>NC_057807.1:24335615-24690916 GCF_018294505.1 Triticum aestivum | reverse complement strand
GAATGGTCCGGAGGTAAAGAATTATATATAGGAAGTGCTATTTCGGGCATCGGGACAAGTTTCGGGGTTATCGGTATTGTACCGGGACCACCGGAAGGGTCCCGGGGGTCCACCGGGTGGGGCCACCTGTCCCGGGGGGCCACATGGGCTGTAGGGGGTGCGCCTTGGCCTAGATGGGCCAAGGGCACCAGCCCCTATAGGCCCATGCGCCTAGGGTTTCCCCCTAGGAGGAGTCCTAGTGGTGGAAGGCACCCCTAGGTGCCTTGGGGGGGGGGGGAGGGAAACCTCCCCTTGGCCGCCGGCCATAGGAGATTGGATCTCCTAGGCTGCGCACCACCCCCCCTTGGCACCCCTATATATAGTGGGGGAGAGGAGGGACCTAACAGACCAGCCCCTGGCGCCTCCATCTCCCCCCGTTACGTCTCTCCCTCGTAGTCTCGGCGAAGCCCTGCTGCTGTGACGCCCTGCATCCACCACCACGCCGTCGTGCTGCTGGATCTTCATCAACCTCTCCTTCCCCCTTGCTGGATCAAGAAGGAGGAGACGTCTCTCGTCCCGTACGTGTGTTGAACGCGGAGGTGCCGTCCGTTCGGCGCTGGTCATCGGTGATTTGGATCACGTCGAGTACGACTACATCATCACTGTTCTTTTGAACGCTTCCGCTCGCAATCTACAAAGGTATGTAGATGCATCTAATCACTCGTTGCTAGATGAACTCCTAGATGATCTTGGTGAAACGAGTAGGAAAATTTTTGTTTTCTGCAACGTTCCCCAACAGTGGCATCATGAGCTAGGTCTATGCGTAGTTCTTCTTGCGTGAGTAGAACACAATTTGTTGTGGGCGTAGATTTGTCAACTTTCTTGCCGTTACTAGTCCTTTCTTGCTTCAGCGGTATTGTGGGATGAAGCGGCCCGGACCAACCTTACACGTACGCTTACGTGAGACCGGTTCCACCGACTAACATGCACTAGTTGCATAAGGTGGCTGGCGGGTGTCTGTCTCTCCTACTTTAGTTGGAGCGGAATCGATGAACAGGGTCCTTATGAAGGGTAAATAGAAGTTGACAAATCACGTTGTGGCTTTAACGTAGGTAAGAAAACGTTCTTGCTAGAACCCTAATTCAGCCACGTAAAACTTGCAACAACAATTAGAGGACGTCTAACTTGTTTTTGCAGCAAGTGGTTCGTGATATGATATGGCCAAAGTTGTGATGAATGATGAATGATCTATATGTGATGTATGAGATGTTCATGCTATTGTAATAGGAATCACGACTTGCATGTCGATGAGTATGACAACCGGCAGGAGCCATAGGAGTTGTCTTTATTCTTTTATATGACTTGCGTGTCATCAAGAAACGCCATGTAAATTACTTTACTTTATTGCTAAACGCGTTAGCCATAGTAGTAGAAGTAATAGTTGGCGAGCAACTTCATGGAGACACGATGATGGAGATCATGATGATGGAGATCATGGTGTCAAGCCGGTGACAAGATGATCATGGAGCCCCAAGATGGAGATCAAAGGAGCTATGTGATATTGGCCATATCATGTCACGTTTATTATTTGATTGCATGTGATGTTTATCATGTTTTGCATCTTGTTTACTTAGAACGACGGTAGTAAATAAGATGATCCCTCACAATAAATTCAAGAAGTGTTCCCCCTAACTGTGCACCGTTGTGACAGTTCGCTGTTTCAAAACACCACGTGATGATCGGGTGTTTTATTCAGACGTTCACATACAACGGGTGTAAGACAGATTTACACATGCAAACACTTAGGTTGACTTGACGAGCCTAGCATGTACAGACATGGCCTCGGAACACAGAAGACCGAAAGGTCGAGCATGAGTCGTATAGAAGATACGATCAACATGAAGATGTTCACCGATGTTGACTAGTCCGTCTCACGTGATGATCGGACACGGTCTAGTTTAACTCGGATCATGTAATACTTAGATGGATAGAGGGATGTCTAATCTAAGTGGGAGTTCACTAATAATTTGATTAGTTGAACTTAATTATCATGAACTTAGTCTAAAACATTTTACAATATGTCTTGTAGATCAAATGGCCAACGTAGTCCTCAACTTCAACACGTTCCTAGAGAAAACTAAGCTGAAAGACGATGGCAGCAACTATACGGACTGGGTCCGGAACCTGAGGATCATCCTCATAGCTGCCAAGAAAGATTATGTCCTACAAGCACCGCTTGGTGACGCACCCGTTCTCCCTGCAGAACAAGATGTTATGAACGCTTGGCAGGCATGATTCGATGACTACTCCCTCGTTCAGTGCGGCATGCTTTACAGCCTAGAGCCGGGGCTCCAAAAGCGTTTTGAGAGACATGGAGCATATGAGATGTTCGAAGAGCTGAAAATGGTTTTCCAAGCTCATGCCCGGGTCGAGAGATATGAAGTCTCCGACAAATTCTTCAGCTGTAAGATGGAGGAAAACAGTTCTGTCAGTGAGCACATACTCACTATGTCTGGGTTGCATAACCGCTTGACTCAGCTGGGAGTTAATCTCCCAGATGATGCGGTCATTGACAGAATCCTCCAGTCGCTTCCACCAAGCTACAAGAGCTTTGTGATGAACTTCAATATGCAGGGGATGGAAAAGACCATTCCTGAAGTATTTGCTATGCTGAAATCAGCAGAGGTAGAAGTCAGGAAGGAACATCAAGTGTTGATGGTCAATAAAACCACTAAGTTCAAAGAAAGGCAAGGGTAAAAAGAACTTCAAGAAGGACGGCAAGGAGGTTGCCGCGCCCGGGAAGCAAGCTGCCGGGAAGAAGCCAAAGAATGGACCCAAGCCCGAGACTGAGTGCTTTTATTGCAAGGGAAGCGGTCACTGGAAGCGGAACTGCCCTAAGTACTTAGCGGATAAGAAGGCCGGCAAAACAAAAGGTATATGTGATATACATGTAATTGATGTGTACCTTACTAGTGCCCGTAGTAGCTCCTGGGTATTTGATACCGGTGCAGTTGCTCACATTTGTAACTCAAAGCAGGGGCTGCGGAAGAAGCGGAAACTGGCAAAGGACGAGGTGACGATGCGCGTCGGGAATGGTTCCAAGGTCAATGTGATCGCCGTCGGCACGCTGCCTCTGCATCTCCCTTCGGGATTAGTTTTAAACCTTAATAATTGTTATTTAGTGCCAGCTTTGAGCATGAACATTGTATTGGGATCTCGTTTAATTCGAGATGGCTACTCTTTTAAATCTGAGAATAATGGTTGTTCCATTTTTATGAGAGATATGTTTTATGGTCATGCTCCTATGGTGAATGGTTTATTCTTTATGAATCTCGAACGTGATGCTACACATGTTCATAATGTGAGTACCAAAAGAAGTAAGGTTGATAATGATAGTCCCACATACTTGTGGCACTGCCGCCTTGGTCACATAGGTGTCAAACGCATGAAGAAGCTCCATGCTGATGGACTTTTAGAGTCTCTTGATTATGAATCATTTGACACGTGCGAACCATGCCTTATGGGTAAAATGACCAAGACTCCGTTCTCAGGAACAATGGAGCGAGTAACCGACTTATTGGAAATCATACATACTGATGTGTGCGGTCCGATGAGTGTTGAGGCTCGCGGTGGCTATCGTTATGTTCTCACCCTCACTGATGATTTAAGTAGGTATGGGTATATCTACTTAATGAAACACAAGTCTGAAACCTTTGAAAAGTTCAAGGAATTTCAGAGTGAGGTTGAAAATCAACGTGATAGGAAAATCAAGTTTCTACGATCAGATCGTGGAGGAGAATACTTGAGTCACGAGTTTGGGGCACACTTAAGAAAATGTGGAATAGTTTCACAACTCACGCCGCCTGGAACACCTCAGCGTAATGGTGTGTCCGAACGTCGTAATCGCACTCTGTTAGATATGGTGCGATCTATGATGTCTCTTACCGATTTACCGCTTTCTTTTTGGGGCTATGCTTTAGAGACTGCCGCATTCACTTTAAATAGGGCTCCGTCGAAATCCGTTGAGACGACACCGTATGAATTATGGTTTGGGAAGAAACCTAAGCTGTCGTTTCTAAAAGTTTGGGGATGCGATGCTTATGGCAAGAAACTTCAACCTGAAAAGCTCGAACCCAAGTCGGAAAAATGCGTCTTCATAGGATACCCAAAAGAAACTATTGGGTACACCTTCTACCTCAGATCCGAAGGCAAGATCTTTGTTGCCAAGAATGGGTCCTTTCTGGAGAAAGAGTTTCTCTCGAAAGAAGTAAGTGGGAGGAAAGTAGAGCTTGATGAAGTATTACCTCTTGAACCGGAAAATGGCGCAACTCAAGAAAATGTTCCTGAGGAGCCTGCACCGACTAGAGAGGAAGTTAATGATCAAGATACTTCTGATCAAGCCCCTACTGAAATTCGAAGGTCCACAAGGACACGTTCCGCACCAGAGTGGTACGGCAACCCTGTCTTGGAAATCATGCTGTTAGACAACGGTGAACCTTCGAACTATGAAGAAGCGATGGCG
Organism: Triticum aestivum; assembly: GCF_018294505.1. NCBI lineage: Eukaryota > Viridiplantae > Streptophyta > Magnoliopsida > Poales > Poaceae > Triticum > Triticum aestivum. The sequence goes on along the minus strand of NC_057807.1, from coordinate 24,686,415 downwards.
GGCCCGGATTCCGACAAATGGCTAGAAGCCATGAAATCCGAGATAGGATCCATGTTGAAAACAAAGTATGGACTTTGACTGACTTGCCCGTTGGGCGGCGAGCCATAGAAAATAAATGGATCTTTAAGAGGAAGACAGACGCGGATGGTAATGTGACCATCTATAAAGCTCGGCTTGTCGCTAAGGGTTATCGACAAGTTCAAGGGGTTGACTACGATGAGACTTTCTCACTGGTAGCGAAGCTGAAGTCCGTCCGAATCATGTTAGCAATTGCCGCATTCTATGATTATGAAATATGGCAAATGGACGTCAAAACGGCATTCCTTAATGGTTTCCTTAAGGAAGAATTGTATATGATGCAGCCGGAAGGTTTTGTCGATCCTAAGAATGCTGACAAAGTGTGCAAGCTCCAACGCTCGATTTATGGGCTGGTGCAAGCATCTCGGAGTTGGAACATTCGCTTTGATGAGATGATCAAAGCGTTTGGGTTTACACAGACTTATGGAGAAGCCTGCGTTTACAAGAAAGTGAGTGGGAGCTCTGTAGCATTTCTCATATTATATGTAGATGACATACTTTTGATGGGAAATGATATAGAACTCTTGGACAGCATCAAGGCCTACTTGAATAAAAGTTTTTCAATGAAGGACCTTGGAGAAGCTGCTTATATATTAGGCATCAAAATCTATAGAGATAGATCGAGACGCCTCATAGGTCTTTCACAAAGCACATACCTTGATAAGATATTGAAGAAGTTCAATATGGATCAATCCAAGAAGGGGTTCTTGCCTGTGTTACAAGGTATGAAATTGAGCTCAGCTCAATGTCCGACCACGGCAGAAGATATAGAAGAGATGAGCGTCATCCCCTATGCCTCAGCCATAGGTTCTATTATGTATGCCATGCTGTGTACCAGACCTGATGTTAACCTTGCCGTCAGTTTGGTAGGAAGGTACCAAAGTAATCCCGGCAAGGAACACTGGACAGCGGTCAAGAATATCCTGAAGTACCTGAAAAGGACTAAGGAAATGTTTCTCGTTTATGGAGGTGACGAAGAGCTCGTCGTAAAGGGTTACGTCGACGCTAGCTTCGACACAGATCTGGATGACTCTAAGTCACAAACCGGATACGTGTATATTTTGAATGGTGGGGCAGTAAGCTGGTGCAGTTGCAAGCAAAGCGTCGTGGCGGGATCTACATGTGAAGCGGAGTACATGGCAGCCTCGGAGGCAGCACATGAAGCAATATGGGTGAAGGAGTTCATCACCGACCTAGGAGTCATACCCAATGCGTCGGGGCCGATCAAGCTCTTCTGTGACAACACTGGAGCTATTGCACTTGCCAAGGAGCCCAGGTTTCACAAGAAGACAAGGCACATCAAGCGTCGCTTCAACTCCATTCGTGAAAATGTTCAAGATGGAGACATAGAGATTTGTAAAGTACATACGGACCTGAATGTAGCAGATCCGTTGACTAAACCTCTCCCTAGAGCAAAACATGATCAACACCAGAATTCCATGGGTGTTCGATTCATCACAATGTAACTAGATTATTGACTCTAGTGCAAGTGGGAGACTGTTGGAAATATGCCCTAGAGGCAATAATAAAAGCATTATTATTATATTTCCTTGTTCATGATAATTGTCTTTATTCATGCTATAATTGTGTTATCCGGAAATCGTAATACATGTGTGAATAACAGACACCAACATGTCCCTAGTGAGCCTCTAGTTGACTAGCTCGTTGATCAACAGATAGTCATGGTTTCCTGACTATGGACACTGGATGTCATTGATAACGAGATCACATCATTGGGAGAATGATGTGATGGACAAGACCCAATCCTAAACATAGCACAAGATCGTATAGTTCGTTTGCTAGAGTTTTCCAATGTCAAAGTATCTTTTCCTTAGACCATGAGATCGTGTAACTCCCGGATACCGTAGGAGTGCTTTGGGTATGCCAAACGTCACAACGTAACTGGGTGACTATAAAGGTAGACTACGGGTATCTCCGAAAGTGTCTGTTGGGTGACATGGATCAAGACTGGGATTTGTCACTCCGTATGACGGAGAGGTATCACTGGGCCCACTCGGTAATGCATCATCATAATGAGCTCAGAGTGACCAAGTGTCTGGTCACGGGATCATGCATTACGGTACGAGTAAAGTGACTTGCCGGTAACGAGATTGAACGAGGTATTGGGATACCGACGATCGAATCTCGGGCAAGTAACATATCGATAGACAAAGGGAATAGCGTACGGGATTGATTAAATCCTCGACATCGTGGTTCATCCGATGAGATCATCGTGGAGCATGTGGGAGCCAACATGGGTATCCAGATCCCGCTGTTGGTTATTGACCGGAGAGTCGTCTCGGTCATGTCTGCTTGTCTCCCGAACCCGTAGGGTCTACACACTTAAGGTTCGGTGACGCTAGGGTTATGAAGATATGTATATGCAGAAACCCGAATGTTGTTCGGAGTCCCGGATGAGATCCCGGACGTCACGAGGAGTTCCGGAATGGTCCGGAGGTAAAGAATTATATATAGGAAGTGCTATTTCGGGCATCGGGACAAGTTTCGGGGTTATCGGTATTGTACCGGGACCACCGGAAGGGTCCCGGGGGTCCACCGGGTGGGGCCACCTGTCCCGGGGGGCCACATGGGCTGTAGGGGGTGCGCCTTGGCCTAGATGGGCCAAGGGCACCAGCCCCTATAGGCCCATGCGCCTAGGGTTTCCACCATGGAGGAGTCCATGTGGTGGAAGGCACCCCTAGGTGCCTTGGGGGGGAGGGAAACCTCCCCTTGGCCGCCGCCCCCCTAGTAGATCCATCTACTAGGGCCGGCGCCCCCCCTGGCACCCCTATATATAGTGGGGGGAGAGGAGGGATTTCACACCAGCCCCTGGCGCCTCCATCTCCCCCCGTTACGTCTCTCCCTCGTAGTCTCGGCGAAGCCCTGCTGCTGTGACGCCCTGCATCCACCACCACGCCGTCGTGCTGCTGGATCTTCATCAACCTCTCCTTCCCCCTTGCTGGATCAAGAAGGAGGAGACGTCTCCCGTCCCGTACGTGTGTTGAACGCGGAGGTGCCGTCCGTTCGGCGCTGGTCATCGGTGATTTGGATCACGTCGAGTACGACTACATCATCACCGTTCTTTTGAACGCTTCCGTGCGCGATCTACAAAGGTATGTAGATGCATCTAATCACTCGTTGCTAGATGAACTCCTAGATGATCTTGGTGAAACGAGTAGGAAAATTTTTGTTTTCTGCAACGTTCCCCAACAGTGGCATCATGAGCTAGGTCTATGCGTAGTTCTTCTTGCGCGAGTAGAACACAATTTGTTGTGGGCGTAGATTTGTCAACTTTCTTGCCGTTACTAGTCCTTTCTTGCTTCAGCGGTATTGTGGGATGAAGCGGCCCGGACCAACCTTACACGTACGCTTACGTGAGACCGGTTCCACCGACTAACATGCACTAGTTGCATAAGGTGGCTGGCGGGTGTCTGTCTCTCCTACTTTAGTTGGAGCGGAATCGATGAACAGGGTCCTTATGAAGGGTAAATAGAAGTTGACAAATCACGTTGTGGCTTTAACGTAGGTAAGAAAACGTTCTTGCTAGAACCCTAATTCAGCCACGTAAAACTTGCAACAACAATTAGAGGACGTCTAACTTGTTTTTGCAGCAAGTGGTTTGTGATATGATATGGCCAAAGTTGTGATGAATGATGAATGATCTATATGTGATGTATGAGATGTTCATGCTATTGTAATAGGAATCACGACTTGCATGTCGATGAGTATGACAACCGGCAGGAGCCATAGGAGTTGTCTTTATTCTTTTATATGACCTGCGTGTCATCAAGAAACGCCATGTAAATTACTTTACTTTATTGCTAAACGCGTTAGCCATAGTAGTAGAAGTAATAGTTGGCGAGCAACTTCATGGAGACACGATGATGGAGATCATGATGATGGAGATCATGGTGTCAAGCCGGTGACAAGATGATCATGGAGCCCCAAGATGGAGATCAAAGGAGCTATGTGATATTGGCCATATCATGTCACGTTTATTATTTGATTGCATGTGATGTTTATCATGTTTTGCATCTTGTTTACTTAGAACGACGGTAGTAAATAAGATGATCCCTCACAATAATTCAAGAAGTGTTCCCCCTAACTGTGCACCGTTGCGACAGTTCGCTGTTTCAAAACACCACGTGATGATCGGGTGTTTTATTCAGACGTTCACATACAACGGGTGTAAGACAGATTTACACATGCAAACACTTAGGTTGACTTGACGAGCCTAGCATGTACAGACATGGCCTCGGAACACAGAAGACCGAAAGGTCGAGCATGAGTCGTATAGAAGATACGATCAACATGAAGATGTTCACCGATGTTGACTAGTCCGTCTCACGTGATGATCGGACACGGTCTAGTTTAACTCGGATCATGTAATACTTAGATGACTAGAGGGATGTCTAATCTAAGTGGGAGTTCACTAATAATTTGATTAGTTGAACTTAATTATCATGAACTTAGTCTAAAATTTTACAATATGTCTTGTAGATCAAATGGCCAACGTAGTCCTCAACTTCAACGCGTTCCTAGAGAAAACTAAGCTGAAAGACGATGGCAGCAACTATACGGACTGGGTCCGGAACCTGAGGATCATCCTCATAGCTGCCAAGAAAGATTATGTCCTACAAGCACCGCTTGGTGACGCACCCGTTCTCCCTGCAGAACAAGATGTTATGAACGCTTGGCAGGCACGTTCCGATGACTACTCCCTCGTTCAGTGCGGCATGCTTTACAGCCTAGAGCCGGGGCTCCAAAAGCGTTTTGAGAGACATGGAGCATATGAGATGTTCGAAGAGCTGAAAATGGTTTTCCAAGCTCATGCCCGGGTCGAGAGATATGAAGTCTCCGACAAATTCTTCAGCTGTAAGATGGAGGAAAACAGTTCTGTCAGTGAGCACATACTCACTATGTCTGGGTTGCATAACCGCTTGACTCAGCTGGGAGTTAATCTCCCGGATGATGCGGTCATTGACAGAATCCTCCAGTCGCTTCCACCAAGCTACAAGAGCTTTGTGATGAACTTCAATATGCAGGGGATGGAAAAGACCATTCCTGAAGTATTTGCTATGCTGAAATCAGCAGAGGTAGAAGTCAGGAAGGAACATCAAGTGTTGATGGTCAATAAAACCACTAAGTTCAAGAAAGGCAAGGGTAAAAAGAACTTCAAGAAGGACGGCAAGGAGGTTGCCGCGCCCGGCAAGCAAGCTGCCGGGAAGAAGCCAAAGAATGGACCCAAGCCCGAGACTGAGTGCTTTTATTGCAAGGGAAGCGGTCACTGGAAGCGGAACTGCCCTAAGTACTTAGCGGATAAGAAGGCCGGCAAAACAAAAGGTATATGTGATATACATGTAATTGATGTGTACCTTACTAGTGCCCGTAGTAGCTCCTGGGTATTTGATACCGGTGCAGTTGCTCACATTTGTAACTCAAAGCAGGGGCTGCGGAATAAGCGGAAACTGGCAAAGGACGAGGTGACGATGCGCGTCGGGAATGGTTCCAAGGTCAATGTGATCGCCGTCGGCACGCTACCTCTGCATCTCCCTTCGGGATTAGTTTTAAACCTTAATAATTGTTATTTAGTGCCAGCTTTGAGCATGAACATTGTATCGGGATCTCGTTTAATTCGAGATGGCTACTCTTTTAAATCTGAGAATAATGGTTGTTCCATTTTTATGAGAGATATGTTTTATGGTCATGCTCCTATGGTGAATGGTTTATTCTTTATGAATCTCGAACGTGATGCTACACATGTTCATAATGTGAGTACCAAAAGAAGTAAGGTTGATAATGATAGTCCCACATACTTGTGGCACTGCCGCCTTGGTCACATAGGTGTCAAACGCATGAAGAAGCTCCATGCTGATGGACTTTTAGAGTCTCTTGATTATGAATCATTTGACACGTGCGAACCATGCCTTATGGGTAAAATGACCAAGACTCCGTTCTCAGGAACAATGGAGCGAGCAACCGACTTATTGGAAATCATACATACTGATGTGTGCGGTCCGATGAGTGTTGAGGCTCGCGGTGGCTATCGTTATGTTCTCACCCTCACTGATGATTTAAGTAGGTATGGGTATATCTACTTAATGAAACACAAGTCTGAAACCTTTGAAAAGTTCAAGGAATTTCAGAGTGAGGTTGAAAATCAACGTGACAGGAAAATCAAGTTTCTACGATCAGATCGTGGAGGAGAATACTTGAGTCACGAGTTTGGGGCACACTTAAGAAAATGTGGAATAGTTTCACAACTCACGCCGCCTGGAACACCTCAGCGTAATGGTGTGTCCGAACGTCGTAATCGCACTCTGTTAGATATGGTGCGATCTATGATGTCTCTTACCGATTTACCGCTTTCTTTTTGGGGCTATGCTTTAGAGACTGCCGCATTCACTTTAAATAGGGCTCCGTCGAAATCCGTTGAGACGACACCGTATGAATTATGGTTTGGGAAGAAACCTAAGCTGTCGTTTCTAAAAGTTTGGGGATGCGATGCTTATGTCAAGAAACTTCAACCTGAAAAGCTCGAACCCAAGTCGGAAAAATGCGTCTTCATAGGATACCCAAAAGAAACTATTGGGTACACCTTCTACCTCAGATCCGAAGGCAAGATCTTTGTTGCCAAGAATGGGTCCTTTCTGGAGAAAGAGTTTCTCTCGAAAGAAGTAAGTGGGAGGAAAGTAGAGCTTGATGAAGTATTACCTCTTGAACCGGAAAATGGCGCAACTCAAGAAAATGTTCCTGAGGTGCCTGCACCGACTAGAGAGGAAGTTAATGATCAAGATACTTCTGATCAAGCCCCTACTGAAATTCGAAGGTCCACAAGGACACGTTCCGCACCAGAGTGGTACGGCAACCCTGTCTTGGAAATCATGCTGTTAGACAACGGTGAACCTTCGAACTATGAAGAAGCGATGGCGGGCCCGGATTCCGACAAATGGCTAGAAGCCATGAAATCCGAGATAGGATCCATGTATGAAAACAAAGTATGGACTTTGACTGACTTGCCCGTTGAGCGGCGAGCCATAGAAAATAAATGGATCTTTAAGAGGAAGACAGACGCGGATGGTAATGTGACCATCTATAAAGCTCGGCTTGTCGCTAAGGGTTATCGACAAGTTCAAGGGGTTGACTACGATGAGACTTTCTCACCGGTAGCGAAGCTGAAGTCCGTCCGAATCATGTTAGCAATTGCCGCATTCTATGATTACGAAATATGGCAAATGGACGTCAAAACGGCATTCCTTAATGGTTTCCTTAAGGAAGAATTGTATATGATGCAGCCGGAAGGTTTTGTCGATCCTAAGAATGCTGACAAAGTGTGCAAGCTCCAACGCTCGATTTATGGGCTGGTGCAAGCATCTCGGAGTTGGAACATTCGCTTTGATGAGATGATCAAAGCGTTTGGGTTTACACAGACTTATGGAGAAGCCTGCGTTTACAAGAAAGTGAGTGGGAGCTCTGTAGCATTTCTCATATTATATGTAGATGACATACTTTTGATGGGAAATGATATAGAACTCTTGGACAGCATCAAGGCCTACTTGAATAAAAGTTTTTCAATGAAGGACCTTGGAGAAGCTGCTTATATATTAGGCATCAAAATCTATAGAGATAGATCGAGACGCCTCATAGGTCTTTCACAAAGCACATACCTTGATAAGATATTGAAGAAGTTCAATATGGATCAATCCAAGAAGGGGTTCTTGCCTGTGTTACAAGGTATGAAATTGAGCTCAGCTCAATGTCCGACCACGGCAGAAGATATAGAAGAGATGAGCGTCATCCCCTATGCCTCAGCCATAGGTTCTATTATGTATGCCATGCTGTGTACCAGACCTGATGTTAACCTTGCCGTCAGTTTGGTAGGAAGGTACCAAAGTAATCCCGGCAAGGAACACTGGACAGCGGTCAAGAATATCCTGAAGTACCTGAAAAGGACTAAGGAAATGTTTCTCGTTTATGGAGGTGACGAAGAGCTCGTCGTAAAGGGTTACGTCGACGCTAGCTTCGACACAGATCTGGATGACTCTAAGTCACAAACCGGATACGTGTATATTTTGAATGGTGGGGCAGTAAGCTGGTGCAGTTGCAAGCAAAGCGTCGTGGCGGGATCTACATGTGAAGCGGAGTACATGGCAGCCTCGGAGGCAGCACATGAAGCAATATGGGTGAAGGAGTTCATCACCGACCTAGGAGTCATACCCAATGCGTCGGGGCCGATCAAGCTCTTCTGTGACAACACTGGAGCTATTGCACTTGCCAAGGAGCCCAGGTTTCACAAGAAGACAAGGCACATCAAGCGTCGCTTCAACTCCATTCGTGAAAATGTTCAAGATGGAGACATAGAGATTTGTAAAGTACATACGGACCTGAATGTAGCAGATCCGTTGACTAAACCTCTCCCTAGAGCAAAACATGATCAACACCAGAATTCCATGGGTGTTCGATTCATCACAATGTAACTAGATTATTGACTCTAGTGCAAGTGGGAGACTGTTGGAAATATGCCCTAGAGGCAATAATAAAAGCATTATTATTATATTTCCTTGTTCATGATAATTGTCTTTATTCATGCTATAATTGTGTTATCCGGAAATCGTAATACATGTGTGAATAACAGACACCAACATGTCCCTAGTGAGCCTCTAGTTGACTAGCTCGTTGATCAACAGATAGTCATGGTTTCCTGACTATGGACACTGGATGTCATTGATAACGAGATCACATCATTAGGAGAATGATGTGATGGACAAGACCCAATCCTAAACATAGCACAAGATCGTATAGTTCGTTTGCTAGAGTTTTCCAATGTCAAAGTATCTTTTCCTTAGACCATGAGATCGTGTAACTCCCGGATACCGTAGGAGTGCTTTGGGTATGCCAAACGTCACAACGTAACTGGGTGACTATAAAGGTAGACTACGGGTATCTCCGAAAGTGTCTGTTGGGTGACATGGATCAAGACTGGGATTTGTCACTCCGTATGACGGAGAGGTATCACTGGGCCCACTCGGTAATGCATCATCATAATGAGCTCAGAGTGACCAAGTGTCTGGTCACGGGATCATGCATTACGGTACGAGTAAAGTGACTTGCCGGTAACGAGATTGAACGAGGTATTGGGATACCGACGATCGAATCTCGGGCAAGTAACATATCGATAGACAAAGGGAATAGCGTACGGGATTGATTAAATCCTCGACATCGTGGTTCATTCGATGAGATCATCGTGGAGCATGTGGGAGCCAACATGGGTATCCAGATCCCGCTGTTGGTTATTGACCGGAGAGTCGTCTCGGTCATGTCTGCTTGTCTCCCGAACCCGTAGGGTCTACACACTTAAGGTTCGGTGACGCTAGGGTTATGAAGATATGTATATGCAGAAACCCGAATGTTGTCCGGAGTCCCGGATGATATCCCGGACGTCACGAGGAGTTCCGGAATGGTCCGGAGGTAAAGAATTATATATGGGAAGTGCTATTTCGGGCATCGGGACAAGTTTCGGGGTTAACGGTATTGTACCGGGACCACCGGAAGGGTCCCGGGGGTCCACCGGGTGGGGCCACCTGTCCCGGGGGGCCACATGGGCTGTAGGGGGTGCGCCTTGGCCTAGATGGGCCAAGGGCACCAGCCCCTATAGGCCCATGCTCCTAGGGTTTCCCCCTAGGAGGAGTCCTAGTGGTGGAAGGCACCCCTAGGTGCCTTGGGGGGGAGGGAAACCTCCCCTTGGCCGCCGGCCATAGGAGATTGGATCTCCTAGGCTGCGCACCACCCCCCCTTGGCACCCCTATATATAGTGGGGGAGAGGAGGGACCTAACAGACCAGCCCCTGGCGCCTCCATCTCCCCCCGTTACGTCTCTCCCTCGTAGTCTCGGCGAAGCCCTGCTGCTGTGACGCCCTGCATCCACCACCACGCCGTCGTGCTGCTGGATCTTCATCAACCTCTCCTTCCCCCTTGCTGGATCAAGAAGGAGGAGACGTCTCCCGTCCCGTACGTGTGTTGAACGCGGAGGTGCCGTCCGTTCGGCGCTGGTCATCGGTGATTTGGATCACGTCGAGTACGACTACATCATCACCGTTCTTTTGAACGCTTCCGCTCGCAATCTACAAAGGTATGTAGATGCATCTAATCACTCGTTGCTAGATGAACTCCTAGATGATCTTGGTGAAACGAGTAGGAAAATTTTTGTTTTCTGCAACGTTCCCCAACATACATCCCAATGACTCCAATGCCTCGCCGCTCTTGGCACATCAGGCTGAGGAAGGAGAAGGAGAAGAACAATGAGAACTGAACTATGTCAGGTATGTCAGATCTCCAAAATGATCTCTCTCTCTCTCTCTCTCTCTCTCTCTATATATATATATATATATATATATATACTTAGCTTTGTTTCCTCCGAAATGACATAAGTTAGCTCTAAGTTAGCTCTAATATGCTTAGTTACCTATGTTAGCTCTAGTATGCTTAGTTACATATGTTACCTCTAATATGCTAAGTTATCTCTACTATGTTTAGTTTCCTATAGGTTAGCTCCAAAATTACTTATGTTAGCACAAAATGACCAAGTTTACATAATAAGCTTATAGTTTTCTTCTTCTTCTTCTTCTCCAAAATGACATAAGTTAGCTCTAAGTTAGCTCTAATATGCTTAGTTCACTCAAAGATGGCATAATTAGCTAGGTTGGCTCCATTTTACCTAAGTTGGCTCTAATATGCTAAGTTATCTCTAATATGCTTAGTTTCCTAGGTTAGCTCCAAAATTACTAATGTTAGCACAAAATGACCAAGTTTACATAATAAGCTTATAGTCTCCTTCTTCTTATTCTTCTACTATTCTTCTAGTCTTCTTCTTCTTCTTCATTTTCTTCTAGGTTAGCTCCATTTTACTTAAGTATGCTTACTTCTTATAGTCGTCTTCTTCTTCTTCTAACATCTTGTTTATCATTTTGCAGATTTGATTTAATTCACGGAAGCTTGCATGGATGGAGTGCTTCTTTTCCATTTGTGCTTTTATTTTGTATCAATGAACTTGCATGGTTGGAACTTGTTATATATGGATGGATGGATAATGGTGTTCGATGAACAATATGAATCTTTTTTAATATGTAAGGATGCATGGAACTATATATGTGTTGGTTATGTATGTATATATGATGAAACTTGTGTGTTGGATATGCTTGTTGTGTATATATGTATATCTGTGTATATCTGTGAATTGTTGTCAAATTGAATGAATTAAATCAAAATCAGGGTTGTACAGGCTCTTTGCCGTCAGCTAGCTGACGGCAAACATACCACGTGGCAGATACCTGTGATTCCTGGGACTGACATGTTTGAGCACTTTGCCGTCTGCCAGCGGACGGCAAAGACCGCAGCCTCTTTGCCGTCTGCTGGCTGACGTCAAAGCACGCCGTTAACCCCTAACGGCTCTCACCCCACCTCACTGCCGTCCACAATCGATGCCGTTTGCTGGCCACCAACGGCGGACGGCACAATCCTTTGTCGTCCGTTTCCAGGAAGCGGACGGCAAAGAAGGCCTTTGCTGGCACGTGTTCAGACAGACGGTTTGCCGTCTTCTAGCGGACGACAATGGAGTTTGCCGTCAGCGATCCATGCTTTTTCCGTCCGCCATGGCAGACGACAAAGAAGTGGGTTCCAGTAGTGTCTCATTGCTGGTTAGGAACTGTTGTTCGATTTCATTCCAATAGCTGCCGTGGTTTATTCAATTTTGTGTATTCGCCTTGCGACATCATCTAAAACCAGTGTCGTACCGATCGCTTGCAATATCAAAAGCGCTGAGGTAGAACACATGGGCCCCCAAACATGCAGGGTGGGCCTGTGGCCCAAAGTCTAGAACCGTGAGCCTGTCTGAGTATTATATTCTCAGCTGAACCCCCATAATGCCCGTGCGTTGCACGTCACATCAAGATGTATTTGTATGAGTATTTTATCTTGTGAGAGAAAAGGATGAACGAGGGAATGCCTTATTTGCAAATGTGGAGAGGTGTGTGGGTACCTTTTTGCAAAATTGCCATAGTTTCCTTCCTATCCGTCAGATATAAATCGGACGGCCTATATTGCCGGATGGCAGGCACACCATCATCACCAACTCGTCTATACTGTGTTAAAAACAACTCTGTTTTTTATAATTATATATGTTATATATATTCCCCTTGTTTTTTCTTATGTATAAAGTTGTGATATAGAAGATTTGTATATTTCTTTACACAGGGAGTATCTCTCTGTCAAAAATATATTTATGTGTAACTAGTTACTCCTGTCTTTCCACTTCCTTTCGCTGATATGTGGGGCATCCGGCAACGGGGTCCACGTGCCATATGCACAAATTAGAGTTTACAACTGCATGGTAGACACACCCCGGTCGTAGCGCCGCAGTAATGCCCAATGAGCCGTCAAATCACAACCCCTCCCCCCTTTCCACGTTTAGCAGTAAGCTGGATGGATGAAGCGGCAATATTTCACTGGGCCTGAATGACTGAATCCCCTTCACCCTCATCTGCTTGTTCAGAGAAAAACCCCTCTCGGCAATTGCATAGGGTTTTCTCATGGAGAACCAGGTACGAATTCTTCATCCATCCCTAATAAATCCAAGTCCCTTGGTCGTGGGTAATCCTAGGATGGCAGCCGCCGCCGTTGATGCATTTTTCTTCCTACTGAATCTAGTGTGTTTAATTTGTAGTGCCCAAAAAGCGAGGACCTGCTACGTCTTGAGCTTGCGTTGGTTTTCCTTGAAGAGTAAAGGGTGATGCAGCATAGTAGCGTAAGTATTTCCCTCAGTTTTGGAGAACCAAGGTATCAATCTAGTAGGAGGCTCCTCACAAGTCCCACGAACCTACACCAACAAACAAAGAACTCGCAACCAACGCGATAAAGGGGTTGTCAATCCCTTCACGTCCACTTGCGAAGGTGAGATCTGATAGAGATAATATGATGAGATAAATATATTTTTGGTATTTTATAATATAGATGCAGAAAATAAAGATGCAAATAAAAGTAGATTCAAAGCTTATATGATAAAGGATAGACCCGGGGGCCATAGGTTTCACTAGAGGCTTCTCTCAAGATAGCATAAGTATTACAGTGGGTGAACAAATTACTGTCGAGCAATTGATGGAAAAGCGAATAATTGTGAGATTATCTAGGCATGATCATGTATATAGGCATCACGTCCGCAACAAGTAGACCGACTCCTGCCTGCATCTACTACTATTACTCCACACATCGACCGACTCATGCCTGCATCTAGAGTATTAAGTCCATAAAGAATAGAGTAATGCATTAAGCAAGATGACATGATGTAGAGGGATAAACTCATGCAATATGATATAAACCCCATCTTTTTATCCTCGATGGCAACAATACAATACGTGCCTTGCAACCCTTTCTCTCACTGGGTAAGGACACCGCAAAATTGAACCCAAAGCTAAGAACTTCTCCCTTGGCAAGAAAGATCAATCTAGTAGGCCAAACCAAATCGATAATTCGAAGAGACTTGCAAAGATAACTCAATCATACATAAAAGAATTCAGAGAAGATTCAAATATTATTCATAGATAAACTTGATCATAAACCAACAATTCATCGGATCTCGACAAACACACCGCAAAAAGAGTTCACGTCGAATAGATCTCCACAAGAGAGGGGGAGATCATTGTATTGAGATCCAAAAAGAGAGAAGAAGCCATCTAGCTAATAACTATGGACGCAAAGGTCTGTGGTAAACTACTCACAACTCATCGGAGGGGCTATGGTGTTGATGTAGAAGCCCTCCATGGTGGATTCCCCCTTCTGCAGAACGCCGGTGATGACTCCAAGATGGGATCTCGCGGATACAGAAGGTTACGGTGGCGGAAATATTTCTTCGGTGGCTCTCTGGATATTTTTGGGGTATGTAGGCTTATATAGTAGGAAGAAGTACGTCGGTGGCCGCCCGAGGGGCCCACGAGACAGGGGCGCGCGCCCTGTAGGGGTGGGCGCTGCTACGTCTTGAGCTAGCATTGGTTTTCCCCGAAGAGGAGAGGGTGATGCAGCAAGTGTAGCGTAAGTATTTCCCTCAGTTTTCAGAACCAAGGTATCAATCCAGTAGGAGGCTCCTCAAAAGTCCCACGCACCTACACAAACAAACTGAGAACTCGCAACCAACGCAATAAAGGGGTTGTCAATCCCTTCACGGCCACATGCAAAAGTGAGATCTGATAGAGATAGTATGATAAGATAAATATATTTTTGGTATTTTATAATATAGATGCAAAAAGTAAAGATGCAAATAAAAGTAGATTGAAAGCAAACATAATAAGAGATAGACCCGGGGGCCATAGGTTTCACTAGAGGCTTCTCTCAAGATAGCGTAAGTATTATGGTGGGTGAACAAATTACTGTCGAGCAATTGATAGAAAAGCGCATAGTTATGAGATTATCTAGGCATGATCATGTATATAGGCATCACGTCCATAACAAGTAGACCGACTCGTGCCTGCATCTACTACTATTACTCCACACATCGACCGACTCCTGCCTGCATCTAGAGTATTAAGTTCATAAGAATAGAGTAACGCATTAAGCAAGATGCCATGATGTAGAGGGATAAACTCATGCAATATGATACAAACCCCATCTTGTTATCCTCGATGGCAACAATACAATACGTGTCTTGCAACCCTTTCTGTCACTGGGTAAGAACACCGCAAGATTGAACCCAAAGCTAAACACTTCTCCCATGGCAAGAAAGATCAATCTAGTAGGCCAAACCAAACTGATAATTCGAAGAGACTTGCAAAGATAAATCAATCATATATAAAAGAATTCATAGAAGATTCAATTATTATCCATAGATAAATCTGATCATAAACCCACAATTCATCGGATCTCGACAAACACACCGCACAAAGAGATTACATCAAATAGATCTCCACAAGAGAGGGGGAGAACATTGTATTGAGATCCAAAAAGAGAGAAGAAGCCATCTAGCTAATAACTATGGACCCGTAGGTCTGTGTTAAACTACTCACAACTCATCGGAGGGGCAAGGATGTTGATGTAGAAGCCCTCCATGGTCGATTACCACTCCGGCAGAGTGCCGGCGAAGGCTCCAAGATGGGATCTCGTGGATAAAGAAGGTTACGGCGGTGGAAATTGTATTTCATGGTGCTCCTGGATGTTTTCGGGGTCCGTAGGTATATATAGGAGGAAGAAGTACGTCGGTGGACACCCGAGGGGCCCACGAGATAGGGGGCGCGCCCTACAGGGGGGCGCGGCCCCCTATCTCGTGGGGTCCTCAGGAGCTTCTTGACTTGCACTCCAAGCTCTCCGGATCACGTTCGTTCCAAAAATCACGCTCCCGAAGGTTTCATTCCGTTTGGACTCCGTTTGATATTACTTTTCTTCGAAATACTGAAATAGGCAAAAAAACAGCAATACGGGCTGGGCCTCCGGTTAGTAGGTTAGTCCCAAAAATGATATAAATGTGTAGAATAAAGCTCATAAACATCCAAAAGGGGTAATATAATAGCATGGAACAATAAAAAATTATAGATATGTTGGAGACGTATCAAGCATCCCCAAGCTTAATTTCCTTCTCGTCCTCGAGTAGGTAAATGATAAAAAAGAAATTTTTAATGTGGAATGCTACCTAGAATAATTCATAATGTAATTTTCTTTCATGTGGCATGAATGTTCAGATCCAGATGATTCAAGATAAAAGCTTATAAAACATAAAAATAATAATGCTTCAAAGCATACTAACAAATAATCATGTCCTATCAAAATAGCATAGCCAAACAAAGCTTATCCCTACAAAATCATATAGTTAGGCCATGCTTCATTTTCATTACACAAAATACTCCCATCATGTACAACCCCGATGACGAGCCGAGCAATTGGTTCATACTTTTTAACGCGCTTCAGCTTTTTCAACTCTTACGCAATACATGAGCGCAAGCCATGGACATAACACTATGGTGGTATATGGTGGTTGTGAGGACAAAAAGGGAGAAGATAGTCTCACATCAACTAGGCGTACTAACGGGCTATATGGAGATGCCCATTAATAGATATCAATGTGAGTGAATAGGGATTGCCATGCAACGGATGCACTAGAGCTATAAATATATGAAAGCTCAACGAAAGAAATTAAGTGGGTGTGCATCCAACTTGCTTTCTCACGAAGACCTAGGGAATTTTGAGGAAGCCCATCATTGGAATATACAAGCCAAGTTCTATAATGAAAAATTCCCACTAGTATATGAAAGTGACAACATATGAGACTCTCTATCATGAAGATCATGGTGCTATTTGAAGCACAAGTGTGGAAAAAGAGATAGTAGCATTGTCCCTTCTCTCTTTTTCTCTCTTTTAATTTTTTTCTCTCTTTTTTCTTTTTTTCTTTTTTTCATCTTTTCTTTGGCCTCTTTTTTTCTTTCTTTTTGGCCTTTCTCAATTTTTTTATTTTCTCATTTTTTTTGGTAAAGTCCGAAGTCTCATCCCGACTTGTGGGGGAATCATATCCTTCATCATCCTTTCCTCACTAGGACAATGCTCTAATAATGAATATCATCACACTTTTATGGATTTAAAACTCAAGAATTACAACTCAAAGCTAGAACAAGATATGACTCTATATGAATGCCTCCGGCGGTGTACCGGGATATGCAATGCATCAAGAGCGACATGTATGAAGATTATGAAGGTGGCTTTGCCACAAATACGATGTCAACTACATGATCATGCAAATAGCAATATGACAATGATGAAACGTGTCATAATAAATGGAACGGTGGAAAGTTGCATGGTAATATATCTCGGAATGGCTATGGAAATGCCATAATAGGTAGGTATGGTGGCTGTTTTGAGGAAGGTAAATAAAGGGTTCAATACCGGCGAGAGTTGCGCGGTAATAATAAAGGCTAGCAAAGTAAAAGGATAGGTGTGCATATGTCCATGGACTCGCATTAGTCAAAAAAGAACTCATATACTTATTGCAAAAGTCTACTTCGCCCTCGAAGCAAAGTACTACTATGCATGCCCCAAGAGGGATAGATTGGTAGGAAAAAATCCCATCGCTCGTCCCCGACTGCCACTCATAAGGAAGACACTCAAAAGAACACCTCATGCAACAAATTTGTCACACAACTTTTACCATACGTGCATGCTATGGGACTTGCCAACTTCAACCAAAGTATTTCTCAATTTCATAATTACCCACTAGCATGACCCTAACATTACTACCTTTATATCTCAAAACAATTATCAAGCAACAAATTGATCATAGCATCCAATTCAATTTTATGATAGTTTTTATTATACCCAACTTGGATGCTCATCATTCTAGGACCAAATTTGTAACCAAAGCAAATATCATGTTGTTCTAAAAGACTCTCAAAATAATATAAGTGAAGCATGAGAAACTAGCAATTTCTATAAAATCAAGCCAGCACCGTGCTCTAAAAGATATAAGTGAAGTACTAGAGCAAAAACTATCAAGCTCAAAAGATATAAGTGAAGCACATAGAGTATTCTAGCAAATTCTAATAAAATAGGCTTCTCCAAAAAGGTGTGTACAGCAAGGATGATTGTGGTAAACTAAAAACCAAATACTAATATAATACAAGACGCTCCAAGCAAAACACATATCATGTAGCGAATAAAAATATAGCTCCAAGTAAAGTTACCAATGAACAAAGACGAAAAAGGGGACGCCTTCCCGGGGCATCCCCAAGCTTAGGCTTTTGGCTATTATTGAATATCTTGGGGTGCCTTGGGCATCCCCAAGCTTAGGCTCTTGCCATCCTTTATTCCATAGTCCATAAAAGTTTTACCCAAAACTTGAAAACTTCACAACACAAAAATTAACAAGAAATCTTATAAGCTTCGTTAGTGAAAGAAAACAAAACCACCACATAAGTTACTGCCATGAACTCATTCTTTATTTATTTTGGTGTTTAAACTACTGTATTCCAACTTCCTTATGGTTTATAAACTAATTTACTAGCCATAGATGCATTGAAATAAGCAAACAACACACGAAAAACACAATCTGTCAAAAACAGAACAGTCTGTAGCAATCTGTAATTAACGCAAACTTCTAGAACTCTAAAAATCCAACCAAAATAGGACGTACTGGAAAATTTGTTTATTGATCAGCATAGAAACGAATCAATGCAAAAGCACGTTTCGGTGATTTATTGAATTTTTTCTCGTGAACGCAAAGTTTCTGTTTTTCAGCAGAATCAAATCAACTATCATCGTAGGTTATCCTATAGGTTCTACTTGGAACAAACACTAAATAAAACATAAAAACACATCTAAACAGAAATTAGATGCAAGATTTATTCCTAAACAGGAGCAAAAACAAAAAACATAAAGAAAAATTGGGTTGCCTCCCAACTAGCACTATCGTTTAACGCCCCTAGCTAGGCATAAAAGCGAAGATAGATCTAACAAGTGCCATCTTTGGCACTAAATTCATAAGTAGCACGCATGATAGATTCATAAGGTAATTTGAATTTCTTTCTTGGAAAGTGCTCCATGTCTTTCTTTAAGGGAAATTGGAATCTAATGTTCCCTTCCTTCATGTCAATAATCGCACTGATCGTTCTAAGGAAAGGTCTACCAAGAATAATAGGGCATGAAAGATTGCAATCTATGTCAAGAACGATAAAATCTACGGGCACCAAATTTCTCTTTGCAACAATAAGAACATCATTGATGCTTCCCATAGGCTTTTTAATGGTGGAATCCGGAAGGTGCAAATTTAAAGAGCAATCTTCAAGATCATGGAAACCTAGAATATCACATAAAGTTTTCGGAATCGTGGAAATACTAGCACCCAAATCACACAAAGCAAAACACTCATAATCTTGAATTCTAATTTTTATAGTAGGTTCCCACTCATCATTAAGTTTTCTAGGTATAGAAACTTCTAAATTAAGTTTTTCATCATAAGATTGCATCAAGGTATCAACAATATGTTTGGTAAAAGCTTTGTTTTGACTATAAGCATGAGGAGAATTAACAACGAATTGCAACAAGGAAATACAACCTTTTAAAGAACAATTATCATAGTCAAATTCCTTGAAGTCCGAGATAGTGGGTTCAAAATTATTAGAAGTTGAGGATTCTCCAATCTCACTCTTACCAAATTTAGCATTAAGATCTAAAGACTCCGAATTCTTGGGACGCCTTTTAGGCAAAGTTGATTCACCATCAGTCCCATAATCATCAAAATTCATATTACAACATAGATCTAATCGGAGACGCATTAATAACTTTAAGATCCTCATCATTGTTTTCACGTAATTTTTCGGGTTTAGCGGCCATCTTATTGACTAAGGTGGCTTGCTTGTCAGAAATTTTGGCTATAGCATTTTCACGCCGGGTAATTTGAGCGTTAACACCATAGAATTCTTTATTCATATCATCAAGCTCTTTGTTCATAAACCCCAAAAAACTTTTTTGTTCCTTAAGTTCTTTTCTAAAGAAATTATTATGCTCAAATTGCAAATTCATAAAGCTTCTAATATTTGATTCAATCTCATCCATCCTTCTGAGAAGGTGGTCAGGACCCTTAGGCGCGGCCATAAGGTCAAACAAGCAAACAAGCACACAAAAGAAGGCAAGCGAAAAAGAGGGGAGGAGATTGGGAAAGAGAGGGCGAATAAAACGGCAAGGGTGAAGTGGGGGAGAGGAAAACGAGAGGCAAATGGCAAATAATGTAAATGCGAGGGAGATGGGTTTGTGATGGGTACTTGGTATGTCTTGACTTGAGCGAAGACCTCCCCGGCAACGGCGCTAGAAATCATTCTTGCTATGTCTTGAGCTAGCGTTGGTTTTCCCCGAAGAGGAGAGGGTGATGCAGCAAGTGTAGCGTAAGTATTTCCCTCAGTTTTTAGAACCAAGGTATCAATCTAGTAGGAGTCTCCTCAAAAGTCCCACGCACCTACACAAACAAACTGAGAACTCGCAACCAACGCAATAAAGGGGTTGTCAATCCCTTCACGGCCACTTGCGAAACTGAGATCTGATAGAGATAGTATGATAAGATAAATATATTTTTGGTATTTTATAATATAGATGCAAAAAGTAAAGATGCAAATAAAAGTAGATTGAAAGCAAATATAATAAGAGATAGACCCCGGGGCCATAGGTTTCACTAGAGGCTTCTCTCAAGATAGCATAAGTATTACGGTGGGTGAACAAATTATTGTCAAGCAATTGATAGAAAAGCGCATAGTTATGAGATTATCTAGGCATGATCATGTATATAGGCATCACGTGCATAACAAGTAGACCGACTCCTGCCTGCATCTACTACTATTACTCCACACATCGACCAACTCCTGCCTGCATCTAGAGTATTAAGTTCATAAGAACAGAGTAACACATTAAGCAAGATGACATGATGTAGAGGGATAAACTCATGCAATATGATATAAATCCCATCTTGTTATCCTTGATGGCAACAATACAATACGTGTCTTGCAACCCTTTCTGTCACTGGGTAAGAACACCGCAAGATTGAACCCAAAGCTAAACACTTCACCCATGGCAAGAAAGATCAATCTAGTAGGCCAAACCAAACTGATAATTCGAAGAAACTTGCAAATATAACTCAATCATATATAAAAGAATTCAGAGAAGATTCAATTGTTATCCATAGATAAATCTGATCATTAACCCACAATTCATCGGATCTCGACAAACACACCGCAAAAAGAGATTACATCGAATAGATCTCCACAAGAGAGGGGGAGAACATTGTATTGAGATCCAAAAAGAGAGAAGAAGCCATCTAGCTAATAACTGTGGACCCGTAGGTCTGTGTTAAACTACTCACAACTCATCGGAGGGGCAAGGATGTTGATGTAGAAGCCCTCCATGGTCAATTCCCCCTCCGGCAGAGTGCCTGCGAAGGCTCCAAGATGGGATCTCGCGGATACAGAAGGTTACGGCGGTGGAAATTGTGTTTCGTGGTGCTCCTGGATGTTTGCGGGGTCCGTAGGTATATATAGGAGGAAGAACTACGTCGGTGGACGCCCGAGGGGCCCACGAGACAGGGGCGCGCCCTACAGGGGGGGTGCGACCCCCTATCTTGTGGGGTCCTTGTGAGCTTCTTGACTTGCACTCCAAGCTCTCCGGATCACGTTCGTTCCAAAAATCACGCTCCCGAAGGTTTCATTCCGTTTGGACTCCGTTTGATATTCCTTTTCTTCGAAATACTGAAATAGGCAAAAAAGGCAATACTGGCTGGGCCTCCGGTTAGTAGGTTAGTCCGAAAAATGATATAAATGTGTAGAATAAAGCCCATAAACATCCAAAAGGGGTAATATAATAGTGTGGAACAATCAAAAATTATAGATACGTTGGAGACATATCAGGCGCGCCCCCACCCTCGTGGCTGCTTCGGCTGCTTCTTGACTTGCACTCCAAGTCCTCTGGATCACGTTCGTTCCAAAAATCACGCTCCCGAAGGTTTCATTCCATTTGGACTCCGTTTGATATTCCTTTTCTTCGAAATACTGAAATAGGCAAAAAAACAGCAATACGGGTTGGGCCTCCGGTTAGTAGGTTAGTCCCAAAAATGATATAACTGTGTAAAATAAAGCCCATAAACATCCAAAACAGGTAATATAATAGCATGGAACAATAAAAAATTATAGATACGTTGGAGACGTATCAAGCATCCCCAAGCTTAATTCCTGCTCGTCCTCGAGTAGGTAAATGATAAAAACAGAATTTTTGATGTGAAATGCTACCTATCATAATTCTCAATGTAATTTTTGTTTAATGTGGCATGAATGTTCAGATCCAAATGATTCAAAATAAAAGTTCATATTGACATAAGAAATAGTAACACTTCAAGCATACTAATAAAAGCAATCATGTCTTCTCAAAATAACATGGCTAAAGAAAGTTCATCCCAACAAAATCATATGGTTAGGCTATGCTTCATTTTCGTCACACAAAGATGTTCCCAACTTCTATACCCCCGATGACAAGCCAAGCAATTGTTTCGTACTTAAATAATCTCAAACTTTTTCAACTTTCACGCAATACATGAGCGTGAGCCATGGATATAGCACTATGGGTGGAATAGAATAATGATTGGGGATTGTGTCGAGAAGACAAAAAAGGAGAAAGTCTCACATTGACAAGGATAATCAACGGGCTATGGAGATGCTCATCAATTGATGTCAACATGAGGAGTAGGGAGTGCCATGCAACAGATGCACTAGAGCTATAAATGAATGAAAATCTTAATAAAAGAAAACTAGTGGGTGTGCATCCAACTTGCTTGCTCACAAAGACCTAGGGCATTTGAGGAAGCCCATCGTAGGAATATACAAGCCAAGTTCTATAATGAAAAATTCCCACTAGTATATGAAAAACATGGTGCTACTTTGAAGCACAATATATGAGACTCACTACATGAAGAACAAGGTGCTACTTTGAAGCACAAGTGTGGAAAAAGAGATAGTAGCATTGCCCCTTTTATTTATTTTCTTTTTCTCTTTTTTTTTCTTTTTTTGGGCCTTTTTTTTGGCCTTTCTTTTTTTCCTTTTTTTTCTTTTTGGGCAATGCTCTAATAATGATGATCATCACACTTTATTGATTACAACATAGGAATTACAAATCGAAACTAGAACAAGATATGACTCTATATGAATGTCTCCGGTGGTGTACCGGGATGGTGGAATGAATCAAGAGTGACATGTACGAAAATTATGCATGGTGGCTTTGCCACAAATACGATGTCAACTACATGATCATGCAATCGCAATATGACAAAAGTAATGTATGTCATGATGATGATGAACGGAACGGTGGAAAGTTGCATGGCAATATATCTCGGAATGGCTATGGAAATGCCATAAATAGGTAGGTATGGTGGCTGTTTTGAGGAAGATATAGGGAGGTTTATGTGTGATAGAGCATATCATATCACGGGGTTTAGATGCACCGGCGAAGGTTGCACCAACTCTCAAGGTGAGAAAGGGCAATGCACGGTACCGAAGAGGCTAGCAATTATGGAAAGGTAAAAGTGCGTATAATCCATGGACTCAACATTAGTCAAAAGAACTCATATACTTATTGCAAAAATTTAGAAGTCATAAAAAACCAAGCACTGCACTACGCGCATGCTCCTAGAGGGATAGATTGTTAGGAAAAGACCATCGCTCGTCCCCGACCGCCACTCATAAGGATGCACAAGCCAGGTACACTTCATGCTTCAAATTTGTTACACAACTTTAACCATACGTGCATGCTACGGGACTTGCTAACTTCAACACAAGCATTCTTTAAATTCATAATTAGCCAACTAGCATGACTTTAATATCACTACCTCCATATCTCAAAACAATTATCAAGTATCAAGTTGATCATAGCATCCAATTCACTTCCTATGATAGTTTTTATTATACCCAACTTGGATGTTCATCATTCTAGGACCAATTTATAACCATAGCAAATACCATGCTGTTCTAAAAGACTCTAAAAATAATATAAGTGAAGCATGAGAGATCAACAATTTCTTAAAAATTAATCCACCGCCGTGCTCTAAAAGATATAAGTGAAGCACATAGCATATTTCAATCAAATAGGCTTCTCCCAAAAGGTGTGTACAGCAAGGACGATTGTGGTAAATTAAAAAGCAAATACTAATATAATACACGATGCTCCAAGCAAAACACATATCATGTGGCGAATAAAAATATAGCTCCAAGTAAAGTTACCAATGAACGAAGACGAAATAGGGGATGCCTTCCGGGGGCATCCCCAAGCTTAGGCTTTTGGCTGTTCCTGAATATCTTGGGGTGCCATAAGCATCCCCAAGCTTAGGCTCTTGCCACTCCTTATTCCATAGTCCATAAAAGCTTTACCCAAAACTTGAAAACTTCACAACACAAAACTCAACAGGAAATCTTATAAGCTCTGTTAGTGAAAGAAAACAAAACCACCACATAAGGTACTGTAATGAACTCATTATTTATTTATATTGGTGTTAAACCTACTGTATTCCAAGTTCTCTATGGTTCATACCCTTACATACTAGCCATAGATGCATCAAAATAAGCAAACAACACACGAAAAACAGAATCTGTCAAAAACAGAACAGTCTGTAGCAATCTGTAACTAATGCAAACTTCTGGAACCTTAAAAATCCTACCAAAATAGGAAGTCCTAAAAAATTTATTTATTGATCAGAAGCAAAAACAATCAATGAAAAATCTCGTTCCTGTGATTTATTTAATTGTTTCTCGTGAGCGCAAAGTTTCTGTTTTTCAGCAGAATCAAATCAACTATCATCATAGGTTATCCTATAGGTTCTACTTGTCACAAACACTAAATAAAACATGAAAACACATCTAAACAGAAAGTAGATGCAAAATTTATTACTAAACAGAAACAAAAACAAAAAAAACACAAAGAAAATTGGGTTGCCTCCCAACTAGCACTATCATTTAACGCCCCTAGCTAGGCTTAAAAGCGAATATAGATCTAAGTAGTGCCATCTTTGGCACTTGGTTCATAGGTAGCTCGCATGATAGATTCATAAGGTAATTTGACTTTCTTTCTTGGAAAGTGTTCCATGCCTTTATCTAATGGAAATTGGAATCTAATATTCCCTTCCTTCATATCAATAATCGCACCAATCGCTCTAAGGAAAGGTATACCAAGAATAATAGGGCAAGAAAGATTGTAATCTATATCAAGAACGATAAAATCAATGGGCACCAAATTTCTATTTGCAACAATTAGAACATCATTGATTCTTCCCATTGGCTTTTTAATGGTGGAATCCACAAGGTGTAAATTTAACGAGCAATCATCAAGATCATGGAAACCTAGAATATCACATAAAGTTTTCGGAATCGTGGAAACACTAGCACCCAAATCACACAAAGCAAAACACTCATGATCTTTAATTCTAATCTTTATAGTAGGTTCCCACTCATCATTAAGTTTTCTAGGTATAGAAACTTCCAAATTAAGTTTTTCATCTAAAGATTGCATCAAGGCATCAACGATATGTTTGGTAAAAGCTTTATTCTGACTATAAGCATGAGGAGAATTAACAACGGATTGCAACAAGGAAATACAACCTTCTAAAGAACAATTATCATAATCAAATTCCTTGAAATCCGAGATAGTGGGTTCAATACTATTTGAAGTCATGACCTCTCCAATCCCACTTTTACCAAATTTAGCATCAAGATCTAAAAACTCCAAATTTTTGGGATGCCTTCTAAATAAAGTTGACTCATCTCCAGTCCCATTATTATCAAGATTCATATTGTAAAACAAAGATCTAATAGGGGACACATCAATAACTTTAAGATCTTCATCATTATTTTCATCTAACTTTTCTGGTTTGGCAGCCATCTTATTGACTAAGGTTGCTTCCTTTATCAGAAATCTTGGCTATAGCGTTTTCAAGCCGAATAATTTGAGAGTTCACACCATTAAATTCTTTATTCATATCATCAAGCTCCTTATTCATAAAACCCAAAAAAACCTTTTTGTTCTTTAAGCTCTTTTCTGAAGAAATTATTATGCTCAAATTGCAAATTCATAAAGCTTCTAATATTTGATTCAATTTCTTCCAACCTTCTAAGAAGGTGGTTGGTACATTTAGGTAAAGCCATAAGAACAAACAGGCACACAAGTAAACAAAAAAGAGGCGAGCTAAAGAGAGAGGAATAAGAAGGCAAGAGGAAAAGAGAGGAGATTGGGAAAGAGAGGGTAAATAAAACGTCAAGGGTGAAGTGGGGGAGAGGAAAATGAGAGGCAAATGGAAAATAATGTAAATGCGGGGGAGTGAGTTTGTGATGGGTACTTGGTATGTCTTGACTTGAGCGAAGACCTCCCCGGCAATGGCACCAGAAATCCTTCTTGCTACGTCCTGAGCTTGCGTTGGTTTTCCTTGAAGAGGAAAGGGTGATGCAGCATAGTAGCGTAAGTATTTCCCTCAGTTTTTGAGAACCAAGGTATCAATCCAGTAGGAGGCTCCTCACAAGTCCCATGAACCTACACAAACAAACAAAGAACTCGCAACCAACGCGATAAAGGGATTGTCAATCCCTTCACGGCCACTTGCGAAAGTGAGATCCGATAGAGATAATATGATAAGATAAATATATTTTTGGTATTTTATAATATAGATGCAGAAAATAAAGATGCAAATAAAAGTAGATTGAAAGCTTATATGATAAAGGATAGACCCGGGGGCCATAGGTTTCACTAGAGGCTTCTCTCAAGATAGCATAAGTATTACGGTGGGTGAACAAATTACTGTCGAGCAATTGATAGAAAAGTGAATAATTATGAGATTATCTAGGCATGATCATGTATATAGGCATCACGTCCGCAACAAGTAGACCGACTCCTGCCTGCATCTACTACTATTACTCCACACATCGACCGACTCCTGCCTGCATCTAGAGTATAAAGTCCATAAAGAACAGAGTAACACATTAAGCAAGATGACATGATGTACAGGGATAAACTCATGCAATATGATATAAAACCCATCTTTTTGTCCTCGATGGCAACAATACAATACGTGCCTTGCAACCCTTTCTCTCACTGGGTAAGGACACCGCAAAATTGAACCCAAAGCTAAGCACTTCTCCCATGGCAAGAAAGATCAATCTAGTAGGCCAAACCAAACCGATAATTCAAAGAGACTTGCAAAGATAACTCAATCATACATAAAAGAATTCAGAGAAGATTCAAATATTATTCATAGATAAACTTGATCATAAACCCACAATTCATCGGATCTCGACAAACACACCACAAAAAGAGTTTACATCGAATAGATCTCCACAAGAGAGGGGGAGATCATTGTATTGAGATCCAAAAAGAGAGAAGAAGCCATCTAGCTAATAACTATGGACCCGAAGGTCGGTAAACTACTCACAACTCATCGGAGGGTCTATGGTGTTGATGTAGAAGCCCTCCATGGTGGATTCCCCCTCCGGCAAAACACCGGCAACGGCTCTAAGATGGGATCTCGCGGATACAGAAGGTTACGGTGGCGGAAATATTTCTTTGGTGGCTCTTTGGATGTTTTCGGGGTATGTAGGCTTATATAGGAGGAAGAAGTACGTCGGTGGCCGCCCGAGGGGCCCACGAGACAGGAGGGCGCGCCCTGTAGGGGTGGGCGCGCCCCCCACCCTCGTGGCTGCCTTGGCTGCTTCTTGACTTGCATTCCAAGTCCTCTGGATCACGTTCGTTCCAAAAGTCACGCTCCCGAAGGTTTCATTCCGTTTGGACTCCGTTTGATATTCCTTTTCTTCGAAATACTAAAATAGGCAAAAAAATAGCAATACGGGTTGGGCCTCCGGTTAGTAGGGTAGTTCCAAAAATGATATAAATGTGTAAAATAAAGCCCATAAACATCCAAAACAGGTAATATAATAGCATGGAACAATCGAAAATTATAGATACGTCGGAGACGTATCAGGACCCTACAGGTTTTTGCGCCCTCGGCGAAACACCACACTTGTTCCTTTTCATCCTAACATAGGATTTTAAAACGCGCACAGTATGTTCCTAGAATTCTCTTTTCTATCATGGAGGGTGGGGTTTGTTTTAACATGCTGTCGACTAACTTGGAAATTTGGATTGCTATATTTGGATAAGAGGTACTACTAGTATGATGGTCAACACTGACGTGAAGGAGGAAGTTATTTCTAGATTTGGATAGGGAATACATTGTGTTCTCATATTATTTTTCCTGCAGTGCATTATTTGCTCTGCCAGAACACATGTACTCAAGATGCTCGGCCTTGGCATAACTGAATACACCAGTTTAATGGTCACAGTGAAGACAAGCCATGGATATAAGTTCCGAGTTGGGTTCATGAACCAAGAAGATTGCTGCTTTTTTTATGGCCGAACCTGGATAAATTTTCTCAAGTGTTACGGACTGAAAGTTGGCGCACGAATGTTGATGGAAATAGCAGAACCTGGTCTCATCTTCACTGTGATCTTCCACTCCGACGTCATTTTAATTGTTCATCCATGTTAGTTTTGTATCTAGTTCTTGCTTGTTGCCTCGATTACTTCTTAATCCACCTATTCTGTCTAACTAATCACAATTTAACTTTAGAAGTAGCAACGAATCTCTCACGAAGATGCTACTTCTAACTAATATTTTCTTATAATTGGTGGCACGTGTAGGTTTTTTCAGAGTTAAGCAGGTTGCTCGTTTGTTATTCTGTAATAACTCGACTGTTACTCATGGCATTGAAGTTGACTGGGATGACATCCACAAGTTCCTACACTTTATTGATCATCTTGAGGTCCTTGTGGGGCATTTCAATGGTGGAAGGCCACGTGGGATATGTGTGCCACTGCTGCACTCGTTGAACAGGTCCAACTGTGTCGAGAAACTTATGGTACGAGCTGTTTTATGTTATATATGTTGTTCATAAACTATTGCTTATACACAGTTTTACAGTTGTGATCTTCTTGAAACAAAAACTGCCCAGTTCTATTGTTCCTATACAAATGCCTGACCATGGTCGGGTCAGACTTGCGCTTGGTCACAACATGATGTTTATGCCGACCTACTCCATTCCCCTTGGAGGTGAAAAGATACTTATTCATGGGTGGTCTCAAATAATGAAGGCCCATCCATCTTGGAGAATAGGACAGAAGATTATGTTCCTGCTTTTCCATGGCTCTAAAGAGAATATCCTGTTTCTTGACCACATTGCGAGATGAAGCCGCTTTCAGAAGGTTGTGGATGTGCGGGGTGGCGCCTGGGCCTTGTCCTGGGGCTTGGCAGCCTCACTCTTGGTTAACTGTAGGCAAAGTAGCACTGTTCGAGGCGTGCTTTGTACGGTTGAACCTGTATAAGTACTCATACTGCTTTCAACTATGGTTGTTAAGTGCCCCTACTGGTTTCAGTTAAGCTTGTTAAGTACTCCTGCTGCTTTTACAGTCTGTCGTGTTTCTTCAGTCCTATCTTCCTCCAGCCGCCAAAACCAAACCAGCGCCGGCGGGGCCACCTCCCACGGCTGGCTGCGGCTCAGCGCACGCATCGCTGCCGCACCGTCTCCTAAATCGTTAACGCCGATGTCCAAGGCCTCGCCGTCGTCCTCCGCACGCTTTGGTGCACTCGCCGCGGCGCCGCCCTCTCGCGTTGTCAACATGGTCAACAAACAACAGGAATCGACAGAAGTACGTGGAGAGGATGACAGTAGGGGCCCACCATGTCAGCATATAGAAAAATAAAATGCTTCCTCCTAGTGTTTTCCTGATATCTGGGACCCACGACATTGTGAGCGTATATAGTCAATAAACAAGAGAACAACACAAGATCGACTGACACCTAGGACGTAGCTGCTCGAGCAGTATTTTTTTATTATTGTTGATACGGAGCAGGGTTTGAACTGGGTTGTGGCCCGTCTAGCCCAGGCTTATATTTTATGTTCACCATGTGACCAGCCTAGCTATTTTTTCTTTGCGAAAATGAGCCCAGTTTATTTTTTCCGAAGAATACCCAATCCAGGCCTACTTATTTTTCTACGCCCTGATGGGCTGCAACTCTTTCAAGATGCCTGCAAATCTTGAAACTAATATGAAATGGGTTGTAAATATAAAAATAGATGACAAATTGGCAATTACTTTATAATTTCTGAATTTTTACACATTTTCAGATTCCTATATCACTGGGCATTAACCTAATTTAAATATATCTTTGAAGTACTTTAAATCTGGCGTGACATTTTGGTATTAAAAATAGTTTGGAACCCACAGAAATATGCGAAATTGGCCCTGGCCAACCAAAAAAACGGACTGCAATAAATTGCATAACAAGTTGCAATGAGCTATATATAAATTATTAAAAAAAGAGGGAATGGTCTGACTTGTGGGCCTATTAAGTTGACGTGTATGCAAGATTTTTTTAGTTATTATATACGTCAACAAACAATTCTAGCAGACGTAACCGTTGGATGTCAATCCAACGGCTGTCGTGTTTCTTCAATCTCCGATCTTCTTGCTCCAACTGCCAAATCCAGCACCGGCGGGACCGCCTGCTCCCGCCTCCCGTGGACGGTTGTGCTGCCGCGCAGGCCTCACCGCCCCTACTACTCCCACCGCTGGCCAAGGCATCCCTCTACTCAGCCACACACCCTGTTATTCTGCGGCGACGGCAGCCTCACACCGCAGACGAACCAGTGAACCCTCGTACTCCTCTCTGCGCGGGCTTCCACTGCCGCGTCTTCCCCGTCTCCATGTCGTCCCCTTCCTAGGCCTCATCGTTGTCCACCGCCCTGGTGCTCTTGGCGCGGCGTGGTCAATGTGGTCAATGACCGACTTCCATCGGAAGAGTACTGTATGTGGAAAGGCTGACAGCTGGGTCCATGGCAGCCGCAAGGAAGTGCCTCCTTATTACGCGCAAAATAATTATTCCTCCACCTGACAGCAGGGACCCACCGGACGGGCCGCCGTATTTCATGAAAAAAACGTTTCCCCCTTGACTGTTGGGACCCACCAGACGGGCCACCGTATTTCGCAAAAAAATGTTCCCCCTGTTGTCAGCTCGGACCCACCGGAAGTGCCTCCTTATTACACACAAAAAAAATGAATAGTCCCCCTGCTAGCTGGGACCCACCTTAGTGGGAGGCTGACTTGTGGGGCTTCTAAGTTGACGGGGATAGAGGGCTTTGTCAACTTAGTCAATATGAACAATTCTAGCTCCAGTGACCGTACGATGTCCATCCAACGGCCGTAGTTCTTCTTCAATCTATGGTCTTCTTGCTCCAGCCGCCCAAACCAGCGCCGGTCATGCCGCGTGCTCCTGCCTCCCGTGGCCGGCTATGATGCTGCGGAGGCCTCACCGCCCCCTACTACTCCCACAGCTGGCCAGGCCATCCCTCTACTCACCCACACCGCCTGTTATTCTGCGGCGACGGCAGTCTCACACCGCAGCCGAACCAGCGAACTCTCATACTCCTCTACGCGGCGGCATCCACTGTCGCGTCTTCCCCGGCTCCGCGTCATCCCCTTCCTAGGCCTCGTCGTCGTCCACCGCCCTAGTGCTCTCGGTGCGGCGTGGTCAACGTGGTCAAGGAATGACTTCCATTGGACATGGACTTTACGTGGAGAGGCTGACAGCTGGGTCCACGGCCACAGCAAGGAAGTGCCTCCTTATTACACGGAAAATAATGATTCCTCCACCTGACAGTAGGGACCCACCGGACAGGCCACCGTATTTTGCGAAAAAAAAAGTTTCCCCTTGACTGTTGGGACCTACCAGCTACATCTTCGCACGCAAGGAAGTGCGTCCATATTATGGGCAAACAAAATGATTCGCCCCCTGACTGCTGGGACCCACTAGCTACATCTTCGCATGCAAGGAAGTGCGTGACAGTCGGGGCCCACCTAGTCGAAGCGTACGTAGCATTGTCATTCTGGTCGCGAACGTGTACGTACATACTGGTCGATGTAGAGGCGCGCACGTGTCGTAGTAGAGGCGCACACGTAGCATACTGATACGTCTCCAACGTATCTATAATTTTTGATTGTTCCCTGCTATTATATTACCCCTTTTGGATGTTTATGGGCTTTATTTTACACATTTATATCATTTTTGGGACTAACCTACTAACCGGAGGCCCAGCCCATATTGCTGTTTTTTTGCCTATTTCAGTATTTCGAAGAAAAGGAATATCAAATGGAGTCCAAATGGAATGAAACCTTCGGGAGCGTGATTTTTGGAACGAACAAGATCCGGAGAGCTTGGAGTGCAAGTCAAGAAGTTCCCGAGGACCCCACGAGATAGGGGGCCGCCCCCCCCTGTAGGTCGCACCCCCGTGTCTCGTGGGCCCCTCGGGCGGCCACCGACGTACTTCTTCCTCCTATATATACCTACGTACCCCGAAAACATCCAGAGGCACCACGAAACACAATTTCCACCGTCGTAACCTTCTGTGTCCGCGAGATCCCATCTTGGAGCCTTCGCCGGCACTCTGCCGGAGGGGGAATCGACCATGGAGGGCTTGTACATCAACATCCTTGCCCCTCCTATGAGTTGTGAGTAGTTGTGAGTCCATAGTTATTAGCTAGATGGCTTCTTCTCTCTTTTTGGATCTCAATACAATGTTCTCCCCCTCTCTTGTGGAGATCTATTCGATGTAATCTCTTTTTGCGTTGTGTTTGTCGAGATCCGATGAATTGTGGGTTTATGATCAGATTTATCTTTGGATAATAATTGAATCTTCTCTGAATTCTTTTATATATGATTGAGTTATCTTTGCAAGTCTCTTCGAATTATCAGTTTGGTTTGGCCTACTAGATTGATCTTTCTTGCCATGGGAGAAGTGCTTAGCTTTGGGTTCAATCTTGTGGTGTTCTTACCCAGTGACAGAAAGGGTTGCGAGACACGTATTGTATTGTTGCCATCAAGGATAACAAGATGGGGTTTATATCATATTGCATGAGTTTATCCTTCTACATCATGTCATCTTGCTTAATGTGTTACTCTGTTCTTATGAACTTAATACTCTAGATGCAGGCAGGAGTCGGTGGATGTGTGAAGTAATAGTAGTAGATGCAGGCAGGAGTCGGTCTACTTGTTATGGACGTGATGCCTGTATACATGATCATGCCTAGATAATCTCATAACTATGCGCTTTTCTATCAATTGCTCGACAGTAATTTGTTCACCCACCGTAATACTTATGCTATCTTGAGAGAAGCCTCTAGTGAAACCTATGGCCCCCGGGTCTATCTCTTATCATATTTGCTTTCAATCTAGTTTTATTTGCATCTTTACTTTTTGCATCTATATTATAAAATACCCAAAATATATTTATCTTATCATACTATCTCTATCAGATCTCACTTTCGCATGTGGCCATGAAGGTATTATCAAAACTGAGGGAAGTACTTATGCTACACTTGCTACATGACCCTCTCCTCTTCGGGGAAAACCAATGCTATCTCAAGACGTAGAAAGAAGGATTTCTGGCGCCGTTGCCGGGGAGGTCTTCGCTCAAGTCAAGACATACCAAGTACCCATCACAAATCCATCTCCTCGCATTTACATTATTTGCCATTTACCTCTCGTTTTCCTCTCCCCCACTTCACCCTTGCCGTTTTATTCGCCCTCTCTTTCCCAATCTCCTCCTCTCTTTTTGCTTGCCGTTTTTCTGTTTGCTTGTGTGTTGGATTACTTGTTGCCATGGAGCAAGATAATACTAAATTGTGTGATTTCTCTAATACCAATAATAATGATTTCCTTAGTACTCCGTTTGCTCCTCTTAATGATGTTGAGTCTTGTGAAATCAATGCTGCTTTGCTGAATCTTGTTATGAAAGATCAATTCGCCGGCCTTCCTAGTGAAGATGCCGCTACCCATCTAAACAATTTTGTTGATTTGTGTGATATGCAAAAGAAGAAAGATACGGATAACAATATTTTCAAATTGAAGTTATTTCCGTTTTCACTTAGAGATCGTGCTAAAATTTGGTTTTCGTCTTTGCCTAAAAATAGTATTGATTCTTGGAACAAGTGCAAAGATGCTTTTATCTCTAAGTATTTTCCTCCCGCTAAGATCATCACTCTTAGGAATGATATTATGAATTTTAAACAACTTGATCATGAGCATGTTGCCCAATCTTGGGAAAGAATGAAATTGATGCTTCGCAATTGCCCTACTCATGGTTTGAATTAATGGATGATCATACAAAATTTTTATGCCGGTTTGAACTTTGCTTCTAGAAATCTCTTAGATTCGGCTGCAGGAGGCACCTTTATGGAAATCACATTAGGGGATTCTTCAAAACTTCTTGATAATATTATGGCTAATTATTCTCAATGGCACACCAAAAGATCTTCTAGTAAACAAGTGCATGCTATAGAAGAAATCAATGTTTTGAGTGGAAAGATGGATGAACTTATGAAGATGTTTGCTACCAAAAATACTCCTCTTGATCCTAATGATATGCCTTTGTCTTCCTTGATTGAGAATAATAATGAATCTATGGATGTGAATTTTGTTCCTAGGAATAGTTTTGGAAACAATGCTTATAGAGGAAATTTTAATGCTAGAGCATTCCCTAGTAATTCCTCTAATAATTATGGAAATTCCTACAATAATTCTTCTGGTAATTTTAATAAGATGCCCTCTGATTTTGAGAATAGTGTGAAAGAATTTATGATTTCTCAAAAGAATTTTAATGCTTTGCATGAAGAAAAATTACTCAAAGTTGATGATTTGGCTAGGAACGTTGATAGACTCTCGCTTGATGTTGATTCTCTTAAACTTAGACCTTCTCCTCCTAAGCATGATATCAATGAGTCTCTCAAAGTAATGAGAATTTCCATTGACGAGTGCAAGGAAAGAACCGCTAGATTGCGTGCTAAGAAAGATAACTTTATAAAAGTGTGTTCTTCTAGTTTCCGTGAAAATAATGATGAGGATCTTAAAGTTATTGATGCGTATCCTATTAGATCTATGTTTTGCAATATGAATTTTGATGATTATGGGACTGGTGATGAATCAACTTTGCCTACAAGGCGTCCCAATAATTCGGAGTCTTTAGATCTTAATGCTAAATTTGGTAAAAGTGAGATTGGAGAATCCTCAACTTCTAATAATGTTGAACCTACCACCTCGGATTTCAAGGAATTTGACTATGATAATTGCTCTTTAAAAGGTTGTATTTCCTTATTGCAATCCATTGTTAATTCTCCTCATGCTTATAGTCAAAACAAAGCTTTTACCAAACATATTGTTGATGCCTTGATGCAATCTTATGATGAAAAACTTAATTTGGAAATTTCTATACCTAGAAAACTTAATGATGAGTGGGAACCTACTATAAAGATTAGAATTAAAGATTATGAGTGTTTTGCTTTGTGTGATTTGGGTGCTAGTGTTTCCGCGATTCCAAAAACTTTATGTGATATTCTAGGTTTCCATGATCTTGAAGATTGCTCTTTAAATTTGCACCTTGAGGATTCCACCATTAAAAAGCCTATGGGAAGGATTAATGATGTTCTTATTGTTGCAAATAGAAATTTGGTGCCCGTAGATTATATTTCTTGATATAGATTGCAATCTTTCTTGCCCTATTATTCTTGGTAGACCTTTCCTTAGAACGATTGGTGCGATTATCGATATGAAGGAAGGGAACATTAGATTCCAATTTCCCTTAAAGAAAGGCATGGAACGCTTTCCAAGAAAGAAAGTCAAATTACCTTATGAATCTATCATGCATGCTACTTATGAATTTAGTGCCAAAGATGGCACTCGTTAGATCTATCTTCGCTTTTATGCCTAGCTAGGGGCCTTAAACGATAGCGCTAGTTGGGAGGCAACCCAATTTTCTTTATGTTTTTTGTTTTTGTTCCTGTTTAGTGTTAATTTTTGTTTCTACTTTCTGTTTAGATGTGTTTTTATCTTTTGCTTAGTGTTTGTGCCAAGTAGAACATATAGGATAAACTATGATGATAGTTGATTTGACTCTGCTAAAAAACAGAAACTTTGCGCTCACGATAAAAAATTAAATAAATCAAAGAAACGTGTTTTTGCATTGATTCTTTTTGCTGCTGATCAATAAACAAATTTCCAGTACGTCCTATTTTGGTAGGATTTTTAGAGTTCCAGAAGTTTACGTTAGTTACAGATTGCTACAGACTGTTCTGTTTTTGACCGATTCTGTTTTTCGTGTGTTGTTTGCTTATTTCAATGCATCTATGGCTAATAAATTAGTTTATAAACCATAAGGAAGTTGGAATACAGTAGGTTTAACACCAGAATAAATAAAGAATGAGTTCATTGCAGTACCCTATGTGGTGATTTTGTTTTCTTTCACTAACGGAGCTTATAAGATTTCCTGTTGAGTTTTGTGTTGTGAAGTTTTCAAATTTTGGGTAAAGCTTTTATGGACTATGGAATAAAGGGCGGAAAAAGCATAAGCTTGGGGATGCCCAAGTCACCCCAAGATATTCAAGAATATCCAAAAGCCTAAGCTTGGGGATGCCCCGGGAAGGCATCCCCTCTTTTGTCTTCGTTCATTGGTAACTTTACTTGGAGCTATATTTTTATTCGCCACATGATATGTGTTTTGCTTGGAGCGTCATGTATTATATTAGTCTTTGATTTTTAGTTTGCCACAATCACCCTTGCTGTACACACCTTTTGGGAGAAGCCTATTTGATTAGAATTTGCTAGAATACTCTATGTGCTTCACTTATATCTTTTGAGCTTGATAGTTTTTGCTCTAGTGCTTCACTTATATCTTTTAGAGCACGGTGGTATCTTAATTTGGGAGAAATTGCTAGTCTCTCATGCTTCACTTATATTATTTTGAGAGTCTTTTAGAACAGCATGGTTTTTGCTATTATCATAAAGTTGGTCCTAGAATGATGAGCATACAAGTTGGGTATAAAAAAACTATCATAGGAAGTGAATTGGATGCTATGATCAACTTGATGCTTGATAATTGTTTTGAGATATGGAGATAGTGATATTAAAGTCATGCTAGTTGGGTGATTATGAATTTAAAGAATGCTTGTGTTGAAGTTAGCAAGTCCCGTAGCATGCACGTATGGTTAAAGTTATGTAAGAAATTTGAAACATGAAGTGTACCTGGCTTGTGCATCCTTATGAGTGGCGGTCGGGGACGAGCGATGGTATTTTCCTACCAATCTATCCCCCTAGGAGCATGCGCGTAGTACTTGGTTTTTGATGACTTTTAAATTTTTGCAATAAGTATATGAGTTCTTTTGACTAATGTTGAGTCCATGGATTATACGCACTTTTACCTTTCCGCCATTGCTAGCCTCTTCGGTACCGTGCATTGCCCTTTCTCACCTTGAGAGTTGGTGCAAACTTCGCCGGTGCATCCAAACCCCGTGATACGATATGCTCTATCACACATAAACCTCCTTATATCTTCCTCAAAACAGCCACCATACCTACCTATTATGGCATTTCCATAGCCATTCCGAGATATATTGCCATGCAACTTTCCACTGTTTCATTTATCATCATGACATACATTACTTTTGTCACATTGCCATTGCATGATCATGTAGTTGACATCGTATTTGTGGCAAAGCCACCATGCATTATTTTTCATACATGTCACTCTTGATTCATTGCACCATCCCGGTACACCGTCGGAGGCATTCATATAGAGTCATACCTTGTTCTAGTTTCGAGTTGTAATTCATATGTTGTAATCAATAGAAGTGTGATGATCATCATTTTTAGAGCACTGCACAAAGAAAAAAAAGAAAGGCCAAAATAAAAAAAGGCCCAAAAAAAGAAAAAAAAATAAAAAAAATAAAAAAAAATAAAAAGGGCAATGCTACTATCTCTTTTTCCACACTTGTGCTTCAAAGTAGCACCTTGTTCTTCATGAAGTGAGTCTCATATATTGTGCTTCAAAGTAGCACCATGTTTTTCATATAGTGAGTCCCATAAGTTATCTTTTTCATACTAGTGGGAATTTTTCATTATAGAACTTGGCTTGTATATTCCTACGATGGGCTTCCTCAAATGCCCTAGGTCTTCATGAGCAAGCAAGTTGGATGCACACCCACTAGTTTTCTTTTGTTGAGCATTCATTTATAGCTCTAGTGCATCTGTTGCATGGCAATCCCTACTCCTCATGTTGACATCAATTGATGGGCATCTCCATAGCCCGTTGGTTATCCTCGTCAATGTGAGACTTTCTCCTTTTTTGTCTTCTCCACACAATCCCCATCATCATATTCTATTCCACCCATAGTACTATATCCATGGCTCACGCTCATGTATTGCGTGAAGGTTGAAAAAGTTTGAGATTATTTAAGTATGAAACAATTTCTTGGCTTGTCATCAGGGGTATAGAAGTTGGGAACATCTTTGTGTGACGAAAATGAAGCATAGCCTAACTATATGATTTTGTAGGGATGAACTTTCTTTTGCCATGTTATCTTGAGAAGACATGATTACTTTGATTAGTATGCTTGAAGTGTTACTATTTCTTTTATCAATATGAACTTTTATTTTGAATCATTTGGATCTAAACATTCATGCCACAATAAAGAAAATTACATTGAGAATTATGCTAGGTAGCATTCCACATCAAAAATTCTTTTTTATCATTTACCTACTCGAGGACGAGCAGGAATTAAGCTTGGGGATGCTTGATACGTCTCCAATGTATCTATAATTTTTGATTGTTCCATGCTATTATATTACCCCTTTTGGATGTTTATGGGCTTTATTTTACACATTTATATCATTTTTGGGACTAACCTACTAACCGGAGGCCCAGCCCATATTGCTGTTTTTTTTGCCTATTTCAGTATTTCGAAGAAAAGGAATATCAAACAGAGTCCAAACGGAATGAAACCTTCGGGAGCGTGATTTTTGGAACGAACAAGATCCGGAGAGCTTGGAGTGCAAGTCAAGAAGTTCCCGAGGACCCCACGAGATAGGGGGCCGCCCTCACCCCCTGTAGGGCGCGCCCCTGTCTCATGGGCCCCTCGGGCGGCCACCGACGTACTTCTTCCTCCTATATATACCTACGTACCCCGAAAACATTCAGGGGCACCATGAAACACAATTTCCACCGCCGTAACCTTCTGTATCCGCGAGATCCCATCTTGGAGCCTTCGCCGGCACTCTGCCGGAGGGGGAATCGACCATGGAGGGCTTCTACATCAACATCCTTGCCCCTCCTATGAGTTGTGAGTAGTTTACCACAGACCTACGGGTCCATAGTTATTAGCTAGATGGCTTCTTCTCTCTTTTTGGATCTCAATACAATGTTCTCCCCCTCTCTTGTGGAGATCTATTTGATGTAATCTCTTTTTGCGGTGTGTTTGTCGAGATCCGATGAATTGTGGGTTTATGATCAGATTTATCTTTGGATAATAATTGAATCTTCTCTGAATTCTTTTATGTATGATTGAGTTATCTTTGCAAGTCTCTTCGGATTATCAGTTTGGTTTGGCCTACTAGATTGATCTTTCTTGCCATGGGAGAAGTGCTTAGCTTTGGGTTCAATCTTGCGGAGTTCTTACCCAGTGACAAAAAGGGTTGCAAGACACGTATTGTATTGCTGCCATCGAGGATAACAAGATGGGGTTTATATCATATTGCATGAGTTTATCCTTCTACATCACGTCATCTTGCTTAATGCGTTACTCTGTTCTTATGAACTTAATACTCTAGATGCAGGCAGGAGTCGGTCGATGTGTGGAGTAATAGTAGTAGATGCAGGCAGGAGTCGGTCTACTTGTTATGGACGTGATGCATATATACATGATCATGCCTAGATAATCTCATAACTATGCGCTTTTCT
The DNA here is from genome assembly GCF_018294505.1 of Triticum aestivum. Lineage (NCBI taxonomy): Eukaryota > Viridiplantae > Streptophyta > Magnoliopsida > Poales > Poaceae > Triticum > Triticum aestivum. Next base: position 24,646,976 of record NC_057807.1, on the reverse strand, counting down.
ATCAATTGCTCGACAGTAATTTGTTCACCCACCGTAATACTTATGCTATTTGAGAGAAGCCTCTAGTGAAACCTATGGCCCTCGGGTCTATCTCTTATCATATTTGCTTTCAATCTAGTTTTATTTGCATCTTTACTTTTTGCATCTATATTATAAAATACCAAAAATATATTTATCTTATCATACTATCTCTATGAGATCTCACTTTCGCAAGTGGCCCTGAAGGGTTTGACGACCCCTTTATTGCGTTGGTTGTGAGTTCTCAGTTTGTTTGTGTAGGTGCGTGGGACTTTTGAGGAGCCTCCTACTGGATTGATACCTTGGTTCTCAAAACTGAGGGAAATACTTACGCTACACTTGCTGCATCACCCTCTCCTCTTCGGGGAAAAACAACGCTAGCTCAAGACGTAGCACATATACACGTACGTACAACAGCCAGGGTGCAAGAAAGTAAATACGGCCACATACATACATATGGGCGGGGTCTCGAATGCCTACTCGCACATACGTACGGCCAGGGATCGTGTACATGGTTGGGTCAGAACGAATAAACTGCGTCGTCAGTGTGTTCATGGGGAGCAACCGGCTGGGTCAGAATGGAATGTGTCGTCGTGTTCATCGGGAGGGCTTGGACGGAACAACCGATGGAAACGAGGCCTGGCGTATCGCAGAATGGAGGAAACGGCCTTGTGTTCGACCGGCCACGTTCGAAACGGGATCCTGTTCATCGGGAGGGGTCTGGCGTACCGCAAAATGGAGGAAACAGACTTGTGTTGGACCTTCAACGGTCGAAACAGGGTCCTGTTGATCGGGAGGGGTGTGGCGTACCGCAAAACGGAGGAAACAGACTTGTGTTGGAACGCTACAGTCGAAATGGGGGTCATGTTCATCGGGAGGGATGTGGCGTATCGCAAAACAGGACTCCCCGGGATATTGTTCATCTCCACCGTCGACCTCCTCCAGCCTCCACGGACTACTGTTCATCCACCGTCGACCTCCTCCAGCCTCCACCTGCTCCTGTTCATCCAGCCTCCACCGCGCGCTACTCCACCAGCTACTATTCAACTAGCCCTCTCCACAGGCTCGTCTTCAACCACCCCTCCACGGGATACTGTTCATCAAGCCCTCCACCATCTACTGTTCATCCAGCCCTCCACGGGGTCGTCCTGTTCATCCAGCCCTCCACGAGGTCTTGTTCATCCAGCCCCAACCGGCTCGATCGATCGGGGTCCTGTTCATCCAGAGGCAACACCACGGGGTCCTGTTCATTCACCCCCACCGAGAACTATTCATCCAAACCCCCCTGCAACGCTCACTGTTCATCCAGAGGCAGCATCGATCGGCTTCAGTTAGCAGAAGCAGCGAAGGAATCACTCGATCGGGTTCAGTTAACAACCATCGATCGATCGCTCGGGTTCAGTAACGCGTAGCCTGCAGTGCAATCGCTCGGGTTCAGTAGGCGAACGCCTTGCTCGGGTCTAGTTAGAGCCCAACGCCTCGCACCCACGCGCGTGCGTGTACGAGAGAAACGCGCAAACCTCCGTGCATCACTCGGCCCCGACCACCCACCGTAACCAGGAACACCCCGATATTTTCCTCGCCCTCGCTTCTACCACAGTTTTTTTCTTCATGGACGGCCCAAAAAATGTCATGCAGCTGCGTCTCCGGCCCGCCTAGGACGAAAAGCCCATTTTCTATCATGATTTTTTGTCATAGAAGTAGGAGCCCACCACATCTATGATGATACCGGGTTTTGTCACAATTATCGTCATAGAAGTGTCATAAGTATGACAGAAAAAAATTTCGTTCGGCCCAAAATGTCACGGGTGTGTCTTTTTTTGTAGTGAGAATTGTTGCTGCCGCAGCTTAGTCATCAACTTACCTTCTTCCAAACATTCTTGGAGCGTGGTTCCTATCCATAGAGCACAGAAAAAGGAGTATTGCCAATGAATGGTAGTACATGTTGTACCAATATTCCGCGAGGGTGACTTGGTTGGACACACGTGGATGTAACATCAGAGATAGGTCTCGAGGCACTGGTTCACACATTTCGTTTGCCCGTTAGTTTGTAGGTGGTATGATGTGCTCATGTCCAGCCATGTGCTCGTGTCCTTGAACATCTCCGACCAGGTGGTACGGTTGTTACCTGCATTGTTTTTAGGCCATTTGCATACTTGTTCCAGCTGGACTTGGTTGATCATATGCATGCAAAAAATCAACATCTGCATGCTGATTGGTTACCTGCATATCCTCTCCCTGCATCGTAACGATGCCTCTATGCACCGCGTTTGGTTGCTCGCATTGTATGTGGTCAGACGAGAGCACGTTGTTTGGTTGCATACAAGCATAGAGTTGTGATCACCTTGTACCCTACTTGGTGAGCTTACCCAATACTACTACACCTTACACACGATCACACCGAGCACACCAACGCCACAACACTGCTATGGCGATGAACTGGATGAAGATGATGAAGTTCTTCAGCCCTAACGGACGATCCACCTTGCCAACCCCAACCTTGTTACTTGCCTGCTCTCACACATACTTGGAGTAAGCATCCTCTGCTGCCTACCTAGTCTTAAACCCTATGTGGATGTTGTCGTTGTACCCTGAAACTTGTTGGTTGCAAGCTTCCCATGAACTGTAAACCCCCGGAACCCTCCTTTGAACACAACATACCACTTGCCTAGCAGTGCAAATGAGCAATAAGTTGAAGCAACAAGCATTGGAACACACAAACAACAAGAAATGAAGCACTCTAGGAGCAAGCAATGAAGCATAGAAGCAATGGAGCAGAAGAGCATTAGTAAGCATGCATGATCATACCGCATAGCAAGTTTAACCTACCACTACTTTGGTGGCATCCTACCACCACATCCAAAAGAGGGTGTAATCCTACCACCGCAAGTTCGTGATCACCGTGAGGGGTTAGTATATACCACCTCACCAAAATAAACAGAGCATAATATTGTTTTCAAGCCCTAACTACACAAAATATGTCGTCATTGTCATTGTCATCCTTGGCGCTATTACTGTCGAGGATCATGCACGCCGTCACCACCAGCATAAGCAGCACTAGTAGTAGTGCTTGCCCAGCCAGGTCCTCAGCCAGAGCACCATGTGGGCAGTGGCAGATCCAAGAATTCAAGTTTGGGTGTTCAATTTTGTTCACCCTAACATTGATCTTTTTTGCCGTTCCAGCGTACCGTTAGCCTTCAAAAATTCAGTTGTTCCTTTTTACTAATGAAATCAATCAATGCAGCAGTGGCTATATATCTGTGAATCCAAACAAAAACTATACAGGTACATGTCAAGGAATGTAATTTCAGATTGGAAGTTTGGAGGGGATTCACCTTAGGGTTGTAGTTTGAAATTGTTGCAACTGGAACAAGACCGAGACGTGCCTAGTGGTTCCCTACCCGACGTCGCACCGGTCATCCCCACAACCTAACCCTTATGTGTGTGGATTTGGAGTTTTGGACTGAAGCTAAGAAGAGTAGTCTCTCGTGCGTGAGGACATTGGGCTCTGGGCAAAAGTTACTAGTTGTTGCTCCTGGGCTACTGCATAGTGGGCTATTGGCCTATTTTTCACGAGTGGGCTGCTCTCAAGCATGTATTTTTTTTGCCGTATACCTCTAAATACGAATTTTTTGTAGAAAAATTTGTGTGTACATTTGTACACCCATGACCTGTGCTGGATCCACCCCTGGCAACAAACCCAACACCCTGGGCTTTGTTGTCCAGCAGGTGGCTGAGAGCCACCATGAGAACCGTTGGGCTGAAGCCACCTTGTTCCATGACGGTGCCATAGAGCTTAGGGTGGACGTCCATCATCTTTCTCTCCTTGATTGCGGTGGCCACCTCCTTCATTGCCTCAGTCATCCTGCTAAAGACGCTCAACTCCTCCATGAAGCTTGCCCGCTTCCTCTTCCTATCAACCATAGGAACATGTTCCCATCCTTCTCAGGAGCATCAACTTTGATGGTGTCTGACTCCTGGGTGTCTGGATACTCGTGCATCAGCGAGGCCAGTGGCTGACCAGATCCCATGCCATGCTTGTCGGTTGCCAGCCCAAAGGAGAAGATCTGCTGCATCTAGTGGTAGTTCTGAATAGGTGTGTTGAGGAACTCTGCATCCTTGGGGTGAGCCTAAGCAAGAAACATGGCAGAGTGGTTAGTTAGTATGGCAATGATTCATAGGCTTAAACTACTTGTTAATTAGAATGGCATGGTTTGTGAGCTAACCGCGATGTGGCCTTGCTAGTGCTCTGCCTCCAAAAGGATCGAGCAGGTGTCCTCATCCCATGAAGCACCGTTGAGGTCTCTGAGTTTGGACCTGGTGATCCACCTCACTCTCCACTTCCTCGAGTGGTTGTACACCTGGGTCGAGGTGACCTCCTGTCCACCGAACTCGAACACCTGCTTTGCAGCAAGGTTCAAGCGCACCTCCTTGAAGCCTTTGTCAGTCCTCAGCCCACTAGCTATGATCTCACACATCTTATTAAGCACGACAATAGAGAGGAACGAATGCCATTTCATGTTGTCCCCCTGCCATCCTTCTCTTTGCGGCTGACTTTTGAGCAGCAGCATTAGAAACAACATTGGGCTGGGCCAGCACAAAAGGAACCGTAGACGGCACCTCGAAAACATTTGAATTAGGAGGCATCTAGTCGATGGGAGGCTGGGAGTCCTCGACGTAGGACGACGGGAACTGGCTCTCGAACAGCACGAGGGCTTAACTAAACTCTTGCATGGTCATGTCCTACAAATGTAAGAATCATCAACACCACAACACACTACACATGGACAGGAGGAACTACCCAAAAAACATGGACAGGTCGAACTAGCAGTAACACATGCACACATGGATGATCTAGTTGAAGACAACCCTACCAAATCCATCAAAACATACCACAGTTGAACACAACAGAACACATCACTAATCATGGACACATGGATGATCTTTTTCAACACTTGCACACTAGCATACCACACATCTAAGCATACTACCAATCCATCCATGACCACTAGCTACCAATGCTTGCCGACATGGAAACAACCCCTAACATGCTTCAACCCCATCACAACTAGCTACTACGACATCACTGTCAAACAGATCGGAAGATCTAACCCTACCACATCGCCATATCTAGCTAGAACTAGTAGAGGGGATGGGGTGATTGAACTTATAGACGCCCTCGAAGGAGCTGTCGAGGAGGTGCCTGGCACGTCAGAGAAGAGGAGCAGTCTATCCGCCACCACAGTCAACCGGTCACCAAAGTATTGGCGCTGCATACCTCGTCGTGGAAGTCGATCTGCGCTGGAGGGAAAGCTCGGGAGGGGGGGGGGGGAAATGGTGGCGGGAGTTTTGCCGTGGCGGTCACCCTGGCTATATAGGGCGGCCGAATCGGCGGGCGGTGACTCGAATTGGTCTCGTCGCTTTTTCGAAGATGCGCCATCGCTCCTGCCATCTCCCTGCCCGCAACTGCATAGCGCGGCTTTCCCTTCCCCTGCATCACTCGGGCCTGGCTCGCTGGAAGCTGTCAATTCGGCCGTTCCTAGTGGGTCTGGCTGAGCACTCCTTTAAGGTTCGTGGAGGCCAAGATTTAGATGCAGGTTAGGCAACCAAACATGCCGAAAACTGCCCTCCCGGGCCTGGCCGGGCCTGATGCGAGCAACCAAACGCATCCATAATGGTTTTGAATATGAATAAAGTTACATGCATTTCTAAGAAAAAAATAGCTATCTTACTCACGTGATTGTTGAAAAAACGTCTTCTATATGCATGTGACTTTATGTTAGACAAGAAATTTAGTAAAGTCATAACTTCCACAACTAGCCGAAAATTAACATAAACATTTTTTTTTGCTTGAACAAAAGATATTTGAAAAAAATATATTAATCTACATAAAATCAATGTTCATGTGCCCTGAGAAAATTGTTCCGATGGCACATAACTTTTGTTTTGTATAACTAATCTGAAATGTGTAGCATACTGCATCAAATGTGCTAACCTACATGAAAAAGCTTTATATGACTTAATAAATATGTTTCCTTACGGAAACAATGCCCATGCATATGAAAAAGAATGTTATGAAGCATATGAAAAAATGATTTTTTAGTTATTTAACAAACATTTTCTAAAATATACTATAAATATTTGAAGATACGTGAAGGCAATTTTGAAATACACTATGAACATTGTTTAAATACATTGTGACATTGTCTAGGTACGTGATGAATATTCTTGGAAATATAGTGAACAATTTTTCTACATACCTGATAGCCATTTTAAGATACGTGAATACATTTTTGGAAATATTGACGAATATTTTTTGAAAACACGAGGAACTTTCTTAAAATGCATGATGAACCTTTCTTAAAACATGATGATTTTTTTGTAATACACAATGGACATACTTGTAGTCTTATATGTGGGAGAGGTCTATGCTAATTGATACAAAAATCAATTGATTTACATGTACATTTGATTGAAACCGACAACAAACATCCGCAAACATTAAGAATTTATTAAAGGACAGACTTGAATGGTAAGAACGTAGTCGTCTAGTGTACTGTAGTGTAACTCCTATCAGTGTGAAGTGGTAGCAGCCAGATCTGTGTTGAGACATGGGCGGCCCCCTGACGGCTGTGGCGGTGGTCTTAGGCGGGAAGATGTCTCACGAATCTAGTGCCTTTTTGGCCTGGCATGGAGTAAAGACGGAGGCGACCGTTGAACAATTTGTCATCAAGAGTTGATTGAAGACTACTTTATGTCCAGGGTGAAAACTCTTGTCCTGACTAGCAATCGGATCTAAACTATGAGCACTGATGTTGTCTTCTTGAATGTTGGTTTGATTTTTCAGATGTTCTGCTCGATTGGATTTTGAGGCATTTTCTGTGGCTATGAATAATTGTCTTCACTTTCTTTTCTTTTTGGATTGCAATTCACGTGCTCGTGGAAGTTACAATGGTGCACAACATGGGAGAGCACAGAAGTCCATGCACTGCAAAGAAGACCCCCATGAAAGAAAGAAGATTACAATCAAGCCCCTAAACACAATTGCCACTGACGCCGCTGTTGCTTCTCAAGTTTCTCCTGTTTGTGCTGCTGCTGCTGCTTGTAAGTTTCTCTTGTTCCTTCTGGTGCTGCACCTCATGCATAACCTTCAGCACCTTCTGCCAAGAACTCCTGCTAGAAATAGCATGCCATCACCTCTGCACGACTGCACCTGAAACCATATAGGTGCATAAAGGAACGACCAGTATACTATGCCTGCGCTATGAGTTGTGCACTACGAAGTCCATATTCATGAACATGAAAGGAACCAGTACTAGTAGGCAACAACAACAAACACTTGCACTTGTATTGCTCGTTGGACGTGGACGGCAGATGGCAGAATTGGGGAGTTGGGGAAGGAGTTGGCGGCTGTGTAGGGGGGGGGGGGGGGGTGAGTGGGCGTGGCCATGCACAGGTGATCATCTTTTTAAATACATGATCAACATCTTTAAAAATATGACAACACTTTCAAGACATTATGTACATTTTTAAACATCAACCATGAAAAAAGAACCGAAAGAAAAGAAAAAAAACACATATAAAAAGGTAAAATGAAAAGAAAGAAATGAGAAATGGAAAAGAAAAAAGGAACTAAATTTAAAAAGTAATCAATGATACAACCTTTCGTACATGTTCTCGCAGGCTCTATGTGCAACTGATACAACCTTTGGTGCATCTAACGTTTCATTTACCTTGATTCTCTAACAAAATATAAAATGCAATGCAAATGAGGTAGTATTATTATTATAAAGTACCGGTAAATAAAAGGTAGGCACTAAAACTTAAATGTGCAATAAAATAAATGAAAGCGAGTCTGGGAGAGGTCTATATTAATATGCTGCAAAATAAATACTATACTATAATCGATAGACATACTTACAGTTTTATATGTGGGAGAGGTCTATACTAGTGTAGTGTCAAAAAAGTCTTACATTATGGGGACGGGGGGAGTACTAATGATTCAAACCCTCAAAAAATATCCGAAAATACTAAGAATTCATTATGGTAAACCCAATCAGGAAATAAATATCTATGGGTCCTGTTTATCCCATATGTTTTGACTCATATACTCATGTACGGTCATATATGCCACTCCGATTGAGTGCCAAGTTTGTGTGCTCGGGCACCATGGTGCCCTTTTTTGAAAGAAAAAATATTAAAAATCATATTTAAAAGTTTCAAATAAATCAGAAATAATTATGTGGAAACTTGTATGCATTCACTACTGATCCATGAGATTTTTTTTGAAAAAATGTAATTTATCAGCTGTACAAAAAAAACAAAATTCCGGCGCAAAAACAAAAAATTCCGGCCCATTTGAAAATACATATTTGCCTTCTTTTTCTGTACGCCATGTGTGAAAGTAAGATTTAATGAATTTTTGCACATATGTAGTATATATGTGTGTGTTTGTGTTTACAAAAAGTTTCAAAAAAATTTGGGCTGGAAAAAATGTTTTTTTTAATTGGGCACCATGGTGCCCATGCACAACCAGCAATATTTGACTCCCGCCACCCTATGCATACTTGTGCGTACTCATGATTACATATTACTAGTTCTTAAGTGCGGTCCAACATACGTGCACGCACATAAATTCGCATAAAAGGACATCATATCATAACAAATAATTAACATTAATCATAACAGACCACCAATGCCACGGGACAGAACAAAACTTACTTAGACAGATAGTGCAAAAAATCATTGGATAATAATTCACCACATACAACACTATTTGTAAGTTGACCCTGAAAAACACTATGTGTAAGTAAGAATTATATCGATTTGTGGATGAGTGGACAACAACTGTATGAGTGGAAGTTCCGATCGGGCTGGGTTGGGCCAACCGGACCGGGCTGCCCATGGCCAGGTCTAAGTGGAACGCTCGAGAAATGTTCAAACGTGTGTATAAAAATATTCGCTTTGTGCATTTTGCAAATGCTTAACATGTATTAAAAAGCAACTAAAATAAAAGAAAAAACAGAACGAAAAAAAGAAATGAAGAAAGGAAAATAAAAAAGAAACTAAACTTAAAAAGAAATCAACCTTAATAATGGACATGCCTAATCTAAACGCATGGTGAACATTTTTTAAATTCATGCAAACATTCTTGTACAAAATATGACATAAAATTTGCAAAATACATTCCGAACATTTTGTAAAAACTGTATGAGCATTATTTTCTATATATACAATGAAAAATGGTACTGCGAGAAAAAATAAAAATTAAACAGAAAAATAAAAGGGGACAAAACATAGAAAAAATCTATCTCGGTCCATTAGCCTGTTGAACACACATGGAAAAAAATGACAGAAACCAGTTGAGTGGGGTGGCAAATCGTATTTGGCACTAATGAGTGAAATGGTACGCCCAGTTCCTATTACGCGCCTTGAGCGCGGGATAGTACAAATAACTTACCGGCGCACATCCTTCACTTTAATATTATGTGTAAATGGGCCCGCCCATGTAGGTCCTGCTTTCTAACCGTTTTTGGGGGAAGCTTTTTCCAATGATTTTTACTGCATTTACTTCAGGGCGGTTTTCTTCCGGTTTCACCTATCAGTTATTTCATTTTTTTAGTTTTTAGCTTTCTTTTTCTTCTTTTCTTCTCCGGTTTCATCCTCTTTTTACTTTTTTAAAATAAAATTTGTGAACTTTTAACAGATTCGTGAACTTCTTTTAAATATGTTTTTCATTTTCCAAATTTCTCTGAACTTTGTTTTAAGTACGTAAAATATTCTGATTTTTCTTTCAAATTTCGCAAAACTTTTTTCACATTATAAACTTTTTTCCATATTGTGTGCACTTTTGTTAACCCATGAATTGTTTGTATTTTTTTGTGACCTTTTATCAAATTACAAACTTTTCCAAGTGTTATTTTTATTAAATATGTAAACTTTATTTAAAATTGATGAGGTTTTTTAAAATTCAGGATTTATTTTCGGAAAATGTGTTTTTTTTCAAATATATGATTCTTTTAGTACCGATGAATTTTTTTCAAATCTATGAACAATTATTCATCACGAAAATATTCGGAATTTATTAACTTTTTTATGGCTCTACTATATTTCACACATAACCGGTCCATGTAGGGTTTTTTCTCACCGATTTTGGACCCTTCAAGAAGGTTCTCCACTTTTCCGGGCCCATTTTACATGTGTTTTCGATTCGCCTTTGTTTATTTTGGGGGGGGGGGTTATTTTTTTTATGTTTTCCTTTTATTTTTTCTTTGAATTTTTTCATTCTTTTTTTGTTATGAAATTTTATTAAAAAAAACTGCACATACTTTCAAATTCTTTAAGTTTCTCTAAATTTTTGTTTTTTTAAATCCACAAATCTTTTTAAAACCCATGAATTTGTTTTAATTCATGAACACTTCTTAAATTTTGGTAAAATTTAAATTCATGATTTTTTTTTCAAATTATTAAACATGTTTTATATCCATGAACCTTTCACAATTTGTGAAATTTTTATAAATTTGGGCATAATTTTTTATAATGAACATAGTTTCAAGTTTACGAACTTTTCTTTAATCTATGAACTTGTTTGAAAAGTAATAATGTTTTAATTCATAGAAAATGGGGGAGCCCTTTTTCCCTCTAAACTAGCAACTACTAGTTATTACCTTTTTTTTTGCGGGGTAGCTACTACTCCCTCTGTCCCAAAATATAAGAACATTTTAAACACTACACTAGTGTCAAGAATGTTCTTATATTATAGTAGGGAGGGAGTAGTTGTTACCGATCCAGTAGCCTGAACGTGCAACGAGCGAGCGGTCAGATCAGGCGAGCGAGCATGCTAATAGGCTGGACCAACCAAGCATGCACGCTTTGTAGAAGTATCACTCGGTTTCTATTTGCACTTTTTGTTGGATCGTTTCATTGTCAATACTTTGTTGTGTTCTGGAAATTGAGATAGATCTAATGCTCACTATTCAGTCACATGGCTCGATTCTACAAGGTGCTCCAAACACAGAAACTCTCGACCTGCATCCCATTCCCTGCATTGTTCAATAGTGTGATCTATACCTGGCCATGGGATACCCGACTCGGCCTGGTCTTGCCCACGGGCCGGGCCTGGGCCCAAGTTTTGAGTCCGAAGAGCACATCAGGCCGGGGTTGGGCTTGGGTATTTTGTGTTTTAAGGAAGGGGCCTAGCCCGAGGCCTGAGGCCCGATGAGCTTTCTCATTGACGGGTCGTGCTTGGGCCTAACTAGGCCCGATGGTCGGGCCGGGCTTGGTCCTAGATGGCCGGGCCAAGCCAGGCTCGGGCATAGGTTTTCTGCCTCGGTCTTGGTTAGGCCCGGCCTGAAGTCCGGCCTAGCCCGACAAATGGCCAAGTATAGTGTGATGTAAACGCTCTTATATTTCTTTACAAAGATATAAAAAACCGAGTTGGTGATGATGATGTGTTTGCCATCTTGCAATATAGACCATGCGATCTATATCTAACGGGTAGAAAGCAAACTATGGCAATTTTATAAAAAAATACCCGCACATCTCTTCACATTTGCAGATAAGGCCTTCCCTTATTCATCTTTATCTCCCACAACCTCATTGTTGAGCAATTAAAAAAAAGAAGCCTTTGAAACAATCTGGCATGGTGGCCGCAGCCGGCGTCGCCCATCCACATGCCTCCGCTCAGTCCGACCACCAGTCACCACCACGCCCCACTCCTCCTCACCTTATCTCTCCTTTTTCTCGAGATATCATTAGTTTTTACACATGGGATTACTCCCGCATGGGTCAATCACAACAGGTGTTTTGTAAAAAAAATGCATCTTGATGTTCCGTGCAATGCACGGGCATCTTGCTAGTCTTTACAAAAAGAGTACACATGAACAACACATGTCCACTCTCGACCTAATGGACATGGCACGATGTCTCTCCCATCTCGTCTCTGTGCTGACAAGCATCCCACACACATACACTCTCTGGAAGTCTGAAGAAATGCAGAGGAGAAGAAGCTATGTAGAATCTACATGTGTCGGTCAGTGTGGTGTCCTGATTTGAAAGACTGGTACAATATGTAGATTTGTATTTGAGATACTGGTAGGACCTCGTGGGTACATATCATGAAAAAAAAATTGAGTGACCGGTAGAATATGTATATGAAACCAATTGAATTCTAGAAGAGCACATCGTGCAAAAAAAATAATACTAGAAGCAATGGTATTTCTGTACAAAATACGAAGCATGCACATCTTGTCAACTTACTGTTGAACACAAGTTGCAAAAACCAATTTTCATTGGTCTAATTTATCCTCTAAAATATTCTATGGACATTTGTACCTATAAACAATAGAAATCACTATTAAGATATTTGTTAGATAATATGCTTTAGCAAACTCTACCACAATATGTAATCATGTTAAAATATACACAAACATATGCACATATACCCTAGTATATATGCATATACCATATATTTATGCAATTATGATTTTTAATTAAAATATAACTTAACTTACAATTTGTAGTCTAGATTTAACGGAATGACGTTTCCATTGATATACCTTAGAAAGGTGTAACAAAACAAACTGTACTTATTTTCTAGTAGTATTATTATGTGGTTCATAACTATTCCTTTTAAGTAATAGAAAATTATACCACTTAACATATTATGATGATAGAAATAATTTAAAAAATATATAAAAGTTTAGTACAAGATATTAATTATAATTCACATCACTAGAGTTCATATCATTTTTGCATCAATGGATACGGTGAATGATTGGATCAATTTGATGAACAAGAAGAGATGAATGCAGAATAGTTATGTTCGCATCACTTCCGCTTGTGTAGACGTAAGTTTGTTTATGCCAGAGTGAAACTACAACTCAAGAGCTCACAGCCCATATCAGCACAGCCAAATGGACTGGACATTTGGTAATGTTTGCCGCACTACCTTTTGATGCTCTTAAACATTCACAAATGTCATATGATTTTTTTTGAGAACCTATCATGCTTATTTCTGCTGTGAAAAGAGAATTTTCGACAATGAATCTAGTGAAAAATAAGTTCGCAGGTCAATCACTGCATCCACCTTGCCCTTTCCCCCAATTCCCTCCTGCTTTCCAGTATTCGCTGTTTATTCATCACCCGTTGATCACAAATTGACTATTTTTCATGCAGCACGATGGCGGAGGAGGACGTTGACTGGACACAGGTGTTTGATCGGGTCAAAGGTTCAATCTTTTCCATCCTGTTTGCTCCGAAACAAGACCAGCTTGAAGAACTCAAAATCCTGGCTGATGAGGTCAAGACAGTAAAAGATAAAAAATCACGGTACGACAAGGTCAGGAATGGACATTCTTCTACTGGTTTTGCCTACTATTCTAGACCAACCGGACTGCTAATCATGACAAGTGCACACGGTTTGAGTTATCTTTTCAATGCGTCTCGGCCTTTGACACGAGAGACACTTGATATGATGGACATAACTGTCTTGTGTGATCATCAGGAAGAAACTATTCAGGAAGGCAGGTTGGTTAATGCTGTTAGGAAATATGGCATTGCAACAGTAGCTGGGGTTGATTCTAGTGAAGACACAATTGTTCTGAGTGTTGAGAACAGCAGCCTGAAGAATTACTCAGACGATGGCGTATGCGCCCAAGCACACCCTGCCCTTGAGATCTCTGCCAACACTCCAATAAATTGTAGGCAGTGCATGATGGTGTCTTGGCCGTCCAATATGCCTAGAATGGTCTCTATAGGTACAACTGTTTCTTCAAGGGGAATTGACATGCCCGATCCTTTGGGGTACAACATGAATGTATTGGAAGTCGACATGAGAACTGCCGAGAGCTCGTCCGGGGCACCACTGTTCAACTCAAACGGCGAGGTCATTGGTATTCTGCAAGGGAGACTGAGTCGGACCCGCTCGATCTTCGTGGCGGGGTCGCATCTGCATGGATGGGTCCAAGTAGCTCATGGCGCATGAGTTAAAGCTGCAAATCGTCGACAGAAATAGAATTTAGGCTCTATTTATTTTGGCATGTAGTAATTCTCTATTAGTAACGCTCATTCCGTACGTTAAGACATTAATTTATGTATCCTCTTGCCTTGCTTTGGCGGTTGGGTCGCCTGTGCTAGTGGCAAAAACTGTTAGTACTATGTAGCATCCATAATTGCAAATGGTAAGTGTAAGTCTCGTGAGTACAGTACGACGAAACCGCAGGCATGTGTTCTTCATATATGATTATGTGGTGTTCATTCCCCCCTCATCCATGCATTTTCTTTCTTTTCTCAGATATGTTGTGTGTTTGGTAAGTGTACGATCTATGTTTTACCAGCAGGGGGCTGTGCTTCTTTTTCTCAAGATGCCTCAGCTGTATATTAGTCCCATTTTCTGTGCTGTGTTCAGAGCTAGCTTGGTATATTAGATTAGTTTGTACTTTGTACAGCTAGTTTGGGTTCGTAATCAGGATTGCTATTAGAGTGTCTTCATTTTCTTCTGGTTTGGTCTACGTTTACATGCCCATCTAGTGGGGGCTGTGTTGTTTTCTCAATGTGAGGTTAGCCAAGAGTGTTTGGTTCAGAGAAATGATCGAAAATGTAGGTAGCTGCTAGCGCAATTCGTAGAACTTCTAATTCTTGTGCCGTTTTTGGTCTATTATCCGTCATGCAGCAATTTGTGTGATTATCATTCATCTGTGGTATAGCTAGTTTCGCGCACTGCTATGTTGCTTGCTTCATTCATGGTATTCACTGCAGTTGCACGGACACAGAAGCTTTTTCCAATTATTGAGTGGGATGTACAGGACCTAAATACCTTATCTGTCCATATAAATTTCAGCGTAGGTACATCATTTTTTGTAACTCCTTTGGGTAACTCATTGCTTTGTTGTTATTTGGTGGTAGTCTCACTGTTTTGTATGCATGGTTCAAAAGTTCAGATGGGATTTATGTCCCTAATCTCTTTCTAATTTTCGTAAGTAGTACTCCCTCCATAAAAAAATATAAGAGCGTTTAGATTACTAAAGCAGTGATCTAAATACTCTTATATTTCTTTACAGAGGGAGTATTTCTTAGCTGTTTAGCACAGTATCTCTTGCAAGTTTAGCACAAAAGCACCTAATGTTCTTTCCTTACTGATATTTTGCTGATTGAGACACAAGATATGAGCAACAGTATCTTGCAACAGTATCTTGTACATTAAACATAGTAGTTCTCTCTTGCAAGTTTAGCACAAAAGCACCTAATGTAAATAAATATGTAATACACAAGCACAACACCATAGACCCCGGAGGAATCGAAATTATACTGGAAGAGGGAAGCATAGACAATCTCTCCCTAATAATAAAGCACGGATTAACTTTGTCGGGTTCAACGTCACAATACGCTTCCGTCCAGTCGTAATACGCTTTTACGATTCATATAGACAAAATCATAATATAAACGAGGTGGTATTAATTTGGGAATGTCCTATATACGTACATATTGTTTTCGCATGTTGTCCAATATTGTTAGGGCGGCGCGGGCCTGCTCGGTCGCGTGGAGGTGCGACTGCTCGGCGAGGCTTCGGCGGGGGCGCGGCTGGGAGCGGTGTGTTGGCGAGGCTTCATCGAAGGAGCGGCTGGCGCTAAGGGGCGGCGCCGGTGCTCCCGGACTTCGGGCCACTGGGCCGGCGGGCGGTGACACCATGCATGCATGGATAGATCAAGTACGCCGGCGGTGACCTTGATGGCCAACAAATTAAAGACAGGAACTTGAACCCAGCAGCTAATGTATGTCATGGGGTGGATCATGGAGCCACACCAGGCACCAGCGCACCAATGGGTGCGTGCCGTACAGCACGGCGGTCGGCACTGTCGACCCAAGGTACGTACCTGCCGGCCGGCTGTACGTCGTGGCCTTTGAAGATTGAACATGTCCGTGGCGGCGAGCACTGACCACGCACGTCAACGTCGACGCCCAACTCCGAGAGTGCAGCCGACGTCGATGTCCAAAGACATAAATATATGAGCTTGAACCCGCTGGGTGATGCTCATGGGGGAACGACTACAGAACTGCAGTGACGGACGCACCCGTGGTTGCGGCGCCAGCCGGCCAGCACCGGCAACCCAAGTATGGTTGCAACGTCGTCGTGTCGAACCGCATAGCCGGCGAGCGAGGTGAATGTGAAGGGCCAGCTCCGGCCGACAGCGCGAGGGGATGAAGCTGGCGGTCGTGGAGTGTTGATCCGGCCGGCCTGCCATGTATTGGAGTATAACACTATAACCCTTGAAGAATCTACGAAAATTAATGTCCAAGACTTGAGGAGGTGATTCGCCGTTGGATTCCTTGTGTTGTTTGAAGAGAAGAGAAGAAAAGAAGAAACGAGACGAGATGATTGGGTTGGGCATTGTGCAGGCGGACCGCACGATGGAGTGCACGGGCATCGTCGCGTGTCAAACAAGCTGTTGTGCTAGCTAGATCCGCACGTTTTCGCTTCGCAGTCGCCAAATCCAGACGAGATCGACATGAGCCACTCTCAGGCGAGGTTTCTCTCTCTGTAAGTCGCTATCGCGACCCAAGGAAACTCCGACGAACGGAGTACATGTCGGCAGCCTGCGGGTCGGCGGATCGGCTCCGGCCGCCTCCAGCGTCACCTCCTCCTCCATGAACTACGCAACCCGGACGCCCAAGGTGATCACGTGCTGTGTGAGTGCGTGTTGGTGTGTGCTTCTCCCTTTGTACTGTTGGTCATGGGGTGGTGCTGCTCCTCTCACTCTTTCGGATCAGTAACTGCATTATTTCCAAATAAATGTGTGCTTCTGTTCATATTCTGTCCACAACATGTTTGATGTTATGCTTATGAGGAGTTGAACTTCATTTTTTTTTCAGGTTCTTCTTTGGTGTATCAGGCCCGGTGTAATTTGTTTTAAAAAGTGAGCTTGTTGTATAGTCCAATTCATCTCGGAAAATTAACTTATGGAGAGTTGTTCATGATGTTGCTTGCATTTTTTTTTGTCTAACAAACTGGATGCTTAAATTTTGGATATAAACATTGAGTAGGTGCTGAAATGTTTTGCTAATAATAGTTTCCAACTTTCTTTTAGCAGAACTACAGAACTATAAAAATATCTCAAAACTATTATAGCTCAATCAATTTGCTTATTTTAATTATGTGCACTCAATGGATTTGGTGTCCAGGACATGGACTTAAGATCAAGTTGGTTTATGTGCTGATGTTCTTCGATAGAATAATTGTTCTTCTCCTTTAACATGATGCGCCATTGATTTATTTTTTTAGATGCTCATATACACACAAACGACATCCAGTAGGCACTTGGAACACCCGACAGATTGAAAGCATAGAAGCAAAGATTTCTAATACGAGGCCACGATGCCAGGCAGAGATGTAGCCAATATGCGCCCAATCGTTATTTCTTGATGTTGGAACAACAAGTAAGAGCATGTTCATGTTTACTTATTATGTTTTTTGAGAAATTTATGGGATTTACAAGCTGAAATTATTGACTGCTTCAAAATATGTTTTAACCAAAACTGTTTGCACGATATTTCCCTGATTCTGCATTCATGGAATTGCTAAAAAAACGAACAAGTTCAGTGATAGTTTTGTTCCTATTAATATTTCGTCCAAGGTGCCAGTTTGTTTCTTCACTTGATGATCTCCTAATGTTGAACTATCCATGTACTTATCTTTAAAGTTCCGTTGTCTTTCTAATTCTTTATCTAATAATAAAGCACAGACTGCTTCTGCCTATCTGTCGCACCTTTTTGTAAAAAAGTCGAACCGTTATTTTACATTTTTCGAAAACTCCCTGGCCTTTTAGGTAATTCATTCGCGGATCATATTTAAGTGAAACAAATGCTTTTCTAAATTATCCGTATCTTTTAAACCGTAACTCCAATTTGAACATGTTATATATGAAATTTGATTAAAAAATATGTAGAATATGAATATGAGATTATTTTTACATGTTAAGTATTTTTATGTATTATTTTGGAAGAAATTTAAGTCAAACCAATGATTTTCTAAATCATCCGTATCTTTTAAACGGCAACTCCGATTTTAACATGTTATATATGAAATTTTATTAGAAAAATGTGTGGAATCTGAATATGATGTTAATTTTACCTGTTAAATATTTTTTAAACAAACTTATAATCTATAGCACGATCCGTTTTTCTTTCGTGTCGGAGGTGATCCAGATTGCAAATAAACACCAACTATAACCATATAGGAAAAAACATCGATTACTACACATGCATGCCTCTGAAAAACATCACTAGAAAAAACAACATATTTTTGATCGTGAGAGTGAGAGAAAGAGAGAGAGGGAGAGGGAGAGGGAGGAGAGAGGGAGAGAGAGACGCCTTAGGATTAACCACACTCAAACATGTTTTGGTTTGTGTGAACACTGAGGCCACCGCCGGCGAGGGTGAGAAGGAGAATAAGCGGCAACAAAAATATGATGCCTCGCTAAAATAAAGGAGATGGGCCTATTATGGTATGCTTGTTGGGTTAAGAGCGTGTGTTGTATTTTTTTTTCTTCCATTGCAACGCACGGGTTCTATTGCTAGTACTATGTTAAAACATTCTGTAAAAGAATATTGCAACAACAACAATGAAGAAATATGTGCTAAAACTTTAAGGGTCACTAAGTGGGAGGTGTTGGACGAAGATGTGGCAGTGGCAATGCTTGAGGTGGCGTAAAGATGGGAAGGGGGCGGCCACCTTGGTGGTCCTAGCTAAGGAAGAGATGCTACATAACAGTTTTTGCCACTGGACGGGGGATATAGAAGCCAAAACTGCCAAAACCAAGGCAAGAGGAGACATAATAAATGTCTTAACATACGGAACAAATGGTATTAGCAGAGAATTACTACATGCCGAGATATATAGAAGCCCAAACTGCCAAAACCAATACAATTCTGCTGTAAAATAGATAAGTTATGCTGGCCAAATCTTGGGGAATGCTTCATAAACACTGGTACAAAAAGGGCCTAATGTGAAGCTCATTAGTCCCGGTTTGTAGTTGAACCGGTACTAATGTGACCATTAGTGCCGATTTCAACGGCTAGGCGGGCGACGCTCATTAGTACCGGTTCGTGGCGAACCTTTAGTATCGGTTCGTGCCACGAACCGGTATTAAAGAGGTGGTGACCTTTAGTACGGGTTCGTGCCACCAACCGGTACTAAAGGGGTGCACTGCCACCCGCGATGCACAATGTTTAGTCCCACCTCGCTAGTTGAGAGGAGCTCGCACCGGTTTATAAACCCCGCCGTGGCTACCGTGTCGAGTTCCTCTCTAAGCAGGCCTTTGTGGGCCTATTGCAAGTCTTCTGCCCTGTGGGCCCTACTGGGCCATATGGGCTGCATCCTGGCCCAACTAGAGGTTGGGTTTTTAGTCGTATGCAGGCCGTGCCGGCCAATAGATGGGCTGTTTTTGTTTTATTTCAAAAAAAATTTAAAAAAAAACCGATTGGTGTTACCAAATGGAACTAAAGGCCCCCCAGACCACGGCGAGCCTCGTGCCACGTAGTGGCCCTTTAGTGCCGGTTCTTGCTGAACCGGGACTAAAGGGGGTGGGCTTTAGTCTCCACACTTTAGTGCCGGTTGCAGAACCGGCACTAAAGGCCCCTACGAACCGGTGATATAGCTCCGTTTTCTACTAGTGAAACTATCCCTGCAAGATTAATTGCATACCAGCGGCAGGAACAACACGGTAGTTTTGTTATCTCTCCTTTATTCGATGGATAAATTTCAACCTTGTGGTTCTAAAAATAATGATGTGTTGATGAGATCATAACTTTGCTATGTTTTAGAAATCATATATGTTATTTTGATATTAATAAAATTAGTCGGTTGCCTGCTTAATTATGTAGATAGATTTGTCACGTACCATTTACATATTCAATATTGTGTATGTACATATTTGGATAGTTTCCTACTAGGTCTAGTGACCATCAAGCTATGATGGATACTAGAAAAAAATATGGACTTTAATCTCCCTCTCTACTCCTTATTATGTTAACATCTTTCACATACTTTTTGTTGCATTGGATGGGTGCACAACAGTTTTGTAAAGATTGTGAATCACTCAATATTGTAATTTCAAATATGTTTATCAACTCTACAGACCAAGCATGATGTATATAGATTAAAAATACATAGGCAAACCAACATAAATTGACTATTAATTTCTCATGTTCAAGAGTGTTTTCTTTCAACATCTTAGTGTTTTAACACTACTTTTGCCCACAGACCTCAAAGCAAGTTGAGTTAGCTAATCTAGGGTTTGTGTGTTGTGGATAGATAGGAAGCGAGGGGTGTTGTTCATGTAGTTACATATCATACAAGTTCACTCAACTGCCACAATGTTTGGCCATGGACATACCGTCAGGACCGCAAATTCAATTTTCTTTTATTCTAGTGTGTTTTGCTTCTTCTTTGGACTTGTCATTTCGGCCTTTATATACAGTCTGTTATACTTTCATCTCAATCATTCAACCAGATAGAGCTCTAACACCCCCACTTCGCGGTTTAAATGTATTTGACGTTCTCGTGTGCCTTTGAAAATTAGAATTTTCCTCTAGTAGGCTTCTAGGGGTAAACTTCCAGCAACAGATCAAATTCACAAACGTAATGGGCCTGAGTCTGAATTCTTCACTCTATGCGGTGCTTTAGAAGATACTAACTGAAAGTGCGTTATATCGACTAGAGGGGGGTGAATAGGCGATTTTTATGAATTCTTCACCGAGGAATTTGCCGGTGAGGAAATTCCTTAGCGAAGAACTACTAGCAGCGGAATAAGTACTCAGAAGTAAGCATACCAGAATACAAGCATGGTCATCATGATGAAATGAAGACAAGCACAGAGTACAGAAAGCGTAATCACATGATAACACAAGATGAAGACAAACAGACTGAAGAAATTGAACTGAGGAAATTGAGAAAGTCTTCAGTCAAAGTCTTCAAACACAGATATGAATAAACACTCAACACAGTAATGAGGAAATGAAAGGGTTGAGGAAATAGAACCAGTTAGGTTGGTGAAGACAATGATTTGGTAAACCAGTTCCAACTGCTGTCTCAGTTGTACGTCTGGTTGGAGCGGTTGAGTATTTAAACTCGAGGACACGCAGTCCCGGACACCCAGTCACTGAGCCGCAACTCAGGACACCCAGTCCTCACCGTATTCTCCTTGAACTAAGACCACGCAGGCCTCGTCCAATCACTCGTGGTAAGTCTTCAGGTGACTTCCAAACCTTCACAGACTTGGTCACTCGGCGATCCACAATTACTCTTGGATGCTCTAGACCTTGACGCCTAACCGTCTGGAAGAAGCACAGTCTTCAAAGATAACAAGCGTCGGATCCACGCAGGATCAATTTCTTCAGTGATGCTCAGTCACTTTGGGTTTGTAGGGGTTTGGTTTTGGGTTTTCCTCACTTGATGATTTTCGCTCAAAGTCCTCGGAGGATGGGTTGCTCTCAAATGACAAGTGTCAAGTTTCTCTCGGAGCAGCCAACCAACTAGTGGTTGTAGGGGGCGGCTATTTATAGCCTAGGGAGCAGCCCGACATGATAAGACATAAATGCCCTTCAATGATATGACCGTTAGGTGGATAAGATATTTTGGGACAGTTGGCGCGCAGCACAGCAACGGTCGGAAATTTGACTTTCAAATTCCTCGGGGCTATCATGTTCCTCACTGTGTAGGCAATCCGCACTGGCGAATTCCTAACTCCTCAGTCAGAGCAAAGTCCTCAGTGACCAGAAGAACTGCGTCTCTGTCACTGAAGAAATTGACTGAACTGTATGAGATTTCCAATGGCTTCACTCGAAGGGATTGGTAGGTGTAGGATTTGAGTTGAGCATCACATGGAAATTTTTCCTTAGTATTTCCTCGACCCCCTTTAACAGTCGGTGTTTCCTATGACTCAAGAAAGAGAAAATGAAACTACGAAAACAAAAGTCTTCACGCTTCATGTTCCTCAAATGAATACCAAGTCTTCAGGGTCACATCAATTTCTTCACTTTCAAAGTCTTCAGAAAGTCTTCAGATTATCAAAGTCTTCAGTCGAAGAACTTCATTTTTAGGGGTCGACTTTCTCTGTCAATATCAAACTCCTCATAGACTTATAAACCTGTGTACACTCACCAACGCATTAGTCCCTTAACCTATAAGTCTTCAATACACCAAAATCACTAAGGGGCACTAGATGCACTTACAATCTCCCCCTTTTTGGTGATTGATGACAATATAGGTTAAGTTTTCAACGGGGATAAACATATGAAGTGTATATACTGATATTGAGGAATTTGATTGCAAGATATAGAAGAACTCCCCCTGAAGATGTGCATAGTGAGGAATTTGCTTTTGAGGCAATGCAGATTTGAAGAGTTGAATCATGGAGATCTCCCCCTATATCTTGTAATTCATACACGCATTTGATATATAATATGAAGAATTTGAAATGCATGATGAAATATGGTGCCTGATGAGATTCAGCATGCCTGCAATAATATTAATGAGGAATAAGCATGCAGAATACCACATCAAAAGTATCAAATCATAGTGCATCAAAAGTCAGAGCACCATCCCAAAAGTATCAGAGCACCATCAGGGTTAAGATTACAACTCGATCCAATTGAAAGTTTCGGAAGAACGAGAGTTGTAACTTAAAAAAAACACCCATATAATAAACCCGCTTGAAGACTAACTCAGATTTCTCCCCCTTTGTCATCAAATGACCAAAACGATTGAAACTGAGGACTAACGCCCCTGAAGAATTTCAAGTTGATGGAGGAGCGCCAGCGTTGTTGGGGTTGTTTGTTGTAGTAGGGCCTACCGCAGTGTCGTCCAAATCTTCATATTCATCAGTGTCATGCGATGAAGAATAAGAGCTGGCCACAAGTGGAGGAATTTTGACCCTCTTGAATTTCTTCGGAGGAGGTGCAGACCAGTCAAATTCATCCTTGAGACCCATAGTCTTCAGTTCTTCCGCGCTATAGACATGAGTGAGGACAGCCCAGGTGCGGTTGAAGGTTTCATGAAGGTAGTATTGGTTCTTCTTCACCACATTATGTGTTGAGGTCATGTTGTGAAGAATTGCACCAAACTGACGCTTTACCCATTTGTGATTGCGATCAACCTTCTGATGAAGACTGAGGAGTAACTCACGGTCAGTCATCACCCTGGGAGCTGTGGCTTGAGGATTTTGCCTAGCTGAGGTATTTGCGGCAGTGTCATGTGTGGCAGAGTCTTCATTGGTGGAGTAAGATGCAGCCTTGCGAAATTGACCATCCAATGGACGAATGCCTTCATCGATCACAGCAGCGGCCTTGCCTTTATCATCAGCTGATGAAACTGTCCGTTTGAGGACTTCAATGGGAGGCAAGTAGCTACCGTGGTTCAGAGTGTCAGCTTTGTAATTCAGTGAAGATCTTGCCCTTATGAATTTCATAATCCAAGGAGCATAGGGCTTCAGCTCGAATGGTGACATAGCTATATTGGCCAGAGTCCTCATGAAGAAATCATGGAAGTTGACGGGAACGCCATGAATGAGGTTGAAAAGCATATTCTTCATGATACCAACGACTTCTTCATCATTTGAGTCGTGACCTTTGATAGGACTCATTGTCTTTGTCAGAATGCGATAGACAGTCCGAGGCACATAGAGTAATTCCTTGATGAGGAATTTGGTTCGTGGGGCCTGTCTTGGCTTCAAAGGCTTCATCAGTACTTGCATATAGTGATCTGAAAGTTCTGTTTCGTTGTAGATACAACGAGCACCATCAAGTGGAGGATCGAGAGGAAGGACACGAAGCAATTCAGTTGCTGGTGCCTTATAATGAGTGTTTTCAGTCATCCAATCCAGCACCCATGAATTGACATCTTCAGCGTCTCCGGTGATGTGCAGTGTGGCGTAGAACTGAAGAATGAGTTCTTTATTCCAATCACAGATGTCAGTGCAGAAATTCAGAAGTCCTGCGTCGTGAATAACACTGAGGACTGGCGCGAAGCATGGCAGAGATTCCATATCCACGTGAGGAATATGTTCATGATCGAAGATTTTGTCTTTGTCAAACAGCACTGAGGAATAGAAGTTGGCTTGACTAGCAGTCCAGAAACGCCTTTTCCTTATGCGAGCAGAGTCATATGGATTATAATCAGTGAAGAACACATGCTCCGAAAAGAAGTCTTTAGCCTTGAACTTTTGCTTGCTTGAGAACGGATTCTTCGGCTTGGGTAGAGGAGTGTTAGTGATTTGTAGCACAACCTCAGGAATCGCGAGCTCAGGTTCTTCAGGCTGAGGAATTTCTGGTTCCTCTTCTTGTGCAGTCTGAGGATCAGCAGCATCAGGTTCATCAGCACTAGCGGCTGGAATTTCTTCATGGACAGATGTAGTGGGATGAGTTTCATCAGAGCCCATCTGAACTGTTGTTGCCGGGGACTGAGGAATCTGTTGGAGTGGGGTGAAGAGAGGAGTATTGGGATGCTGACTTTCCCAAAAGTCATCGTTCATCACAGGTGTGGTGCATCCAATATCCACATCTTCATCTTCAATTTCCTCAACACCAGCCTCTTCAGTTGTGAACTGAGGCATAGGTGAGGAAATGACTGGCGTTAAAGGGATTGCGTCCACTTCAATTTCTTCATCAATCTGCTCTGACGAAGCAGCAGAATGATTTTCTTCATCAGATCCGCTTGGGATCTTATAGTCTTCTCCAAAAGGAACAATTTCCTTTGATGACATGGAGGAAATTGGAACAGCATCAATAGGATTTTCAAAAGAGCTGGTCATTGGCTTCATTTTCTTCGCAGCCGAAGAATTTGACGCAGCTGATGCTTTCCTTTTCTTCACAGCAGCTCGTTCTGCAGCCTTGGTTTTCTTCACATCAAAGGCAGATGGAAGAATTGGAGTTGGTGTTGGCGTAGGAGGAGCTGAGGAATCTGGTTGATTTACCACAGGCGCAACTGATGCAGTTGCCCTGTCTTGTTCAGTTTCTTCAGGCGCACCACTAGTGGATGCCCTGGCAGTTTCTTCAGCGGCTGGAATGGGATCATCAGCCCTGGAACTAGCATTGTCTTCAGCAGGCTGAAAGTCATCAGCGGTGCTTGCATGTTCTTCAGTCGGCTGAGCTGAGGCTTCAGCCTGAGGAATTTCATGTTGCGTTGGGGCTGCAACATTGGTGAAGTTCTTTGTCAGGTTGACGAATCTGACCTCGGCTCCTTGCCAATCAGCATAATAAGCATTGAAGTTTTTGCTGAGGTCTTGAATTTCAGTCTGGACCTTGAGAAGTTCCTCAGGTGTCATGTTGATAATGTTTTTCTTCAGGAACTTCTCCTTTCTGAACTGAGCCTTCTTTATTTGTCTGGCCTTCTCAAATTTCCATTTCTCTTCAGAGATGAAATGGGTCAGCATGTGACTTTGGCCAGGTGTCAGATGGAAATCAGGCATAGGTGTGTTTGGGTCCTTGTGCCAGAGATCAATGTAATCGAGGATCAACTTAGGATCCAAAAGCAGTGGCACAGATGTGCCTTTGGCTCTAGCGGCCCTTTCTTGGCGGTCTCTGATGATTCCCGCACGTTCATCATCAGAAGCTTCATAATTAGAAGGCACATGAAATGCGACCTGTTTCTTCTTGGGACTTGGCCGAGGACCTCCTCCAGTTGTGGTCTTAGTCTTCAGCAGAGTCGGGCCAGGTGAAGACTTTGGTGCAGCTGAGGAACTTGCTGAGACACCAGAGGCAATCGAGAAGCCAGCTATCCTTTGACATGTAGCCAGATGCACAGGAGCTGAAGACTTTGAAGGAGTTGTTGAAGACTTTGGTGGAGCAGTAGCAGTCTGAGGAATTTGCCGTGGGGGCATTGCTGAGGAACTTGGCTGTGAGGGCGCTGTTGGTGAAGCACTAGGCTTACGAGCAAGCTTCTTTGGCATTGATTTCCTCGGTTTGACCGAGGCCTCAGTAGCAGCAGCAGTGGCAGAATCCTCATTGAATTTCTTCACTGCCTCCTTGGCTTGTCTTGCCAATTTGGCTTGGCGCTTAGCCCATTCATCAGGAAAGTCCTCACCACGCTTGATGCTGGTGGGATCAGCTACTTGGCCAGGTGCCAATGGAGCTCTTGGGCATGGAGAATTTAAAGCGAATTTCTTCATATACTTTGGAGTCACATATCTGTACTCCCTCCATTCTCTTGCCCATCTCCGTTCAATCTTCTGAATGCGCACCTTGCGCTGATTTTTAGTTTCTTTGCCAAATTTTGATTCATCAGGTGTGCAATAGCCAGCATATATTTCTTCAGGGATCTCGAAAGCAGTCATGACCTCAGGCTTCTTTCCTCCTTTCTGCGGCCTCTTACCGTCTGCCATATTCTTCAGATGAGGAATTTGAACAATTGAACACTCTGAAGAAGTATGCAGTTTTTCTTCGAGGAACACTGCAAATGAGTTAAGTTGATGAGAACCTAGTGATTCAGCAGCAGACATGAGTACCTGTGAACAGAGTACAGGTGCGAGGAATTTAGAGAGGTCATATGCGTTCTCAGAAGGTTTTTCGAAAAGAACAAGTTTTGAGGAATTTGACCAGATGAACCTTGAGGAATTTCACTAAGCATTTTTGTCTTAGGTTCCAGAGTTGTATAGATCGAAGATCCACACAATTGAGGAATCTTGAAGAAAAATGATTGCTTAGAGAAACGAATCAAGAGCATATACCTAGTGAGGTGTTTGTGTGTGATGATTTGAAGAATAAACACCTTTGAAGATTTTGTAGTGTAAAATTTCGGATCAACGAGGGCAGTAAAAGTAACTTTTAATTACCCCAAATGAAGAACACGACGAACTGGGTGTTGTAGATGTGAAGCTCGTCTGTTCAGATCTTCCACGCCCTAACTTGGCAGAGGAAGACAGCTACGGCGGCGGCGGAGTGAAGATTTCCGCGGTCGGCGTGAGTATGACGGCGACGAGGTCGAGGCAGCGAAGCTCTTCCTCACCGGCGACGATGGAGTAGCGGCAGCGCTAGGGTTTGAGGAGCTCGAGCGGGAGAGAGAGGTCGAGCGGAGTAAAAGAAGTGAGGATGGAGAGAGGGGTATTTATAGAGGCAGTGAAAAACTGTTCGCTCGAAGATTTAGGACGAGCGTGCCCCTGACCATTCTCCTTCTCAAGACATGTGTCACCCACGTACTGTGTAGTGGAGATCGTGTACGATCGTGGGTGAGTAAAATAATGCATCGTGGGATGCGGAACAGTTTGAGCGGCAAAACCGAAAGTTTGGATAAGATTAGTTTTAAAATTCCGTTCGCAATTTCTTCAGCTGACAAGGACACAGTGAAGATTTTGAACCAGTTTCAAATAGAACGCACATGAAGAATTTGTGAACAGATTAGGTTGAGTATAGCATAGAGGGGGAAGGGTCCGATCACATTCACTTAGCAGAAAATGCAACTTGAAGAATTAGCCATAAGTGAATGCTGTATAGGACATAAACTCATATATATATATATATATAGACAATAAAGAAAAACGAAGGAAACAATGAAGATTTTGAAAAGTTGAAGAGTTTGAAAAACTGAAGAATTTCAAAACTGAGGAAAAACTCAAATTGAAGATTTTCAACTTTTTGTGGTGGCGTTACCCACCGTATAAGAATGATGATTTCAGACACCGCGTACAATTGTCGTAGGGCTCTGAGAATCAAATTCTTCATTAATTTATTCACACTTAGAGTGTTATTCTTCATTGATTGAAGAAAAACGTTTCTTCATGTGTTGCACATCTAAGTCATCAATTTTGCATAAGTGTTAGGATGTGTGTCCTTTTCAAAGAACATTCGAAGATTCTAAGATATTTAGCTCACACCGCAACTTGCTAAATCTCTTCTCATCCAAGGGCTTAGTGAAGATATCAGCTAGCTGTTCTTCAGTCTTCACGTGCTCGATGGAGATGTCGCCCTTCAACACATGATCACGAAGAAAATGATGACGAATCTGTATGTGCTTTGTCTTCGAGTGCTGAACTGGGTTGTGAGCAATCTTGATGGCACTCTCATTGTCGCAGAGGAGAGGCACATTCTTCACGTTGACGCCATAGTCCTTGAGTGTTTGCTTCATCCAAAGCAGTTGAGCACAGCAAGAGCCAGCAGCAATGTATTCAGCTTCCGCAGTAGACAGTGATACGCAGTTCTGTTTCTTCGAGGACCAACAGACCAAAGATCGTCCGAGGAAATGACAAGTGCCAGAAGTTGACTTGCGGTCCACACGATCACCAGCATAGTCAGAGTCAGAATATCCAATGAGATCAAAAGCAGAGCCCTTGGGGTACCATAATCCTAGTGTTGGTGTGTGAGCTAGATATCGAAGAATATGCTTCACAGCCTTATGGTGTGATTCCTTCGGTGCAGCTTGAAATCGGGCACACATGCAAACACTAAGCATTATATCTGGCCTAGATGCACATAAGTACAATAAAGAACCAATCATGGAGCGGTATACCTTGTGATCGAAGTCAATACCATTTTCATCAGTGCATAGATGGCCATTTGTGGGCATAGGAATTTTGACGCCTTTGCAATCTTGCATGCCGAATTTCCTCAGTACTTCTTTGAGGTATTTCTCCTGAGATATGAATATGCCATTGTGCTGTTGACGAATTTGAAGACCTAAGAAGAATTTCAACTCTCCCATCATAGACATTTGATATTCTTCACTCATCATGTAGGCAAATTCATCACTATAACATTGGTTAGTACAGCCAAAGATAATATCATCAACATATATTTGGCACACAAATAATTCACCATCATAAGATTTAGTAAAGAGAGTAGGGTCGAGTGAACCGGGTGTGAAGCCATTCTTCACGAAGAATTCCTTCAATGTATCATACCACGCCCGAGGGGCTTGCTTGAGGCCATAGAGGGCCTTATTAAGTCTGAAGGCTTTGTCAGGATTCTTTGGATTTTCAAAACCTGGGGGTTGAGCAACATATACTTCTTCCTCAAGCTTACCATTGAGGAATGCACTTTTCACATCCGTTTGTTGTAAGATAATATTGTTATGGTTAGCATAAGCAAGTAATATGTGAATAGCTTCAAGTCTAGCAACATGTGCAAAAGTTTCATCGAAATCAATTCCTTCAACCTGTGTGTAGCCTTGAGCTACCAGTCGTGCCTTATTCCTCACCACAAGGCCATTTTCATCTTGCTTGTTGCGGTAGATCCACTTTGTGCCAATGATATTATGCTTGCGAGGATCTGGACGTTTGACCAGTTCCCAGACTTTGTTGAGCTCGAACTGATGTAATTCTTCTTGCATAGCCTGAATCCACTCCGGCTCCAGAAATGCTTCATCTACCTTAGTGGGCTCTGTGATAGAGACAAAAGCATAGTGCCCACAAAATTTAGATAAATGTGAAGCTTTTGAGCGTGTGAGAGGACCTGGTGCTTTAATGTCATCGATGATCTTCTCCACTTGCACTTCTTTTGCAACGCGAGGATGAGCTGGTCGTCGCTGAGGAATTTGATCAGCATTTTCTTCAGCACCATTTTCTTCAGCTTTTTCTTCAGGTGCATCAGCTCGATGTTCTTCATGAACTGGAATGAATTCTTCAGCAGATTCTTCAGTAGGAATGACATCCTCAGTTGCCTTGAACTTGATAGAATCCTCAGGTGCTGGTTCATCTAACACAGAAGGTAGGTGCTCTCTTTGCGAGCCATTAGTTTCATCGAACCGCACATCTACAGTGTCAACAATCTTGTGAAGAACAATGTTGAAGACTCTGTAGGTGTGCGAGTCCTTTCCGTAACCAAGCATAAAACCTTCATGTGCTTTCGGTGCAAATTTAGAATTGTGCTGAGGATCTCTAATCCAACATTTAGCACCGAAGACTTTGAAATGACTCACATTGGGTTTCTTGTCAGTGGGGAGTTCATAGGCCGTCTTCTTGAAGAATTTGTGAAGATATACTCTGTTGATGATGTGGCACGCAGTATCAATTGCATCAATCCAAAAACGCTGAGGCGTTTTGTATTCATCAAGCATAGTGCGAGCCATCTCAACAAGAGTTCTGTTCTTGCGCTCCACGACGCCATTTTGCTGAGGAGTATAGGGAGCAGATAACTCATGAGTAATACCAAGTTCATCAAGATAGTCATCAAGACCGGAATTCTTGAACTCAGTTCCATTGTCACTTCTGATGTGCTTGATCTTCACACCAAAGTTGGTTGAAGCCCTCGAGGAAAAACGTTTGAAGACTTCCTGCACTTCATGTTTGTAAGTAACAATGTGTACCCATGTATATCGAGAGTAATCATCAACAATGACAAAACCATATAGAGATGCATCATTAGTGACTGCTGAGTAATGATTAGGTCCGAAGAGGTCCATGTGAAGCAATTCGAATGGACGAGTAGTGGTCATGATAGTCTTCGCTGGATGCTTGGCCTTGGTCATTTTTCCAGCTTCACAGGCTCCGCATAAGTGATCCTTGAGGAATTTGACATTCTCAATGCCAATGACATGCTTCTTCTTCGCAAGTGTGTGCAAATTCCTCATGCCTGCGTGACCAAGTCGTCGATGCCATAGCCAGCCTTCTGAAGCTTTTGCAAGTAGACACACGGCTGGTTGTGGTCCTGTAGAGAAATCAACAATATACAAATCTCCTCTCCTAAAGCCTTCGAAGACTTTGGAATTGTCAGCTTCCATAATCACAACACAGCGATACTTGCCAAAGACAACAACCATATCAAGATCACAAAGCATTGAGACTGACATGAGGTTGTATCCTAAGGACTCAACAAGCATGACTTTGTCCATGTGTTTATCCTTAGAGATCGCAACCTTACCAAGACCCAATACCTGACTTTTGCCTTTGTCAGCAAAGATGATATGCTTCAGATGTGACGGTGATAAGGGAGCATCCATCAGAAGATTCTTGTCACCAGTCATGTGATTTGTACATCCACTATCGAGGACCCATTCAGTGGTTTTGGGTTGATCATCCTGCAGATGAATTAGTGTAACTTACAATCTCATATGCTTCATCAGTGAAGAATATGATATCAAGTTCATCAGATGAATTTCATCAAGCAGAAAACAGATATAGCAGTAGGAGGACGTGTGAAATGAAAGTTCATTTCAACATGATTCGCCTGCGTCCTTTCAGGCAATTTTGTCAGGTCCCTAGCAAATTCTTCAGACGTTAAGGCACGTCTAGAGACCTGACCCTGCAGAAGAGATTAGTTCCTTTTCTTCACCACCCACATCTGAAGGGGTGGCAAAGAGTTCATCATTCTGCGAGCACCATATGAAAAAGGTGGCAAAGATGCCAAACCATTTCGTTTCACATAAGAGGGGTTAGGGTAAGCATATGAATAAGCAGTGAAATTCTTCGAGGACTTATGAACATAATGGTTTGAAGAATAATGCACATATTCATAGCCCTTAGCTCTACCCTGCGAAACAGAGTTGCTAGCACGATGATAATCATATGAGGACTTTGATCCTTTTGAGGAATTTGATCCATGTGAAGAATTTGGTCCATATGAAGAATTTGATCTGGGGTTCCTGTTCTTCACAGGTGGTGTCACGAGGATATTCACCTGAAGACTTTCAACATAACTTTTGGGAAACCAGATTTCCTTCATAGGGGAACCGTTCCTGCAGTTAGTGCCAACATATCTAGCAAATACTTCACCATTCTGATTTTTGAACAGTTTATAGTTGGAGTCAAATGACTCATCAGAAGAATGAGGAGATTCACATGTAAAGCCAGATAAGTTAGATGGATCAACTGGAGGTCCCTTTGCAGCAACCCATGAGGTTTTGGGATACTGCTCAGGCTTCCAATATGTTCCATCAGCATTAAGTTTTCTCTCAAAGGCAATACCCTCTTTCCTAGGGTTTCTGTTGAGGATCTGCTTTTTAAGCACATCACAAAGAATCTGATGCCCTTTGAGGCTTTTGTACATGCCTGTCATGTACAATTCCTTTAGCCCTGCATTGTCAGTGATACTAGCAATGTCCTCAGATGAGGAATTAGTGATAGCAGAGGCAGGTGAAGAATTTGTAACAGTTGAAGCATTTGAACATTTAGGTGAAGAATTAGCAGATTCATGTTCAATGCACTTTAAGCATGGAGGAACAAATTCTTCCTGAGAAGCGCTAATTTGTTGAGCTAGTAATGAATCGCGCTCCTTCTGAAGATCTTCATAACTTACTCTTAGCTTCTCAAGATCTTGCTTTCTTTGAAGAAATTCATAAGAAAGTTTCTCATGATCAGATAAGAGAGTGTTATGATGACTTTGAACGTTATCAAACCTAGACTGAAGTCTCTGAAGATTTTCAGTCAGGGCTTGAGTGCGATCCATTTCTTCACCCAACATATCATCACTTTTGTCTAGCATGTTTTGAACTTTTCAAAAGCCCTTTGTTGTTTTATTGCAATTTTAGCAAGTTTAGAGTAGCTGGGCTTGAGATCCTCATCAGATTCATTTTCACTAGATTCAGAGGAGGTGTATTTGAGTACCTTGGCACCTTTTGCCATGAAGCAATAGGTGGGAGCGTAGTCATCATCATCTTCATCAGGCTTGTCGGCGGGGTCAGTTTCTTCAGTGTTGAAGATGGACTTGCTAACGAAGGCAGTAGCGAAAGCCAGACTAGCCACACCAGATTCAGATTC
The DNA here is from genome assembly GCF_018294505.1 of Triticum aestivum. Taxonomy (NCBI): domain Eukaryota; kingdom Viridiplantae; phylum Streptophyta; class Magnoliopsida; order Poales; family Poaceae; genus Triticum; species Triticum aestivum. Next base: position 24,614,283 of record NC_057807.1, on the reverse strand, counting down.
TTCGGACTCCTCCTCTTCCTCATGTTCCTCAGATTCAGCTTCAGAGTCCATTTCCTTGCCCATGAATGCCCGAGCCTTCTTGGAGCTGCTCTTCTTGTGAGATGAAGACTTCGAGGATTTTGATGACGAAGATTTTGACGATTTCTTCTTTTTCTTTGCATCATCAGAACTGTAATCCTTGTATTTCTTCTTCTTCAACTCCTTTTCCCACTGAGGACAATTTGAATATAATGACCAGGTTTCTTGCATTTGTGGCACAGCCTTCTCTTATAGTCACTTGATGAGGAATCACTGCTTCTTGAGGATTTTCCAAAGCGACCACGTCTTGAGAGCTTCTGGAATTTCTTCACGAACAGTGCTAGCTCCTGGCTCAATTCTTCAGGATCTCCAAGGCTACTACCAGAGTCTTCGCACTCAGATTCAGACACAGCCTTGGCCTTCAGGGCACGTGGTTTGCCATAGCTAGAACCATAGAGATCTCTCTTTTCAGCAAGCTGGAACTCGTGAGTATTTAGCCTTTCGAGGATATCGGCAGGATCAAGAGCCTTGTAGTCAGCACGCTCTTGTATCATCAGTGCCAGAGTATCAAATGAGGAATCAAGCGATCTCAACAATTTCTTCACCACCTCATGGTCAGTGATGTCAGTGGCACCAAGCGCTTGAAGCTCATTTGAGATGTCAGTGAGGCGATCGAATGTTTGTTGAACATTTTCGTTGTCGAGTCTTTTGAAGTGGTTGAAGAGATTGCGAAGAACATCAACTCGAGAGTCACGCTGAGTTGAGACTCCTTCATTTACTTTGGATAGCCTGTCCCAGATGAGCTTGGCAGTTTCCAAAGCACTCACTCTTCCATACTGTCCTTTACTCAGATGGCCACGTATGATATTCTTCGCTTGAGAATCGAGTTGCTAGAATCTCTTCACATCGGTAGCGTTCAGTGAGGGTGAGACAGAGGGAACACCATTTTCCACAACATACTAGAGATCGTTGTCAATTGCCTCAAGATGCATTCGCATCTTGTTTTTCCAGTAGGGGTAGTCCATCCCATCAAAGGTAGGACACCCAGCCGAGACCTTGATCATACCTGCGGTCAACATAACTAAAACTCCAGGCGGTTAAACCAAAATCACACAGAACAAGGGAGTACCTTGCTCTGATACCAATTGAAAGTGCGTTATATCGACTAGAGGGGGGATGAATAGGTGATTTTTATGAATTCTTCACTGAGGAATTTGCCGGTTAGGAAATTCCTTAGCGAAGAACTACTAGAAGCGGAATAAGTACTCAGAAGTAAGCATAACAGAATACAAGCATGGTCATCATGATGAAATGAAGACAAGCACAGAGTACAGAAAGCGTAATCACAGGATAACACAAGATGAAGACAAACAAACTGAAGAAATTGAACTGAGAAAATTGAGAAAGTCTTTAGTCAAAGTCTTCAAACACAGATATGAATAAACACTCAACACAGTAATGAGGAAATGAAAGGGTTGAGGAAATAGAACCAGTTAGGTTGGTGAAGACAATGATTTGGTAAACCCCGTTCCAACTGCTGTCTCAGTTGTACGTCTGGTTGGAGCGGTTGAGTATTTAAACTCGAGGACACGCAGTCCCGGACACCCAGTCTCTGAGCCGCAACTCAGGACACCCAGTCCTCACCGTATTCTCCTTGAACTAAGACCACGCATGCCTCGTCCAATCACTCGTGGTAAGTCTTCAGGCGACTTCCAAACCTTCACAGACTTGGTCACTCGGTGATCCACAATTACTCTTGGATGCTCTAGACCTTGACGCCTAACCGTCTGGAAGAAGCACAGTCTTCAAAGGTAACAAGCGTCGGATCCACGCAGGATCAATTTCTTCAGTGATGCTCAGTCACTTTGGGTTTGTAGGGGTTTGGTTTTGGGTTTTCCTCACTTGATGATTTTCGCTCAAAGTCCTCGGAGGATGGGTTGCTCTCAAATGACAAGTGTCAAGTTTCTCTCGAAGCAGCCAACCAGCTAGTGGTTGTAGGGGGCGGCTATTTATAGCCTAGGGAGCAGCCTGACATGATAAGACATAAATGCCCTTAATGATATGACCGTTAGGTGGATAAGATATTTTGGGACAGCTGGCGCGCAGCACAGCAACGGTCGCAAATTTGACTTTCAAATTCCTCGGGGCTATCATGTTCCTCACTACGTAGGCAATCCGCACTGGCAAATTCCTAACTCCTCAGTCAGAGCAAAGTCCTCAGTGACCAGAAGAACTGCGTCTCTGTCACTGATGAAATTGACTGAACTGTATGAGATTTCCAATGGCTTCACTCGAAGGGATTGGTAGGTGTAGGATTTGAGTTGAGCATCACATGGAAATTTTTCCTTAGTATTTCCTCGACCCCCTTTAACAGTACGGTGTTTCCTATGACTCAAGAAAGAGAAAATGAAACTACGAAAACAAAAGTCTTCACGCTTCATGTTCCTCAAATGAATACCAAGTCTTCAGGGTCACACCAATTTCTTCACTTTCAAAGTCTTCAGAAAGTCTTCAGATTATCAAAGTCTTCAGTCGAAGAACTTCATTTTTAGGGGTCGACTTTCTCTGTAAATATCAAACTTCTCATAGACTTATAGACCTGTGTACACTCAGCAACGCATTAGTCCCTTAACCTATAAGTCTTCAATACACCAAAATCACTAAGGGGCACTAGATGCACTTACACTAACCACATTATTTTTTGTTGTGGTTTTGCCTAGCGTGGAGTTGCACCCGGTCATGGGTTAAATCTTTCGGAAAGCCGTGTCCACGGTTAAGGATGACTTGAAATTTTATAATGCCAGACGTAGAACAACTTCAACTAATGATTAAAATGTGCTAAACCGTGTGTGTAATTGTGACTATCTTTTCTTGTGGGAATGCAAGAAAGAAGAGGACACGTACAATGGGATTATGAACGACTCGTAGGCAGGTGCGTAGGATCGCTTCTTGGTTAACTAGCAGTTGCGCCCGCTTATGTGTAGGTTGATCTCATCTTATTCTAGTACACGTAGGAATAGTTGGTTTACATTGCTTAGCTTCTTGCTGCAACCTCGTCACTTAACCATATCCTACTCATAAGTGTTGTTAGTTTTAGTATCCTTGGTAATGTTATTGTCGAGTCACACAGACCCGCGGACACCACAACAACAATAGGTGCAAGTACATGTAAAGCTTTGCTCTAAGGCGAGAACTTGAACGTTCTACGTGGAGTTATTTTCGTTCTTCTTTGTCGATGATCATTATAATGGGAACCCAGTTGGCAGCATGAGAATAGTAGGGTGGACATTGCTTATTTCTCTGGCTTCTTAGGCATATTTGCTTCTTGTCTGTATTTGAACCCATGCCTTCTTGCTTGTATTACTGATGTAATGTTGGGTCATGTGACCTCTGTTTGGTGAACTACTTATGTATTGGTGTATGTTTGTCATAATGTTATCTTGTATTACTCTTCTATTCATGAGTAGTTGTATTTGTTTTGGTGTGCACCTTGTTACCAACATATGACCCTGTGTGTATGTTATAGGTCATATGTTGGGGCGACCAATATGTGCCTCTATCCTTAGCGGAGATTACAAAGTCTTCATGGTGCTAGAACCGCATGTTGCACGTGACAAGTTCGTATCAGAGCTAGGTTTCGATCCTGGGACTTGTGGGTTATGGGGACACTCAAAAAGAAAATTCATTGAAACAATTGCTTGGAAAGAGAGGTTGCACAATGTTGAACTAAATGACTTGATGAAGTAACAATCTCAAAATTCTAGAAGGACCTTGAACGAAACACGAATTTGTGAGCAACTTCGAAGAATGGAGAAAATAACGACACTGGAAAACCAATATGATATCTTCTATGTTTTGCAGATTTGAACTGAGGAAAGATTAGAGAGAGACGAAAGATGAAGAGAGACTTGGGTAAGAACTTGAGACATGCAAGAGCATGAAACAAAGAAAGCTTGAATTGATTTCACTGGAAAAAGCGATTCCGAAGAATGGTGTCTTGGAGGTCCTGGACATCTTCATGGCATCGTCTTCAAGAAGGAATATCCGGATTAGAACATAGAAGAAAAGAAAGAAGAAGCTTCTCGTGAATAAAATGGACATTCATGAGAGCATCTCACTTCTTAAAGAAAAGAGGACGAGAGGGTGGGGAAAAGATAAAGCTTAGGATAGATTGAAAGAGCAATGACTGGAGTAAAATTTCCAACGATACTTGTGATTGATCGAAAGGATTAGCACTCCCATAGGAATATGAGAACACCACTTAGAAAGGTATGGAATCAACACTTGACATCGAAGCAACTTGAATTCCATAACAAGGAATGAACCTAGGTGTACTACTTGAACTCCCACCTATGAGATTTCAAAATTTTGGTTATGCAATCTAGCACAATAGATACAAGGAGCAAAATCACATAAATAAAAGCAACCTAATATCACACTACAGCTCCATTGTATATAACCCCCATCAACACATAACCAAAACTTCGCAAACTCGTCTATGCCAAACTTTTGAAAAAAACAATGATACTAGATATGGAAGTACCATGTGCGTTGTCTACCTAGTACTAGGGATCCACCACAAATAGTGTTGAAATGATTTTGAAAATCGTCATCCTCAAGTAAGTGAGACTGAAATAATACAACTATGACAAGAATCCCTTGGAAATCAACTCCCCAGGACACATCCCACGATCGGGAGGCACCAAGACCAGAATTCTCACCAGCAATCGATATCATAGTGATTCCAAAACTCACGTGAACCTAAAACTTTTGTAAGGGGTAAGGAATAGATGGAAACACTTACATCATAGTTCCTTACCAGAGGGAGGCCGGTGGGGAAAGAACTAAAAATAATTCCTACTCTTCGGTAACTTCACCAAAATAGTTTTTCTTTCTAGACACAACAACGACCAAAAGAGGCTCCTACGGTCGGTACTACTCTGATTTGGCTAAGTCTCTGTCTGGTCAAATGGGTAGGACCTTTTGCTTTGGCTTTGTTGCTATGTCCTGGGCTCTTTGAACCACTAGAAACAAGTTCTTGATTGAACATATCTTCCCTAAAAAGCCTGCTGATTGCATTTATAAATTGCTTAAACTTTTACAGCAACGAAAGCCGCTAGTTAAATATGTTGACATTGAGGCGACGGAGCTCCTGATCTCTCGCATGAAGGCCACAGCATCGGATCTCATCAGCCGAGAGAGGGTCCCTTCGTCTAGCGGATGCTTCCCTGGAGTCTTCTTGCTGTCCCTTTTAGTGCATAGGTTGCTGGCATGTGTGCCATGTGTGTTGTTATGACTGTAATCCTTGGTGGTGCAGCGCTTAAACTTGTTGGTTGTTTGCTACCTTTCTACTATATGCCTATGCTCGATACTACCGCTTGGTTTTATTTATAAAGTCGGACTCCTGCATTTTCTCTAAAAAGATCACTGACATCATAAAGCCATGGGAGGGAGGAGGAATTCCCCAGAACTCAGATTCACTAGTAAATCCTAGACGCCATTGTGGGTGAGGAAAAAAAACCCGAACATTTGATAGAAAACAACCCCTTTGTGATTTGATCTATGATTTTGGTTCCCGACTCACTTTGTTCCACTTCCACACCGTCCCCTTCTCGTGGAATTAGTCTGGCTTATTTATTTGTAATACCAATGCAAAATACATGTTAATCTACAAATTTATGCGTGAAACCGTCTAATAAGAAATGCAGCAAAAAAGGGAGCAACTTCACATCACAGTTAGCGCACACTGCAAAACAGAGTCCCGTGTATACCAAAAAAATTAGCCATACCACACTAGCAACAAAAAATTCATTCTTTCAGTCTAAGAGAGAATGGAATCAGGCTGAGTCATTGCACATTATCAGTTGTTATCAGCAACCGGTAAGGATAGAAAGCTTCAGGACATAACATCGGAATTGTCCATGTTCCAAAATCAACAGGGAACACCGCAAATTCCATGCCAAATGACTAGAAGTCATGACACAAAAGAGATAAGAGACCTTACACTTGCTAGGATTGTGACACATGGTTTAATAGTGGAGAGGCCACCTTACACTTGCAACTTAGAAATTTCATCCAAGTATAACAACAGAAAAATATACATGTGTCTACAGTCAGATCACCGTGGAAAAGAATTTCCACAAATCAGCAACAGTTAAAAATTAGTAGTGCTTTTTCACAAAGTTCATGAGCCAAGATACTTGGTGCTCCTCATGCATAGCCATATGTGGAGAGCCAAGATACTTGGCCTTGTTGACCACCAAATGAGATAAGGCAACAAACAACGCTTCCTTGGGCACTAAGAGGGGTTTCAATTGCAGTATAGGAAATCCCACAAGGAGCTGCTACTTTGGAGGACCTAGGCACTAAATTACAGATAAAGATGTTTTTTTAATATATCTATAGTACTACATGTGGCCACACTATAGAAACATCCCTCCTCGACCTGACAGCCAGTTCAAGAGTCTGTAGGACCTGTAACAAATTACAACACAACATGAGTATCAAATAACCAAGCCTACTTTTGCTTGCAAAACACCTCTCTCAAGGCGAATGTTTTGTATCTATATCCAAAAAGAAATCTGAGAGCAAGCGTGCAAACAATATTTAATCCACATTCTTTGCAAAATGTCACACAACTCAAAGTTAACACGACAAACCCAGACATGCATCTCTTGTTCCAAAAATTCCAAAAACTTCCAAGTCTACAAATGGAAGATGGACACTTTGGTAAAAAAACATGGATGAAGTCTGTTCTCTACAACTTAGGCTCCGTTCGGAAGCTCTCCACGAGCCAGCTTCCCGAAGGAGCCGAGAGAAGCCACCCCGAAAGAGTTAGCTTCGAGAAGCCACCCCGAGCTCCTGGAGAATGTGAACCCCACAGTGCAAATTTTTGGGAGCAGCGGAAGCGTAGCTTCGCTAAAGCGAGAAGTGGAAGTTGCTAGAAATTACACGAGAGTGCCCTTCCGAACTGCCTCACGAAATGTTTTCTGTCGCTACAGCCTGCCTTTACCACTGAACTGGGCCATCCATCTACCAACCCGAATGGGTTTCATCCTCCTTTCCTGGGCTGCCAGCCCATGAAGAAGCAGCTGCTGCAGCAATGCTACCGAACGATCGTTGGCTCCAGGAGAAGCTAGCTAGCGCTGGCTCCACGAGAAGCTGTCTTGTTTGGGAAGCCAGTGAGCTTACGGGGCCTTACTTGCTACACACCACCTACTTACCAAAACAGTAAACTTGCAAAATATCAGAATACTGTATGGTTTGGTGTGATATTTTAGACATCACATGTGTGTCATGTAAGAGTGTATTGCACAATGCACATGAGCTTGCATACTTAGCGATAGCATTATGTCTGGATTTGAAATAATAATCTGTAGATGGGGCAAGTTAAAAGAGGAGATGTGTACCTCTTGTAATAACCTCTCCAAGTTCTGATAATTTTGCAGTCAAGTCTACAGTGCTCCGCTGTTCTTTGAGTGTGTGAAACACCCCAACCTATGGAGTTAGCCAAACACATCTCTTAGAGCTAGCATTTTGCTAATAATACTTCGGTACAAATAAATGGATGGCCGGGATCAAGCAAACCGCCCTCATATATAGAAATGCAACTTACAGAAATACAAACTTCAGCATCTAAGGTTCCCTTGTATATGCTCATCAGTGTATTTTCCAGCTGATAATTGCATGAAAAGAAAACATTCTAGTCAAGACCGTGAAGCTACTAAAATCACAGAAATGAAATTTATTTTCAGTTTGTTTACCTAACAAATCTCTAATTCACTCACCTCAATTGTGGAAGAAACAGGCTTTCCACTGAAAGATTCAATAATATCTTTGGATTCCATATTTCTCAGCAGGAGATCCTCCTGACACCTAAGGTTCAAACGTCAATAATTAACTTTACACAGATGAGAAATTGAGCACTTTCAGGAAGTCATTACCTACCTCTTCAACAATAAGACCATCATCAATGTTAAACTTACGCCATAACATGTCAACATGAGCAGGTTCTAGAAGTTTGATGTCCTTAAACACATCATTCCAAGATGAGGCCGGGCGATGTGCCTACATCAAATCAGATAATCATTTAACATATCTTTGGTGGAACCAGGCTTCCATCTAATGTGTTAAAAAAATCAACAATAATCAAATATTTTGATTCAAATAGAGTTCACAAAGGCCCAACAGGGATGAATCGTTCATAGTAGTTGACAAAAACTCATAGAGGGGATTTGATATTACGTAAAAGTAACACATTTTGCACTCTCAGCGCCGTTCTACTTGTTTCTTCCTATCTAGGCCCCATCAAAGATCTAGTTCTTGATTTTCTTACAAATGAGTACACACACACACACACACACACACACACACACACACACACACACACATATATATTCTTTGAGAATCTTTACACAACTTATGGTAATTAAATTTCATAAAAGTGAGAAAATAGATACTACTAAAAATAGGTAAAAAGAACAATTAGGAGACACCACATTAGTCTAATACTATCACAGCACTGAGAGAACAAACGTACTGATATTTCTTCCATGAATCCAAACAATTGAGCAAAATGGAAGAAGGTATAAAAGACCCAAATCTCTTAGGGTCGTTGACCATTCCGACTACTTCTCCACACAGGTCAATAACTGCCCCCCCATAGTCAAACTGCAACAATTCATGGAACACCCCAACCTATGGAGTTAGCCAAACACATCTCTTAGAGTTAGCCAAACACATCTCTTAGAGTTAGCCAAACACATCTCTTCGGCCACCATCCCGGCCCTCGCGCACGTGGCGAGGAACACTGTCACCGCCTTGCCCATCTCCTCCTCCCGTCCACAGAACAGGTCGATCACCTCCCGGCACCGCTCATGCGAGGACATTGCCGTGTGTGTGTGTGTGGAGACTGGAGACCGTCTACTCCCGCGTGGGCAGCAGGCGGAGTATGCGTGGATGAGGGGAGGTCCGAGGACCACCCCTCGGCGGAGTGCGGCGGCGTGGAGGGCGGTCACCAGCGCGAGAGAAGGCAGCGATGCGGCGTGGCGGAGGAAACGAGAGGCCGAAAGAAAACACGGCCCAGACACAGGTACATAGCGCGTGCCGAAGTGTTTTACATACAAGCACGGGCAAATCAAAATTCACATAAGTTTTATAAAATATTCCCCTTTTTCAGAAAATGATCATGTTTTACCAAATAATGATCTAAATAAATATTCTGATTTAAAAATGTTACTTTCAAAAATAAATAAATTTTGGTGTGTTTCTTAAAAACAAATGAAAAAAACCAAGTAAAAACCAAAAAAGGTTTGAAACGAGAATGAAAATAAAGATCATTCCCTACAATATATTGTCCAATCCGGCATCAACTGTCGATCGGACGTTCCAAAGGAGGTCCTCACCTATTGCAAGCTGGTACCCGTGCTAGAGAATTCCTCTACAGCACGTGATACTATCCCTCATCTGCTCTGCAGTCTGCTCGGCCGTCCTATTAGCGCGCTCGCTCACTCGATCTGCCCGTGCACTCGCTGCTCCTACAGGCTACTGGTTCAAAAAAGCTAGTAGTTGTACGTTTAGAAAAACAGACTCCTCCGTTATCCATGAATTAAAAAATTGTTACTTTCAAAAGAAGTTTGTAGATTTAAGAAAAGTTCATAAACTTGAAATGTGTTCATAATTTCCAAAAAAACATGATTTAGAAAAATGTTCCCAATTTTTTTAGAACAAATCAGTAATTATAAAAAAAATTATGGATATGAAAGTTTGTTTGTGGGTTTGAAAATTAATAAATAATTTGGAAAAAATCTTGAATTTTTTCACAAATTAAAGAAGAGTTAATGAATTGAAAAATTATTAATAGGTTTGAAAAATGTTTCAGATCTAGAAACAAATCATAAGTTTAGAGAAACTAAACAAACTTCATATAAAATATTCATGATTGTTCCATGGTTATGCTGGCATGCACCGGCACCAGCTCTGACGTGGTGTCGTCGCTGGACCCCGTCTCCATTGTGGGGTTGTCGTCAAAGAGCTCAGGGGAGCTGGCCCGCAAGCCGGCCTCGATCCACCTGGCACGGCAGCTCTGCCAGGTAGTAGCAAGGGTGGTGATCTCGTGCTTCATCTCCATCGACAGGCTCTACCACAGAGCGTTCCTTCTCACTGCCATGGTTGATGTGGTGCAAGGGAGTAGGATGTGAATAGGATGTGTTGTGGTGTGGAGTTTAGCCGGGTGTGACAACTTTTAATAGCATATACTGGTGAGGCCAAGCGTCCGGGCCCTTCAATGCGCGACGCCGGAGTTGGTTCCTTGGACAGCGATCCTGCTTAATGACGGCATACGAACATGTGGGCATTGAATGGACGTGGTAGATATCTGTAAGGTCCCGAACAACAAACGTCGCTCCAGCATTGAACAGGCACGGACAATGGGGACGTGGCGCGGGCGTCATTCTTGACCGACGTGCAGCTTCAATGCCGGCGCCATTGAGAGGTCACATTTGTTATGTGCCGGCATCAATGCAGAGCGGCCGCTCTATAGCGGTATGAATGCAGGCAGCTGGCGCCGGGTGGGAACGCACGCGGGCGAAGGAGAAGATTTTTTTCGTGGCTTAGGGTACTCCAGAGCGTGTGTGGCAGCGGTCCGGATGCCCACAAAGCCACCTCACGCCTTTGTCTATGGTTTACGGGAAAACGTGCGTCTGGACCACCGAGCGAACCGATACAGACCCGCGTTGGATAAATTTTACGGTCCGAACGTATGCGGAAGGTTTCAAGGTCAGCGATGCCCTTAGTCCAATCATGGACCTCGTCTACTCCCTTAAATTTTAATATATAGATAGGGCATGCACACATTTGAAAAGTTAATTTTAACTATAAATTAGACCAATAAAATATATTCTTATGATTTAAAAATTATATCATTAAAAACTTCTTCCAAATATGAATACACCATTATATAACTTTTATCACATATATAACTCACTTTTTGTTGGTGTTATTTGTGATCAAAGTTAAATTTTAAAATGAATGTGTGCCTTACTAATTTGAATGGAGGCAGTATTCATTAGGCCAAACTTTCATAATATTTTCAATGTGCGGTATAGTGTGAGCTTCCAAGTCCTGCTTACCTAATGGCAATTTCGGTGGTTGTCAATACCGAGACCTTGAACCCTAGCTGGACAGGGATTAGGCGGTGCCCTTAGTTGTCACATGCTCAATTATGTACCACGCAAGTGTTGACTTGAGTTATATCAATCTTGGTGAGTACGATCGAGCTTCCCATCATTGCGACGAGGGTAATCCTAATGCCCCGGCTTCGGCTAGTAGATAGGTTACAGTTTTTAGTCCTCCCTAATGCAATGCTCAGATGGATGATGATGCTTCTTCTTGGTGTTAGTCTTCCGTGCTCTGATCCTCCGCAAGTTCTTCCGTCGGGATAGATCAGACGAAGCTCCGGCGTACATTCCTCCCGGGGCGGTGAGGTTAGGGTTCCTCATCATGCGTATGACACGATGAGATTTTGTGTTAAGTTGTTCCTATGATTCAAGGGTTCAAAGATGACGACTGCAACTCTTGAGCACTGGTCCTTAGATGAATGTGCACGAATACTTCCAAGCCGTCATCAAGCAGGACATGCAAGATCCATTATGGAAGCAGCGAAAACAGCGTGTCAACGACTCGTGCTAGCAGTGGCAGTGGTCGTTTGGTTCAGGGACCTCGATGTAATTTTTATTTGTTTGGGGCGATTTATACTTGTGGTGAACCATTACAATAGATTTGAGACCTTTCCACAAAATAATATTCTTATATATGCCTACTAGCTAGCTAAAAACGCTGAACTGAGCGATCGATAGCTAAAAACTACTGTTACCCATGAGTACCAGCATGGAACCACCCCGTATGTAATCATCTAATCTAGCATCGTCTAATTATTTCTAGTGGCCGCACGTAGGCAGTTCATGTGAGATATAAATTTTATAATCACCTGCCTAACCAGGTGGTAGTCATTGCAAGTACTTGGGTGGGCTCGGACAATAATGTTGGATCAATCCCTGGATATCACACCGAGGAGAAGGAAGAACATGTTATGGTAATCTAGTTGTACTGGCCACGACTCTGTCCGTGGGATGGCGGGGTAAAACGGATCATGGGCCGTGCAAGCTGCGAGTTTGTTATGCTTGAGAATAAAAGGAAGGAAACAGAAAAGACGCAGGTTAAGCGCGTCGCAAAAATCTCTCCGCTCACTGCGATCGTGCAGTTCTTCTTTCTTCTTCAGTTCGTCTCATGTGTGTGTGTCCACCTCGCGTGCGTGTGTTGATCCAGGGCTTGCTCTAACATTTGGTATTCAGAGCGTTGGTTCACGGAGGCGGAGCAGCGGCGGCGAAGATAGGAGGAGTTGTGGCGGCGGCGAGCAGTGATGGGCGATACTTCACCGAAGAGCAGCGGCGGCGGAAAGTACACGCCGCCGGCGAAGAGGACCGGGGATGACGACATGGGCGCAGAGGAGGCGATTGTGCCGCGTGCGCCGCCGATGACCGGGGTATCCCGATCCAGTACCCAATGCTCACGGACTCGAACTATGGTCTGTGGGCGGCTAAGATGAAGATCCTATTGCGTCCTACGGCGTGTGGCCGGCGCTCGAGGGCACAGGCGAGTTTAACCAGAGCAGGGACGACGAAGCGTTTGCCGCGCTCTCTCAGTCTGTTCCCGACTCGGTGATGATGGCGGTGGCTGAATGCACTACCGCCCACGAGGCCTGGGAGGCGATCCGGCGCATGCGCGTCGGCAAGGACCGTGTCAAGAAGGCACGGGTCAAGCAGTTTAAGCGGTAGCTCGACCGCAAGGAGATGGACGACGGTGAGTCTGTCAGTGTGTTTGCGCAGAAATTGATGACGCTCGTTGGAGAAATCCGATCGCTGGGCGAGACGGTGTCAGATGAGTCGATCATTGAGGTCCTCTTCAACACCGTCCTGAGCCGGTTTGGGGACATCGTGAACACCATTGAGCAGTGGGTTGAACTCACTACCATGACCGTGTCGGAGGCGGTTGTTTGCCGCGCCGCGTTCGAAGAGAGCCAACGCGGGCGGCACTGTCACTCCGGTGGGAAGGAGGACCAACTGATGTTGATGACGCAGGCGCTTGAGCAGCTGATGAAGGGCAAAAAGGGGTCACCCGGAGCCGGCAGCAGTAACGCCGGTCATGGCCGTGGAGGCGGTCGAGGTTGCGGCGCTGGCCGCGCAGGCCGTGGTGACCTTGGACAAGCCGGGCGCGGTGAGAGCAAGGATGCCAGGAAGCCGAAGAAGCACCGCAAATTTGTCATCACAAAGGTTAGGTGTTTCAATTGTAATGAAATGGGCCACTTTCAGTCTGACTGCCCGGAGCCAAAGCGTGAGCAGGCGAACTTTGCGCAGGCAGAAGAGGTTGAAGATCATGCACTCCTTATGCTGGAGACATGTGAGCTGATGCCTTCAGACCCCATCACCTCTGAACAAGTACTGTTGAATGAAGAGAAAGTGGCGCCTAAACTGACGGTTATCCACGACGTCGCTTGGTACCTAGATACAGAGGAAAGTAACCACATGACTGGAGATGCACATAAGTTTTCTGAATTGGATGAAACAGTGAAGGGAAATGTGAGGTTTGGTGATGGTTCCGCAGTGTACATTTGTGGACGTGGAATGGTTCTCATACAATGTCTCACAGGCGAGCATCGTGTTCTGACCGATGTATACTTCATTCCTCGGCTCAAGAGTAATATCATCAGTCTGGGGCAGCTAGATGAAAATGGGTGCAAATATTCTAGTGAAGATGGGTTGATGAAAGTATGGGAGCGCCAGAGAAATGTCCTAGCTAGAGTAAGGAGGACTAAGAACCGGATGTATATCTTAAACATCCAACCAACAGAACATGTGTGTCTATTGGCGCATGCTAAGGAGCAATCATGGCTGTGGCATATGAGGTATGGACATGTGAACTTTAGGTCACTCCGAGCACTTGCAGCAGAGGGTCTGGTAGATGGTATGCCGTACCTAGACCAGGTAGATAAGATCTGTGATGGATGTATGATTGCTAAGCAGGGACGCCTCCCGTTCTCGGTTCAGGCCACTTACCGTGCAATGGAGCAACTTCAGCTCATTCATGCAGACTTGTGCGGGCCCATAACACTTGAAATGCCTGGTGGAAAGAGATACTTTCTTCTGGTAGTGGATGACCACTCTCGGTTCATGTGGATTACTCTGTTGCGGAGCAAAGATGAAGCTCTCAATGTACTACAGAAAATACAGAAGGCAGCTGAACTTGAAAGTGGGCATCAGTTGAAGGCAATTAGAACAGACCGAGGCGATGAGTTTACCTCAAGAGAATTTATAGAGCACTGTGAGCAGCACGGAATCAATCACTTTTGCACGTCACCATATAGCCCACAACAGAATGGTGTGGTTGAAAGGAGAAACCAAACCGTGGTGGGCATGGCGCGTAGTCCGCCGAAAAGTATGGGGGTGCCAGCTCGGTTTTGGGGTGAAGTAGTGACCACTGCTGTGTATTTGCTGAACAGATCGTTGACAAAGAGTGTCAAAGCCGTCAGTCCAACATCTTCATACTTTTGGTTGTGTTTCTCATGTGAAAAAGGTTGGGCCCGGCGTGTCAAAACTCTCTGACAGAATATCACAAATGGTCTTCATTGGTTATGAAACTGGCTCCAAGGCTTATCGCATGTATAACCCGGAAAGTAAGAAACTTGTTGCATCACGAGATGCAGTGTTTGAGGAAGACAGGTGTTGGGATTGGAGCCTCTCGGGATCAGTGGGAAGCAGTGATGGAAGTTCATTTGTTGTCAGCTACCCAGAACAGATAGTTTGTGATGGAGGAGAGGTAGCAGAAGACATTGCCGCGACAGCAGATTCACCACGCAGAACTCCTACCATAGCAGCGCCTCAACCGAGTCATAGAACAATACATGCCAACGGCGGAGCTGCAATCCCGTGGACCTAGAAGCCTCTCCGGTGTCCCCTGCTTATGCGCCCGGTTCTCCTAACACCCCGTACACCGAGCCTTCACAGGAGCCACAGGGAAGCGACTCCTCGATGAGACCTATGAGGAAACAGAGATCAAAGAAACAGATACCAAGCTATGCCTGTTCGGCCTTGAGGAGCTTAGGAATCATGATGAAGCTCTGAAAGAGACCTATTGGCAGAAGGCAATGGAAGAGGATCTAAGCTCCATTCATGAGAACAACACATGGGAGTTGTGCGATCTCCCGTAAGGGCACAAACCAATTGGGCTGAAGTGAGTTTACAAGCTGAAGAAAGACCCCACTGGAGCAGTAATCAAACACAAAGAGAGGTTTGTTGCAAAGGGTTATGTAAAAAGATAGGGAATTAACTTTGAAGAAGTTTTTGCCCCTGTCGCGCGCATTGAGTCCGTCAGACTTCTAGTTGCACTGGCAGCTCAGTTTGGTTGGAAGATGCATCATATGGACGCTAAATCAGCCTTTCCTAATGGGGATCTGATTAAGGAGGTGTGTTTATGCCAACCTCCAGGCTTCGAAGTTGTGGGTCAGGACAACAAGGTGTGCGGACTACGGAAGGCATTGTATGATTTGCGTCAAGCACCGCATCCATGGAATTCCAAACTAGGTGAAAGGATCGAGAAGAGGTGTCTAGAGGGGAGGTGATTAGACACTAAGTGCTAAAAGTAGCAGTTTTTAATTTCATTAAGTTGAATTGGAGTTGTGGCACAAGTTTAACAAACACAATACATATCAAGCAAGCATGCAAAGAGTATATGAGCAGCAAAAAGTAAAGCATGCACTTGCAAGAATGTAAAGGGAAGGGATTGGAGAATTCAAACACAATTGGAGACATGGATGTTTTTGTCGTGGTTCCGATAGGTGGTGCTATCGTACATTCACGTTGATGGAGACTTCAACCCACAAAGGGTAAGGGCTGCGCGAGTCCATGAAGGGCTCCACCCACGAAGGGTCCACGAAGAAGCAACCTTGTCTATCCCACCATGGCTGTCGCCCACGAAGGACTTGCCTCACTAGCGGTAGATCTTCACGAAGTAGGCAAGCTCCTTGCCCTTACAAACTCCTTGGTTCAACCCCACAATCTTGTCGGAGGCTCCCAAGTGACACCTAGCCAATCTAGGAGACACCACTCTCCAAGAAGTAACAAATGGTGTGTTGATGATGAACTCCTTGCTCTTCTGCTTCAAATGATAGTCTCCCCAACACTCAACTATCTCTCACAGGATTTGGATTTGGTGGAAAGAAGATTTGAGTGGAAAGCAACTTGGGGAAGGCTAGAGATCAAGATTCATATGGTAGGAATGGAATATCTTGGCCTCAACACATGAGTAGGTGGTTCTCTCTCAGAAAATGTAAGTTGGAAGTATAGGTTCGTTCTGATGGCTCTCTCCACGAATGAAGAGGAGGTGGAGGGGTATATATATCCTCCACACAAAATCTAACCATTACACACAACTTGCCAATCTCGGTGGGACCGAATTAAGAAACTCGGTCGGACCGATTCAGCAAATCCAGTGACCGTTAGGATTTTCGGTGGGACCGACATGCAACTCGGTAGGACCAATATGGTTAGGGTTAGGGCATAACGTAATCTCGGTGAGACCGATTACACAAACTGGGTCAGGCCGATTTTGGTAATAAGCTAACCAGAGAGTTGGTCAGGTAAATTCGGTGGGACCGATTCTCTAATCTCGGTGACACCGAAATGTTAAGAAAAGGAACCAGAGAGTTTACATTGCAATCTCGGTAGGACCAGTTACACAAACTCGGTGAGACCGATTTTGGTAATGGACATACACAGAGAGATTACAATCCCATCTCGGTGAGACCGAGATCCCTATCGGTGAGACCGATTCGCCTAGGGTTTGTGGTAGTGGTTATGACATCTGAACTCGGTGGCACCGGATAGAAAGAATCGGTGGGGCCGAGTTTGACTTTTGGTTTAGGTCATATGTGGATGCGAGAAAGTAGTTGAGGGTTTTGGAGCATATCACGAAGCACTTTGAGCAAGAACCTCATTAAGCAACACCTCATCCCTCCTTGATAGTATTGGCTTTTCCTATAGACTCAATGTGATCTTGGATCACTAAAATATAAAATGTAGAGTCTTGAGCTTTGAGCTTGAGCCAATCCTTTAATCCTTAGCATTTTGAGGGGTCCACACCCTTTAGTCCATGCCACTTCATTGTTGAACTTATCTGAAACATACTCGGTAAAAGTGTTAGTCCAACAAGAGATATGTTGGCATTAATTACCAAAACCACCTAGGGAGCACTTGTGCTTTCAATCTCCCCCTTTTTGGTAATTGATGACAACGTACATCAAAGCTGTAAATAGAGGATATAAAGTGAATAACAAGTAAAGCTTTGGAAAGACATGTAACATGCATAGGCTCCCCCTACATGTATGCAATCATGTGAATATGGAAAATAGAAGCATGCGAATGCATAAACATGACAGAGTAGGCAATGTGTTACATGTATCTTGGCTATATGCATCAGAGCAAAGAATTGTGGGAAATGTACCTTCATGTTCATGAGTCCTTCTTGCAAACAGTATGTACGTCAGCAAGAATTCCTCATACACATGACTGTGATGCATATACTTACCTTGTGGTCTTGAGTTGGCTGAGGATGGAATGAACCAGTGAAAATAAGGTTAGACAACACAGATGCATCTACTAGCCAGAGCAAACAAGAAGAAATCACAAGAGTACCAAGACTGCGATGACATGTAGAGAGTGAGTACTAAGTACCACATTGGATATAGACATGCCCCCAAAGGTAAAGATGTGAAAAGAATTTAAAGA
Source organism: Triticum aestivum (assembly GCF_018294505.1). Taxonomy (NCBI): domain Eukaryota; kingdom Viridiplantae; phylum Streptophyta; class Magnoliopsida; order Poales; family Poaceae; genus Triticum; species Triticum aestivum. Next base: position 24,596,428 of record NC_057807.1, on the reverse strand, counting down.
ATTTCTTTTCCTTGAAAGTCTTGCTCCCCCTGAATCTAGCATGGGATACTGGGAGAAGATAGGGAACAGAAAATCAGAGCTCAACGAGACAAAAGAACAGAGCTGAGCTAATGCAAATAAGCATATATGGACATGTCTTTCCCCTCTAGAAGACATGTAACTTCTCTCCTCTTGAACACCAAGCACCTGGGATCCTTGAAGATTACTCTCTCCTAGAGTATTCTCTCCCCCTAGAGATATGATTAAGCTTTGATGTGATCTCTCTCTCTCCCCCTTTGACATCAATTTCCAAGAAGGGTCTTCTGGAAGTTGTCGTGAATGGGTTTGGTCCTTGAGTCACAGAACAAAGCAACAAGGTAAATGTGATGCTGGTAGAGGACAAGATTCATTGAGTGGAGATGGATCAAAAGTAATGCAGGAATAAGTGGCAAAATGTTTTTCCTGTAGTGAAATCGGTTGCGCCGAAAGGATTCGGCTGGACCGAAATCAAAGGACCGATGTGACCGAATTCAGCATAGAGAAAAACTATTGTCACCTCAGCTCACTAGACAAGTAAGATCTCACAAAGATTTGCAAGGAATTGGATACAGGGAATGCAGAACAAAATAGAAAAGAAAAGAACTCTAGATGATTTTTTTTGAAAGGGGAAACAAATATGCATGAGACGAATGCAAGAGCACAGAAAAGAACATACGAGAACTTCATCTAGAATTGGTCGGTGACGGAGTCACCTATGTTAGAGTATATTGACTTAGGAGTCAAGTGAGATCACTTGATCATAGGTCATACTCATCGTTTAAGCTCAAAATGGGGTTACCATTTTTCGTCTAAGCATCTTGATGTATTCACATCTTGTCGAGTTGCTTTGACTCATGACTTGGAGTAAAGCTTCTCTAAGATGGAATAACATACCTTGGGTGGTGGTGTTGATCATGATCATGTAGTTGAACTTGTGTGGGTTGCTCAAGGTTGATGTAGCTCATCAAGAGTTGGGAGCACCACTTGGAGTTTGAGTTCATCTTCCTACATGGGTTAGTTTTTGCAAGGAAGAGCACTTGTGTATCCAAAATGACAATCATTAAACTCAACATAGAATTTGTCAAAGGATATGTGTGAATGGTTTCGTGCTTCCTTGTCTTCAACCACCATTACGTAGAGACTTGGTGATGTAGAGATTGCTCAAGATGTGAGTAAGTTGCAATCTCATAGAGTTAGATTCATCCAAGTACCTACAAGGGTTAGATAACATGCAAGGTGCAAATATATCCAAGATGTAAAATCATCATCATAAGAGAAATATCAAGGATTAGTTATAAGCTCATGTCTTGCATGTATCCAATGGAGTTCCTACCCCAAGTTTGAAGCATTAATGATGTTCAATTCACCTCTTAACCTGCAAAACACTTTCTCATCAAGTGGTTTGGTGAAAATATCCGCTAATTGTTTTTCGGTGTGAACATGCTTAAGATTAATGTCCCCTTTGGCAACATGATCTCGAATAAAATGATGACGAAATTCAATATGCTTAGTTCGAGAGTGTTGCACGGGATTGTGAGCAATCTTGATAGCACTTTCATTGTCACAAAGTAATGGAACATGTTTCACATATATCTTATAATTTTTAAGAGTTTGGGTCATCCAAAGTAATTGAGCACAACATGAACCAGCGGCAATGTATTCCGCTTTGGCGGTGGATAAGAATACCGAGTTTTGTTTCTGGGAAGACCAAGACACAAGAGATCTACCAAGGAATTGACAAGTACCCGAAGTGGACTTTCTATCAACCTTGGCACCGGCATAGTCCGAGTCGAAGTAGCCAACAAGATCGAAAGAGGCCCTCTTAGGATACCAAACGCCAAAATTTGGTGTATGAATTAAGTATCTCACTATCCTTTTCACGGCCTTAAGATGACATTCTTTAGGTGCAGCTTGATATCATGCACACATGCACATACTTAGCATAATATTGGGACGTGAAGCACATAGATATAACAATGAACCAATCATAGAGCAATAAACCTTTTGATCGACTAGTTCACCATCTTTGGTCAAATCAAGATGTCCACTAGTAGGCATGGGTGTAGTCATACCTTTGCATTCTTGCATATTGAACTTCTTGAATAAGTCCTTGGTGCACTTTGTTTGAGAGACAAAAGTACCTTCCTTAGTTTGCTTGATTTGCAACCCAAGAACGAATTTGAGTTCACTCATCATTGACATCTCAAACTTCTCCGACATTAGCTTTCCAAACTTCTCACTAAATTGAGGGTTAGTTGATCCAAATATAATATCATCAACATAAATTTGGCATACAAATAATTCTCCATTGACCCTTTTAGTGAAAAGAATAGAATCAATTTTTCCAATTTCAAAGCATTTTTCAATAAGAAACTTGGTTAAGCATTTATACCAAGCTCTAGGAGCTTGTTTAAGTCCATAAAAGCTTGTAATTTGAAACATGATTCACAAAAAATGAAAAAAACATGGGTTGAAAAATGCTCACAAGGATTTGGAAAAAAGTTTGTAATTTGGATAATTTCACAAAATTTGATCAATCACATAAATGAGAAAATTTCACGCATTTAAAACAATTTTCAGAGAAATTTGGAAAAGGGAATCCAAAATTGAAAGAAGTTCATGGATCTGTGAAAAGTTCACACATTTTATAAAAAAGATGAAACCGGTAAAGGAAAGAAGAAAAACAAAGCAAAAAAATTGAAAAACAATACGAAAATTCCGGTGGGTGAAAACCAGATGAAAACCGCCCAAAAACAAATGCAGTATAAATCATTAGCTTCCCCAACAAACTGTTGGATAACAGGACCTACATGGGCCCGCCCATTTATACATATATAATGCACTGAAGGGTGTGCGCCGGTTAGCGATTTGTACTATATCCCGCGGTCAAGGCATGGAATAGGAACTGGGCGTAGCATTTCATGCATAAGTGCAAAATACGATTTGCCACCGCACTCAACCAGTTTTCTGTTATTTTTTCCATGTGTGCCCTTCTCTCTAATGTACCGGGATAGACTTTTTTCTATGTTTTGTCCCCTCTTAATATTTGTTTCTTTACTTTTTATTTTTTTTCTCTCAGTCCCATCTTTCATTGTGTACAGAAAATAATGCTCCTACAGTTTTTACAAAATGTTTATAATGTGATTTGAAAACTTTATGTCATATTTTGTAAAAACAACGTTTGCTGGAACTTAAGAAATGTTCACAATGCGTTAAGTAAACATTAGGCATGTCCTTTAGTAAGTTTGATTTCTTTTTAAATTTAGTTTATTTTTAATTTTGCTTTCCTCATTTCTCTTTTCGTTCCATTTTTCCTTTCCTATTTTTTATATTTTCTTTTGGTTCCTGTTTAATACATGTTGAACATTTGCAAAATGCACACTGATCATTTTTTAATACAAAGTGAATATTCTTAAACACACGTTTGAATATTTTCTCGAGTGTTCCACTCATACAGTTGTCCACTCATCCACAACTCGGTATGATTCTTACTTACACATAGTGTTTTTTTAGGGTCAACTTACACATAGTGTTGTATGTAATGAGTTATTGTCCAATTTTTTCTTTTGCACAATCACTATGTCTGAGTAGTTTTCTTTTGTCCTGTTGCTTTGGTGCTCTGTTATGATTGATGTGAATTGTTTGTTATGATCTGATGTTGTCCTTTTGTGCCAATTTATGTGTGTGTACATATGTTGGATCACACTTAAGAGCTAGTAATATGTAATCATGAGTATGCATAGGGTGGCCGGAGGGGCATATATTACCGTACATGAGTATATGAGTCAAAACATATGGGATAAAGAGGATCCATAGATATTAATTTTCTGGTTGGGTTTACCATAATGGATTCTCAGTATTTTGGATAATTTATGAGGGTTTCAATCATTAGTGCATGTGAGTCAATTGATTTTGAAGCATATTAGCGTAGACATCTCCCACATATAAAACCGTAAGTATGTCTATCAATTATAATATAGTATTTATTTTTTGCAGCATATTAACATAGACCTCTCCCAAACTCGCTTTCATTTACTTTATTTCATATTTAAGTTTTAGTGCCTACCTTTTATTTACATGCACTTTATAATCATACTACCTCATTTGCATTGCAGTTTATATTTTGTTAGAGAATCTAGGTCAATCAAACATTAGATATATGAAAGGTTGTATCAGTGGCCTATAGAGCCTGAGAGAACATGTATGAAAGGTTGTATCATTGATTAATTTTAAAATTTATATTATTTTTTCTTTTCCGTTTCCCATTTCTTTCTTTTCATTTCTCCTTTTTATATTTGACATGTAAATGTGTAGTTTCTGTTTGGATTCACAGAGATATAGCCACTGTTGCATTGATTGATTTCAGTCCCTTTGCCCATGAGAGGTAAGTATTACCAGTGGCAAGAGTCGCCCTAACTGTCACTGGTCAGCAGACGGCTAGAAGATGTTTCTGTAGTAGTGTGGGTTCCCATCCGCAGTGATTGTGAGATTGCTTCCTTCGGGAGCTTGTAGGGACCTAATTGCAGTCTGCATCCACTATTGAGGGTCCTACTTGCCCAAGTCAGGGTCTAGTTTGTAGTTTTTAATTCACTTTGGGTCATGATGCAAGTTTCTTTGCATAACTGCTTCATACTTAATAAAGCAACGAGTCCTTAGGGACCCATCCTCTCTTAAAAATGGTAAAAATATTTATTTCGATTGCAATCGTGTTTGAAACAGAGGAATCATTGTATCATGGAACACACGTCACCGCACTCATTGTATAATTGTGGTTCCCATCCGCGCAGGTGTCATACTGCCCAAATAATTCTGGTGCCGAGGGCAAAGAGTTGGTTTACTTAGTCTTGATTCACCTTGCAAGACTGAGATGCCTGGCTTATCAACTTCCAGCTCCTTATTGCTATCAGCGTTGGAATCACAACCCATGGGGAGTTTGCACCAACAAAATATGTCCAGAAGTAGAATGGACTGGCGCAGAAGTTCATGCCGTCTAAGTAGGCGGTAATGTAGAAAATCAACATTGAGTAGAGGTGGCTCATAGATACACTAAACTGTAGAATGTAGTTGTAGGACTTTCTGGAAGCAATAGCGTAACTGCAAGAAGAAAATTTTTGGTAAGATAAAATAAATAAAATCTACAATTAATGGCATCTATCTAGTCTAGTACTATAAATCTATAAAGCACAGTGTTAGAAAATAGAGAAGCATGCTATTGTTCTTTAAAAAAAACTAGAGAATACCTACTACGTTGCTGCATGAATCGATTGCAATATACTTCAGTTATTTGATTATATGACACATGCATAGTTGTATTAATAATATACAAACTAAAACTAAAAATGAATATTATATATTTGTGTTGATTATTGTGCAGTCTAAAAATATTTTGAATATAAATGGCATAATATAATGGAAAACTTTTACCCATGCATGTTGAATGGACCTTTGATGTGGTGTCATGTGTGGTGAGGTGGTGTCATGCATGAGATCAACTAATAATGGGAACCTTTTCTCATGTATGTTGTGGTGGGCCTTTTATGGATCGATATGCGATTGGAAGCCGATAAGAGAACTATCACGGAGGGAAATACTCCTCTTAACATAAGTAACATACTCCCTCCATTTCTTTTTAGTCTACATATAAGGTTGGGTCAAAGTCAAACTTTGTTAATTTTGACTAAATTTGTAGAAAAAATATGAAGGTTCATAATATGAAATCAATATTGTTAGATGCATTATGAAATTAATTTTCATACCATATAACTTTAGTATTGTAGATGTCAATATTTTTTCCTACAAATTTGGTCAAACTTTACAATGTTTGACTTTGACCAGATCTTATATACAGATTAAAAAGAAACGGAGGGAGTATTATGCCAAGTAGGCAATTAGTACTGTTGGTGATGTACACCATATGTTAGGGGCAATATGTAAAAGAAAACGGTAGAGGAGTAATTAGGCGTCAATATGAGCATCGATGGAGGAGTAAGTAAATGAGAATTGCCTACGCAAACCGAATGCTTGAGGATATGTGCTGGCCATTTATTTGTTTCTTTTTGTTTTTTCGTTAAGGATGGACTCAACTGTATATGCAACCAAGAACCATGTGATTACTACATCTTGGAATTTTAGGACTCCTTTGGTTTACAAGAATTTTGTAGGAATTTGAGAGGATAAGAATTTTGTGGGAAAATTTTCTTTGAAGCCATTTGATTTACAGGAATAGAATATTATTCATGTACATGATAGAACCAATCCTTTGTATTTCAAAGGAAGAAAAACATTTGTCTAGACCCAATGAAAAAAAATCATATATCATGAACCAAATAATATCTCTTTCTATGATTTCCCTATTCTCATGATATTCCTATACTATGAATCAAAAGGAAGCCTTAGAAACAAAACTGGATTCATTCTGGTGGTCCAACAAATTTGTTGAGCTAGCCAGAAACTAACAGATCAAGCAAAATTTAATCTTTGTTGTTTTGCCGGGAATCGACAGTGTAGTGAAGTGAAAATGAGTAGTAGTAAAATGTAATAAGGTGACCTACACAGCAAGAAGTGATAAAGGGCCTTGTAGAAAAACCGCAATGACTTCGACCGCGGTGGTTGTGGTGTCCCCGGTGGCATATCTGGAGTCAGCCTTGCTGTACTCTTTCCCTGAAGATGTAGCATGCATGCAGTTAGTTACTCCAAAAATTAAGATCGTCATTTCGAGATAATGGATACGGTGGGAGGATATAATATTCAGCAAGAACTTACATATTTCATCAAAAAAACTGGGATTTTCCTTGGTAAGGTAATTGGGGGTGAAGAGCAAGGATGCTTCAATGATTAGGTGCGTCAACCCAGTGATTGCCCACCAGCACATGAGCAAACGGTCGGCCTTGGATAATCTGCCGGATCTCGCTGGAAGAGACGAAGATCAAGAGACCATGGGGTTTGTTAATTTGCATGGAACAATCTCTCCACTTCATTTTTACTTCGCATGTTAGGTTTGTCTTAAGTCAAACTTTCTATATAGTTTGATCCAGTTCATGGAAAAGAGTAACAAAATTCATCTCGTCAAATCATATCATTAAATGTTGATAATATTTGTTATGTTAAATTTAACAAAATTGTACTCAAGACAAATCTAAAAGCAGAAAAATAAACGGAGGAAGTACATACATATGTAAACATGATGGAAGGGGAGATTTGGTGATTGCAGTAGTTACCACTTACCAGTACTGAGGACATGGCCGGAGACAAGCCAGACCACCGCGATGACCAAGAGGGAAGTGCCTATGAGGGGCACCACGAGTTGGAGAGCTGAAAGCTGCCGCGGCACGAAACCGGGGAGCTCCAGGTCACTTGGCCAGTAAGGGTGGCCGCCTATCGCCGCCATGGCTGGATGGGGCAAGACCGCAAGGGAGAGCGAGCGAGATGTGGATGGAATTCTGCTTGCGCACTATACTATATAACCTCTTGTTCTGCAGGCGCAAGAGCAGCTCGCCTCCTTTCGTTATAATAACAAGTTAAATGCTTCGCACAACCTCCAGATGATGATGAACATGATGGGTCCCCTAGAAAAAATTATACTAATGTGATGATGGATATAGATGCCCAACCACATCCACATGTACATACAAGTCAAATATGGGGCGGCAGCTGGTACACATGGCGACTAATCTATGCTTGGTGAGGCTGAGGTAGTTCAAGGCATGATCATTTGGCTGGTTTAGCGTAGTACTATTTGGAGTTTGCAATGTGCATTAGCTCATGGTAAGCCATTCCCTCTTGTTGAGGTCTCTAGATTTTTTTGGGCAGCTATTGAACTTACGAAAAAGGCTTTCGTCCCGCTTTACTTTATATATAAAGCAATGATCAATAACATTCTGGTACAAAAGCATGCCCCACAACACACGCATAAAACTCTGATCCTCGGATCGGGCGGTGGCGTATCCTTCCTGAAGGCGCTGCCTTAGAGCTCACAGTTCGACGTATGCAGCTTCATGTGTCTTCGCGGTGGCATGTTCCCGGTTGAGCCCCCGGTTGCTCTTGTAGTGTTAGGGGTAGTGCTGCTGGGGTCAGCGCCTATATATCTTGTCTTGGGTGTGTGTGTCTTGTAGCTATTAGACCTTCACTTGATAACATCCAGAATCGGCAACAGAGGACATCCTGAAGGGAAAGCATTTGTGCCTACGCCCTATCATATTATGCAGCTTTCGTGTCCTGCTGACCCTCGCAATTTTGCAAACACCTCCCTCTCTTCGGCCACCATCCCGGCCCTCGCGCACGTGGCGAGGAACACTGTCACCGCCTTGCCCATCTCCTCCTCCCGTCCACAGAACAGGTCGATCACCTCCCGGCACCGCTCGTGCGAGGACATTGCCGTGTGTGTGTGGAGACCGTCTAGTCCCGCGTGGGCAGCAGGCGGAGTATGCATGGATGAGGGGAGGTCCGAGGACCACCCCTCGGCGGAGTGCGGCGGCATGGAGGGCGGCCACCAGCGCGAGAGAAGGCAGCGATGCGGCGTGGCGGAGGAAACGAGAGGCCGAAAGAAAACGCGGCCCAGACACAGGTACATAGCGCGTGCCGAAGTGTTTTACATACAAGCACGCGGGCAAATCAAAATTCACATAAGTTTTATAAAATATTCCCCTTTTTCAGAAAATGATCATGTTTTACCAAATAATGATCTAAATAAATATTCTGATTTAAAAATGTTACTTTCAAAAATAAATAAATTTTGGTGTGTTTCTTAAAAACAAATGAAAAAAACCAAGTAAAAACCAAAAAAGGTTAGAAACGAGAATGAAAATAAAGATCATTCCCTACAATATATTGTCCAATCCGGCATCAACTGTCGATCGGACGTTCCAAAGGAGGTCCTCACCTATTGCAAGCTGGTACCCGTGCTAGAGAATTCCTCTACAGCACGTGATACTATCCCTCATCTGCTCTGCAGTCTGCTCGGCCGTCCTATTAGCGCGCTCGCTCACTCGATCTGCCCGTGCACTCGCTGCTCCTCGGTTATCCATGAATTAAAAATTGTTACTTTCAAAAGAAGTTTGTAGATTCAAGAAAAGTTCATAAACTTGAAATGTGTTCATAATTTCCAAAAAAACATGATTTAGAAAAATGTTCCCAATTTTTTTAAAACAAATCACTAATTATAAAAAAAATATGGATATGAAAGTTTGTTTGTGGGTTTGAAAATTAATAAATAATTTGGAAAAAATCTTGAATTTTTCCACAAACTAAGAAGAGTTAATGAATTGAAAAATTATTAATAGGTTTGAAAAATGTTTCAGATCTAGAAACAAATCATAAGTTTAGAGAAACTAAACAAACTTCATAGAAAATATTCATGATTGTTCCATGGTTATGCCGGCATGCACCAGCGCCAGCTCCGACGTGGTGTCGTCGCTGGACCCCGTGGTTGTCGTCAAAGAGCTCAGGGGAGCTGGCCCGCAAGCCGTCCTCGATCCACCAGGCACGGCGGCTCTGCCAGGTAGTAGCAAGGGTGGTGATCTCGTGCTTCATCTCCATCGACAGGCTCTACCACAGGGCGTTCCTTCTCACTGCCATGGTTGATGTGGTGCAAGGGAGTAGGATGTGAATAGGATGTGTTGCGGTGTGGAGTTTAGCCGGGTGTGACAACTTTTAATAGCATATACTGGTGAGGCCAAGCGTCCGGGCCCTTCAATGCGCGACGCCGGAGTTGGTTCCTTGGACAGCGATCCTGCTTAATGACGGCATACGAACATGTGGGCATTGAATGGACGTGGTAGATATCTGTAACGTCCCGAACAACAAACGTCGCTCCAGCATTGAACAGGCACGGACAATGGGGGCATGGCGCGGGCGTCGTTCTTGACCGACGCGCAGCTTCAATGCCGGCGCCATTGAGAGGTCACATTTGTTATGTGCCGGCAGCAATGCAGAGCGGCCGCTCTATAGCGGCATGAATGCAGGCAGCTGGCACCGGGTGGGAACGCACGCGGGCGAAGGAGAAGATTTTTTCGTGGCTTAGGGTACTCCAGAGCGTGTGTGGCAGTGGTCCGGATGCCCACAAAGCCGCCTCACGCCTTTGTCTATGGTTTACGGGAAAAAGTGCGTCTGGACCACCGAGCGAACCGATACAGACCCGCGTTGGATGACTTTTGCGGTCCGAACGTATGCGGAAGGTTTCAAGGTCAGCGATGCCCTTAGTCCAATCATGGACCTCATCTACTCACTTAAATTTTAATATATAGATAGGGCATGCACACATTTGAAAAGTTAATTTTAACTATAAATTAGACCAATAAAATATATTCTTATGATTTAAAAATTATATCATTAAAAACTTCTTCCAAATATGAATACACCATTATATAACTTTTATCACATATATAACTCACTTTTTGTTTGTGTTATTTGTGATCAAAGTTAAATTTTAAAATGAATGTGTGCCTTACTAATTTGAATGGAGGCAGTATTCATTAGGCCAAACTTTCATAATATTTTCAATGTGCGGTATAGTGTGAGCTTCCAAGTCCTGCTTACCTAATGGCAATTTCGGTGGTTGTCAATACCGAGACCTTGAACCCTAGCTGGACAGGGATTAGGCGGTGCCCTTAGTTGTCACATGCTCAATTATGTACCACGCAAGTGTTGACTTGAGTTATATCAATCTTGGTGAGTACGATCGAGCTTTTCATCATTGCGACGAGGGGAATCCTAGTGCCCCGGCTTCGGCTAGTAGATAGGTTACAGTTTTTAGTCCTCCCTAATGCAATGCTCAGATGGATGATGATGCTTCTTCTTGGTGTTAGTCTTCCGTGCTCTGATCCTCCGCAAGTTCTTCCGTCGGGATAGATCAGACGAAGCTCCGGCGTACATTCTTCTCGGGGCGGTAAGGTTAGGGTTCCTCATCATGCGTATGACACGATGAGATTTTGTGTTAAGTTGTTCCTATGATTCAAGGGTTCAAAGATGACGACTGCAACTCTTGAGCACTGGTCCTTAGATGAATGTGCACGAATACTTCCAAGCCGTCATCAAGAAGGACATGCAAGATCCATTATGGAAGCAGCGAAAATAGCGTATCAATGACTCGTGCTAGCAGTGGCAGTGGTCGTTTGGTTCAGGGACCTCGATGTAATTTTTATTTGTTTGGGGTGATTTATACTTGTGGTGAACCATTACAATAGATTTGAGACCTTTCCACAAAATAATATTCTTATATATGCCTACTAGCTAGCTAAAAACGCTGAACTGAGCGATCGATAGCTAAAAACTACTGTTACCCATGAGTACCAGCATGGAACCACCCCGTATGTAATCATCTAATCTAGCATCGTCTAATTATTTCTAGTGGCCGCACGTAGGCAGTTCATGTGAGATATAAATTTGGGTGGGCTCGGACAATAATGTTGGATCAATCCCTGGATATCACACCGAGGAGAAGGAAGAACATGTTATGGTAATCTAGTTGTACTGGCCACGACTCTGTCCGTGGGATGGCGCGGGTAAAACGGATCATGGGCCGTGCAAGCTGCGAGTTTGTTATGCTTGAGAATAGAAGGAAGGAAACAGAAAAGACGCAGGTTAAGCGCGTCGCAAAAATCTCTCCGCTCACTGCGATCGTGCAGTTCTTCTTTCTTCTTTAGTTCGTCTCGTGTATGTGTGTCCACCTCGCGTGCGTGTGTTGATCCAGGTCTTGCTCTAACATTTGGTATTCAGAGCGTTGGTTCACGGAGGCGGAGCAGCGGCGGCGAAGATAGGAGGAGTTGTGGCGGCGGCGAGCAGTGATGGGCGATACTTCACCGAAGAGCAGCGGCGGCGGAAAGTACACGCCGCCGGCGAAGAGGACCGGGGATGACGACACAGGCGCAGAGGAGGCGATCGTGCCGCGTGCGCCGCCGATGACCGGGGGCGTCCCGATCCAGTACCCGATGCTCACGGACTCGAACTATGGTCTGTGGGCGGCTAAGATGAAGATCCTATTGCGTCCGTACGGCGTGTGGCCGGCGCTCGAGGGCACAGGCGAGTTTAACCAGAGCAGGGACGACGAAGCGTTTGCCGCGCTCTCTCAGTCTGTTCCCGACTCGGTGATGATGGCGGTGGCTGAATGCACTACTGCCCACGAGGCCTGGGAGGCGATCCGGCGCATGCGCGTCGGCGAGGACCGTGTCAAGAAGGCACGGGTCAAGCAGTTTAAGCGGTAGCTCGACCGCAAGGAGATGGACGACGGTGAGTCTGTCAGTGTGTTTGCGCAGAAATTGATGACGCTCGTTGGAGAAATCCTATCGCTAGGCGAGACGGTGTCAGATGAGTCGATCATTGAGGTCCTCTTCAACACCGTCCCGAGCCGGTTTGGGGACATCGTGAACACCATTGAGCAGTGGGGTGAACTCACTACCATGACCGTGTCGGAGGCGGTTGTTTGCCGCGCCGCGTTCGAAGAGAGCCAACGCGGGCGGCACTGTCACTCCGGTGGGAAGGAGGACCAACTGATGTTGATGACGCAGGCGCTTGAGCAGCTGATGAAGGGCAAAAAGGGGTCACCCGGAGCCGGCAGCAGTAACGCCGGTCGTGGCCGTGGAGGCGGTCGAGGTTGCGGCGCTGGCCGCGGAGGCCGTGGTGACCGTGGACAAGCCGGGCGCGGTGAGAGCAAGGATGCCAGGAAGCCGAAGAAGCACCGCAAATTTGACATCACAAAGGTTAGGTGTTTCAATTGTAATGAAATGGGCCACTTTCAGTCTGACTGCCCGGAGCCGAAGCGTGAGCAGGCGAACTTTGCGCAGGCAGAAGAGGTTGAAGATCATGCACTGCTTATGCTAGAGACAAGTGAGTTGATGCCTTCAGACCCCATCACCTCTGAACAAGTACTGTTGAATGAAGAGAAAGTGGCGCCTAAACTGACGGGTATCCACGACGTCGCTTGGTACCTAGATACAGAGGCAAGTAACCACATGACCGGAGATGCACATAAGTTTTCTGAATTGGATGAAACAGTGAAGGGAAAGGTGAGGTTTGGTGATGGTTCCGCAGTGTACATTTGTGGACGTGGAATGGTTCTCATACAATGTCTCACAGGCGAGCATCGTGTTCTGACCGATGTATACTTCATTCCTCGGCTCAAGAGTAATATCATCAGTCTGGGGCAGCTAGATGAAAATGGGTGCAAATATTCTAGTGAAGATGGGCTGATGAAAGTATGGGAGCGCCAGAGAAATGTCCTAGCTAGAGTAAGGAGGACTAAGAACCGGATGTATATCTTAAACATCCAACCAACAGAACATGTGTGTCTATTGTCGCATGCTAAGGAGCAATCATGGCTGTGGCATATGAGGTATGGACATGTGAACTTTAGGTCACTCCGAGCACTTGCAGCAGAGGGTATGGTAGATGGTATGCCGTACCTAGACCAGGTAGATAAGATCTGTGATGGGTGTATGATTGCTAAGCAGGGACGCCTCCCGTTCTCGGTTCAGGCCACTTACCGTGCAATGGAGCAACTTCAGCTCATTCATGCAGACTTGTGCGGGCCCATAACACCTGAAACGCCTGGTGGAAAGAGATACTTTCTTCTGGTAGTGGATGACCACTCTCGGTTCATGTGGATTACTCTATTGCGGAGCAAAGATGAAGCTCTCAATGTACTACAGAAAATACAGAAGGCAGCTGAACTTGAAAGTGGGCATCAGTTGAAGGAAATTAGAACAGACTGAGGCGATGAGTTTACCTCAAGAGAATTTATAGAGCACTGTGAGCAGCACAGAATCAATCACTTTTGCACGTCACCATATAGCCCACAACAGAATGGTGTGGTTGAAAGGAGAAACCAAACCGTGGTGGGCATGGCGCGTAGTCTGCTGAAAAGTATGGGGGTGCCAGCTCGGTTTTGGGGTGAAGTAGTGACCACTGCTGTGTATTTGCTGAACAGATCATTGACAAAGAGTGTCAAAGCCATCAGTCCAACATCTTCATACTTTTGGTTGTGTTGCTCATGTGAAAAAGGTTGGGCCCAGCGTGTCAAAACTCTCTGACAGAAGATCACAAATGGTCTTCATTGGTTATGAAACTGGCTCCAAGGCTTATCGCATGTATAACCCGAAAAGTAAGAAACTTGTTGCATCACGACATGCAGTGTTTGAGGAAGACAGGTGTTGGGATTGGAGCCTCTCGGGATCAGTGGAAAGTAGTGATGGAAGTTCATTTGTTGTCAGCTACCCAGAACAGATAGTTTGTGATAGAGGAGAGGTAGCAGAAGACATTGCCGCGATAGCAGATTCACCATGCAGAACTCCTACCATAGCAGCGCCTCAACCGAGTCATAGAACAAGACATGCCAACGACGGATCTGCAATCCCGTGGACCTAGAAGCCTCTCCGGTGTCCCCTGCTTATGCGCCCAGTTCTCCTAACACCCCGTACACCGAGCCTTCACAGGAGCCACAGGGAAGCGACTCCTCGATGAGATCTATGAGGAAACAGAGATCAAAGAAACAGATACCAAGTTATGCCTGTTCGGCCTTGAGGAGCTTAGGAATCATGATGAAGCTCTGAAAGAGACCTATTGGCAGAAGGCAATGGAAGAGGATCTAAGCTCCATTCATGAGAACAACACATGGGAGTTGTGCGATCTCCCGTAAGGGCACAAACCAATTGGGCTGAAGTGAGTTTACAAGTTGAAGAAAGACCCCACTGGAGCAGGAATCAAACACAAAGAGAGGTTTGTTGCAAAGGGTTATGTACAAAGATAGGGAATTAACTTTGAAGAATTTTTTGCCCCTGTCGCGCGCATTGAGTCCGTCAGACTTCTAGTTGCAGTGGCAGCTCAGTTTGGTTGGAAGATGCATCATATGGACGCTAAATCAGCCTTTCTTAATGGGGATCTGATTAAGGAGGTGTGTTTATGCCAACCTCCAGGCTTCGAAGTTGTGGGTCAGGACAACAAGGTGTGCGGACTGTGGAAGGCATTGTATGGTTTGCGTCAAGCACCGCATCCATGGAATTCCAAACTAGGTGAAAGGATCGAGAAGAGGTGTCTAGGGGGGAGGTGATTAGACACTAAGTGCTGAAAGTAGCAGTTTTTAATTTCATTAAGTTGAATTGGACTTTTGGCACAAGTTTAACAAACACAATACATATCAAGCAAGCATGCAAAGAGTATATGAGCAGCAAAAAGTAAAGCATGCACTTGCAAGGATGTAAAGGGAAGGGATTGGAGAATTCAGACACAATTGGAGACATGGATCTTTTTGTCGTGGTTCCGATAGGTTGTGCTATCGTACATCCACGTTGATGGAGACTTCAACCCAAAAAGGGTAAGGGCTACGCGAGTCCACGAAGGGCTCCACCCACGAAGGGTCCACGAAGAAGCAACCTTGTCTATCCCACCATGGCCGTCGCCCACGAAGGACTTGCCTCACTAGCGGTAGATCTTCACGAAGTAGGCGAGCTCCTTGCCCTTACAAACTCCTTGGTTCAACCCCACAATCTTGTCAGAGGCTCCCAAGTGACACCTAGCCAATCTAGGAGACACCACTCTCCAAGAAGTAACAAATGGTGTGTTGATGATGAACTCCTTGCTCTTGTGCTTCAAATGATAGTCTCCCCAACACTCAACTATCTCTCACAGGATTTGGATTTGGTGGAAAGAAGATTTGAGTGGAGAGCAACTTGGGGAAGGTTAGAGATCAAGATTCATATGGTAGGAATGGAATATCTTAGCCTCAACACATGAGTAGGTGGTTCTCTCTCAGAAAATGTAAGTTGGAAGTATAGGTTTGTTCTGATGGCTCTCTCCACGAATGAAGAGGAGGTGGAGGGGTATATATATCCTCCACACAAAATCTAACCATTACACACAACTTGCCAATCTCGGTGGGACCGAATTAAGAAACTCGGTCGGACCGATTCAGCAAATCCAGTGACCGTTAGGATTTTCGGTGGGACCGACATGCAACTCGGTAGGACCAATATGGTTAGGGTTAGGGCATAACGTAATCTCGGTGAGACCGATTACACAAACTGGGTCAAACCGATTTTGGTAATAAGCTAACCAGAGAATTGGTCAGGTAAATTCGGCGGGACCTATTCTCTAATCTCGGTGACACCGAAATGTTAAGAAAAGGAACCAGAGAGTTTACATTGCAATCTCGGTAGGACTAGTTACAGAAACTCGGTGAGACCGATTTTGGTAATGGACATACACAGAGAGATTACAATCCCATCTCGGTGAGACCGAGATCCCTATCGGTGAGACCGATTCGCCTAGGGTTTGTGGGTTTGTGGTAGTGGTTATGACATCTGAACTCGGTGGCACCGGATAGAAAGAATCGGTGGGGCCGAGTTTGACTTTTGGTTTAGGTCATATGTGGATGCGAGAAAGTAGTTGAGGGTTTTGGAGCATATCACGAAGCACTTTGAGCAAGAACCTCATTAAGCAACACCTCATCCCTCCTTGATAGTATTGGCTTTTCCTATAGACTCAATGTGATCTTGGATCACTAAAATATAAAATGTAGAGTCTTGAGCTTTGAGCTTGAGCCAATCCTTTTATCCTTAGCATTTTGAGGGGTCCACACCCTTTAGTCCATGCCACTTCATTGTTGAACTTATCTGAAACATACTAGGTAAAAGTGTTAGTCCAACAAGAGATATGTTGACATTAATTACCAAAACCACCTAGGGAGCACTTGTGCTTTCAATCTCCCCCTTTTTGGTAATTGATGACAACGTACATCAAAGCTTTAAATAGAGGATATAAAGTGAATAACAAGTAAAGCTTTGGAAAGACATGTAACATGCATAGGCTCCCCCTACATGTATGCAATCATGTGAATATGGAAAATAGAAGCATGCGAATGCATAAACATGACAGAGTAGGCAATGTGTTACATGTATCTTGGCTATATGCATCAGAGCAAAGAATTGTGGGAAATGTACCTTCATGTTCATGAGTCCTTCTTGCAAACAGTATGTACGTCAGCAAGAATTCCTCATACACATGACTGTGATGCATATACTTACCTTGTGGTCTTGAGTTGGCTTAGGATGGAATGAACCAGTGAAAATAAGGTTAGACAACACAGATGCATCTACTAGCCAGAGCAAACAAGAAGAAACCACAAGAGTACCAAGACTGGGATGACATGTAGAGAGTGAGTACTAAGTACCACATTGGATATAGACATGCCCCCAAAGGTAAAGATGTGAAAATAATTTCAAGAATTTCTTTCCCTTGAAAGTCTTTCTCCCCCTGAATCTAGCATGAGATACTGGGAGAATATAGGGAACAGAAAATCAAAGCTCAACGAGACAAAAGAACAGAGCTGAGCTAATGCAAATAAGCATATATGGACATGTCTTTCCCCTCTAGAAGACATGTAACTTCTCTCCTCTTGAACACCAAGCACCTGGGATCCTTGAAGATTACTCTCTCCTAGAGTATTCTTACCCCTAGAGATATGATTAAGCTTTGATGTGATCTCTCTCTCCCCCTTTGACATCAATTTCCAAGAAGGGTCTTCTGGAAGTTGTCGTGAATGGGTTTGGTCCTTGAGTCACAGCACAAAGCAACAAGGTAAATG
This sequence comes from Triticum aestivum, assembly GCF_018294505.1. NCBI lineage: Eukaryota > Viridiplantae > Streptophyta > Magnoliopsida > Poales > Poaceae > Triticum > Triticum aestivum. The sequence continues at coordinate 24,578,841 of NC_057807.1, read as the reverse complement.
TGATGCTAGTAGAGGACAAGATTCATTGAGTGGAGATGGATCAAAAGTAATGCAGGAATAAGTGGCAAAATGTTTTTCCTGTAGTGAAATCGGTTGCACCGAAAGGATTCGGCTGGACCGAAATCAAAGGACCGATGTGACCGAATTCAGCACAGAGAAAAACTATTGTCACCTCAGCTCACTAGACAAGTAAGATCTCACAAAGATTTGCAAGGAATTGGATACAGGGAATGCAGAACAAAATAGAAAAGAAAAGAAGTCTAGATGATTTTTTTTTTGAAAGGGGAAACAAATATGCATGAGACGAATGCAAGAGCACATAAAAGAACATACGAGAACTTCATCTAGAATTGGTCGGTGACGGAGTCACCTATGTTAGAGTATATTGACTTAGGAGTCAAGTGAGATCACTTGATCATAGGTCATACTCATCGTTTAAGATCAAAATGGGGTTACCATTTTTCGTCTAAGCATCTTGATGTATTCACATCTTGTCGAGTTGCTTTGACTCATGACTTGGAGTAAAGCTTCTCTAAGATGGAATAACATACCTTGGGTGGTGGTGTTGATCATGATCATGTAGTTGAACTTGTGTGGGTTGCTCAAGATTGATGTAGCTCATCAAGAGTTGGGAGCACCACTTGGAGTTTGAGTTCATCTTCCTACATGGGTTAGTTTTTGCAAGGAAGAGCACTTGTGTATCCAAAATGACAATCATTAAACTCAACATAGAATTTGTCAAAGGATATGTGTGAATGGTTTCGTGCTTCCTTGTCTTCAACTACCATTACGTAGAGACTTGGTGATGTAGATATTGCTCAAGATGTGAGTAAGTTGGAATCTCACAGAGTTAGATTCATCCAAGTACCTACAAGGGTTAGATAACATGCAAGGTGCAAATATATCCAAGATGTAAAATCATCATCATAAGAGAAATATCAAGGATTAGTTATAAGCTCATGTCTTGCATGTATCCAATGGAGTTCCTACTCCAAGTTTGAAGCATCAATGATGTTCAATTCACCTCTTAACCTGCAAAACACTTTCTCATCAAGTGGTTTGGTGAAAATATCCGCTAATTGTTTTTCGGTGTGAACATGCTTAAGATTAATGTCCCCTTTGGCAACATGATCTCGAATGAAATGATGATGAACTTCAATATGCTTAGTTCGAGAGTGTTGCACGGGATTGTGAGCAATCTTGATAGCACTTTCATTGTCACAAAGTAATGGAACATGTTTCACATATATCTTATAATTTTTAAGAGTTTGGGTCATCCAAAGTAATTGAGCACAACATGAACCATCGGCAATGTATTCCGCTTTGGCGGTGGATAAGGATACCGAGTTTTGTTTCTTGGAAGACCAAGACACAAGAGATCTACCAAGGAATTGACAAGTACCCGAAGTGGACTTTCTATCAACCTTGGCACCGGCATAGTCCGAGTCAGAGTAGCCAACAAGATCGAAAGAGGCCCTCTTAGGATACCAAACGCCAAAATTTGGTGTATGAATTAAGTATGTCACTATCCTTTTCACGCCCTTAAGATGACATTCTTTAGGTGCAGCTTGATATCGTGCACACATGCACACACTTAGCATAATATCGGGACGTGAAGCACATAGATATAACAATGAACCAATCATAGAGTGATAAACCTTTTGATCGACTGGTTCACCATCTTTGGTCAAATCAAGATGTCCACTAGTAGGCATGGGTGTAGTCATACCTTTGCATTCTTGCATATTGAACTTCTTGAATAAGTCCTTGGTGTACTTTGTTTGAGAGACAAAAGTACCTTCCTTAGTTTGCTTGATTTGCATCCCAAGAACGAATTTGAGTTCACTCATCATTGACATCTCAAACTTCTCCGACATTAGCTTTCCAAACTTCTCACTAAATTGAGGGTTAGTTGATCCAAATATAATATCATCGACATAAATTTGGCATACAAATAATTCTCCATTGACCCTTTTAGTGAAAAGAGTAGAATCAAATTTTCCAATTTCAAAGCATTTTTCAATAAGAAACTTGGTTAAGCATTTATACCAAGCTCTAGGAGCTTGTTTAAGTCCATAAAAGCTTGTAATTTAAAAACATGATTCACAAAAAATGAAAAAAAACATGGGTTGAAAAATGCTCACAAGGATTTGGAAAAAAGTTTGTAATTTGGATAATTTCACAAAATTTGATCAATCACATAAATGAGAAAATTTCACGCATTTAAAACAATTTTCAGAGAAATTTGGAAAAGGGAATCCAAAATTGAAAGAAGTTCATGGATCTGTGAAAAGTTCACACATTTTATAAAAAAGATGAAACCGGTAAAGGAAAGAAGAAAAACAAAGCAAAAAAATTGAAAAACAATACGAAAATTCCGGTGGGTGAAAACCAGATGAAAACCGCCCAAAAACAAATGCAGTATAAATCATTAGCTTCCCCAACAAACTGTTGGATAACAGGACCTACATGGGCCCACCCATTTATACATATATAATGCACTGAAGGGTGTGCGCCGGTTAGCGATTTGTACTATATCACGCGGTCAAGGCATGGAATAGGAACTGGGCGTAGCATTTGATGCATAAGTGCAAAATACGATTTGCCACCGCACTCAACCAGTTTTCTGTTATTTTTTCCATGTGTGCTCTTCTCTCTAATGTACTGGGATAGACTTTTTTCTATGTTTTGTCCCCTCTTAATATTTGTGTCTTTACTTTTTATTTTTTTTTCTCTCAGTCCCATCTTTCATTGTGTACATAAAATAATGCTCCTACAGTTTTTACAAAATGTTTATAATGTGATTTGAAAACTTTATGTCATATTTTGTAAAAACAACGTTTGCTGGAACTTAAGAAATGTTCACAATGCGTTAAGTAAACATTAGGCATGTCCTTTAGTAAGTTTGATTTCTTTTTAAATTTAGTTTATTTTTAATTTTGCTTTCCTCATTTCTCTTTTCGTTCCATTTTTCCTTTCCTATTTTTTATATTTTCTTTTGGTTCCTGTTTAATACATGTTGAACATTTGCAAAATGCACACTGATCATTTTTTAATACAAAGTGAATATTCTTAAACACACGTTTGAATATTTTCTCGAGTGTTCCACTCATACAGTTGTCCACTCATCCACAACTCGGTATGATTCTTACTTACACATAGTGTTTTTTAGGGTCAACTTACACATAGTGTTGTATGTAATGAATTATTATTCAATTTTTTCTTTTGCACAATCACTATGTCTAAGTAGTTTTCTTTTGTCCTGTTGCTATGGTGCTCTGTTATGATTGATGTGAATTGTTTGTTATGATCTGATGTTGTCCTTTTATGCCAATTTATGTGTGTGTACATATGTTGGATCACACTTAAGAGCTAGTAATATGTAATCATGAGTATGCATAGGGTGGCCGGAGGGGCATATATTACCGTACATGAGTATATGAGTCAAAACATATGGGATAAAGAGGATCCATAGATATTAATTTTCTGGTTGGGTTTACCATAATGGATTCTCAGTATTTTGGATATTTTATGAGGGTTTCAATCATTAGTGCATGTGAGTCAATTGATTTTGAAGCATATTAGCATAGACATCTCCCACATATAAAACCGTAAGTATGTCTATCAATTATAATATAGTATTTATTTTTGCAGCATATTAACATAGACCTCTCCCAAACTCGCTTTCATTTACTTTATTTCATATTTAAGTTTTAGTGCCTACCTTTTATTTACATGCACTTTATAATCATACTACCTCATTTGCATTGCAGTTTATATTTTGTTAGGGAATCTAGGTCAATCAAACATTAGATATACGAAAGGTTGTATCAGTGGCCTATAGAGCCTGAGAGAACATGTACGAAAGGTTGTATCATTGATTAATTTTAAAATTTATATTATTTTTTCTTTTCCGTTTCCCATTTCTTTCTTTTCATTTTTCCTTTTTATATTTGACATGTACATGTGTAGTTTCTGTTTGGATTCACAGAGATATAGCCACTGTTGCATTGATTGATTTCAGTCCCTTTGCCCATGAGAGGTAAGTATTACCAGTGGCAAGAGTCGCCCTAACTGTCATTGGTCAGCAGACGGCTAGAAGATGTTTCTGTAGTAGTGTGGGTTCCCATCCGCAGTGATTGTGAGATTGCTTCCTTCGGGAGCTTGTAGGGACCTAATTGCAGTCTGCATCCACTATTGAGGGTCCTTCTTGCCCAAGTCAGGGTCTAGTTTGTAGTTTTTAATTCACTTTGGGTCATGATGCAAGTTTCTTTGCATAACTGCTTCATACTTAATAAAGCAACAAGTCCTTAGGGACCCATCCTCTCTTAAAAATGGTAAAAATATTTATTTCGATTGCAATTGTTTTTGAAACAGAGGAATCATTGTATCATGGAACACACGTCACCGCACTCATTGTATAATTGTGGTTCCCATCCGCGCAGGTGTCATACTGCCCAAATAATTTTGGTGCCGAGGGCAAAGAGTTGGTTTAGTTAGTCTTGATTCACCTTGCAAGACTGAGATGCCTGGCTTATCAACTTCCAGCTCCTTATTGCTATCAGCGTTGGAATCACAACCCATGGGGAGTTTGCACCAACGAAATATGTCCAGAAGTAGAATGGACTGGCGCAGAAGTTCATGCCGTCTAAGTAGGCGGTAATGTAGAAAATCAACATTGAGTAGAGGTGGCTCATAGATACACTGAACTGTAGAATGTAGTTGTAGGACTTTCTGGAAGCAATAGCGTAACTGCAAGAAGAAAATTTTTGGTAAGATAAAATAAATAAAATCTACAATTAATGGCATCTATCTAGTCTAGTACTATAAATCTATAAAGCACAGTGTTAGAAAATAGAGAAGCATGCTATTGTTCTTTAAAAAAACTAGAGAATACCTACTGCGTTGCTGCATGAATCGATTGCAATATACTTCAGTTACTTGATTATATGACAAATGCATAGTTCTATTAATAATATACAAACTAAAACTAAAAATGAATATTATATATTTGTGTTGATTATTGTGCAGTCTAAAAATATTTTGAATATAAATGGCATAATATAATGGAAAACTTTTTCCCATGCATGTTGAATGGACCTTTGATGTGGTGTCATGTGTGGTGAGGTGGTGTCATGCATGAGATCAACTAATAATGGGAACTTTTTCTCATGTATGTTGTGGTTGGCCTTTTATGAACTGGCATGTGTGCATGTTAGGATAACATAGGTAGTGAGGATGAACCACTTAGGTTTATATGATATGTGTTGATATAGTGAACCATCGATTTTTTTAGTAAATTACAACTGCTAGATCTACAAACAATATTTAAATATATCGTGTGTACCTGATAGAACTTTGTATCTTACAAAAAAAACCAATCGGTAGATCACCTTTGTTGCATGTAGACATATCTCACATGAACTTTTTTGTACGCACATGTTGGTTGCAGGTTGATCTATAAATGGTGAGTACGCCTAATTTTAACCTATTAGTCTTCAACGCAATTACCAATGCGGCTATAATCTAACGCAATGGATCGATATGCGATTGGAAGCCGATAAGAGAACTATCACGGAGGGAAATACTCCTCTTAACGTAAGTAACATACTCCCTCCATTTCTTTTTAGTCTACATATAAGGTTGGGTCAAAGTCGAACTTTGTTACCTTTGACTAAATTTGTAGAAAAAAATATGAAGGTTCATAATATGAAATCAATATTGTTAGATGCATTATGAAATTAATTTTCATACCATATAACTTTAGTATTGTAGATGTCAATATTTTTTCCTACAAATTTGGTCAAACTTTACAATGTTTGACTTTGACCAGATCTTATATACAGATTAAAAAGAAACGGAGGGAGTATTATGCCAAGTAGGCAATTAGTACTGTTGGTGATGTACACCATATGTTAGGGGCAATATGTAAAAGAAAACGATAGAGGAGTAATTAGGCGACAATATGAGCATCGATGGAGGAGTAAGTAAATGAGAATTGCCTACGCAAACCAAATGCTTGAGGATATGTGCTGGACATTTATTTGTTTCTTTTTGTTTTTTCGTTAAGGATGGACTCAACTGTATATGCAACCAAGAACCATGCGATTACTACATCTTGGAACTTTAGGACTCCTTTGGTTTACAAGAATTTTGTAGGAATTTGAGAGGATAAGAATTTTGTGGGAAAATTTTCTTTGAAGCCATTTGATTTACAGGAATAGAATATTATTCATGTACATGATAGAACCAATCCTTTGTATTTCAAAGGAAGAAAAACATTTGTCTAGACCCAATGAAAAAAAATCATATATCATGAACCAAATAATATCTCTTTCTATGATTTCCCTATTCTCATGATATTCCTATACTATGAATCAAAAGGAAGCCTTAGAAACAAAACTGGATTCATTCTGGTGGTCCAACAAATTTGTTGAGCTAGCCAGAAACTAACAGATCAAGCAAAATTTAATCTTTGTTGTTTTGCCGGGAATCGACAGTGTAGTGAAGTGAAAATGAGTAGTAGTAAAATGTAATAAGGTGACCTACACAGCAAGAAGTGATAAAGGGCCTTGTAGAAAAACCGCAATGACTTCGACCGCGGTGGTTGTGGTGTCCCCGGTGGCATATCTGGAGTCAGCCTTGCTGTACTCTTTCCCTGAAGATGTAGCATGCATGCAGTTAGTTACTCCAAAAATTAAGATCGTCATTTCGAGATAATGGATACGGTGGGAGGATATAATATTCAGCAAGAACTTACATATTTCATAAAAAAAAACTGGGATTTTCCTTGGTAAGGTAATTGGGGGTGAAGAGCAAGGATGCTTCAATGATTAGGTGCGTCAACCCAGTGATTGCCCACCAGCACATGAGGAATCGAGAGGCCGAAAGAAAACGCGGCCCAGACACAGGTACATAGCGCGTGCCGAAGTGTTTTACATACAAGCACGCGGGCAAATCAAAATTCACATAAGTTTTATAAAATATTCCCCTTTTTCAGAAAATGATCATGTTTTACCAAATAATGATCTAAATAAATATTCTGATTTAAAAATGTTACTTTCAAAAATAAATAAATTTTGGTGTGTTTCTTAAAAACAAATGAAAAAAACCAAGTAAAAACCAAAAAAGGTTAGAAACGAGAATGAAAATAAAGATCATTCCCTACAATATATTGTCCAATCCGGCATCAACTGTCGATCGGACGTTCCAAAGGAGGTCCTCCTATTGCAAGCTGGTACCCGTGCTAGAGAATTCCTCTACAGCACGTGATACTATCCCTCATCTGCTCTGCAGTCTGCTCGGCCGTCCTATTAGCGCGCTCGCTCACTCGATCTGCCCGTGCACTCGCTGCTCCTCGGTTATCCATGAATTAAAAATTGTCACTTTCAAAAGAAGTTTGTAGATTCAAGAAAAGTTCATAAACTTGAAATGTGTTCATAATTTCCAAAAAAACATGATTTAGAAAAATGTTCCCAATTTTTTTAAAACAAATCACTAATTATAAAAAAATTATGGATATGAAAGTTTGTTTGTGGGTTTGAAAATTAATAAATAATTTGGAAAAAATCTTGAATTTTTTCACAAATTAAAGAAGAGTTAATGAATTGAAAAATGTTTCAGATCTAGAAACAAATCATAAGTTTAGAGAAACTAAACAAACTTCATATAAAATATTCATGATTGTTCCATGGTTATGCCGGCATGCACCGGCATCAGCTCCGACGTGGTGTCGTCGCTGGACCCCGTCTCCATTGTGGGGTTGTCGTCAAAGAGCTCAGGGGAGCTGGCCGGCAAGCCGGCCTCGATCCACCTGGCACGGCGGCTCTGCCAGGTAGTAGCAAGGGTGGTGATCTCGTGCTTCATCTCCATCGACAGGCTCTACCACAGAGCGTTCCTTCTCACTGCCATGGATGATGTGGTGCAAGGGAGTAGGATGTGAATCGGATGTGTTGTGGTGTGGAGTTTAGCCGGGTGTGACAACTTTTAATAGCATATACTGGTGAGGCCAAGCGTCCGGGCCCTTCAATGCGCGACGACAGAGTTGGTTCCTTGGACAGCAAGCCTGCTTAATGACGGAATACGAACAGGTGGGCATTAAATGGACGTGGTAGATATCTGTAACGTCCCGAACAACAAACGTCGCTCCAGCATTGAACATGCACGGACAATGGGGACGTGGCGCGGGCGTCGTTCTTGACCGACGCGCAGCTTCAATGCCGGCGCCATTGAGAGGTCACATCTGTTATGTGCCGGCATCAATGCAGAGCGGCCGCTCTATAGCGGCATGAATGCAGACAGCTGGCGCCGGTTGGGAACGCACGCGGGCGAAGAAGAAGATTTTTTCGTGGCTTAGGGTACTCCAGAGCGTGTGTGGTAGCGGTCCGGATGCCCACAAAGCTGGCTCACGCCTTTGTCTATGGTTTACGGGAAAGAGTGCGTCTGGACCACCGAGCGAACCGATACAGGCCCGCGTTGGATGACTTTTGCGGTCCGAACGTATGCGGAAGGTTTCAAGGTCAGCGATGCCCTTAGTCCAATCATGGACCTCATCTACTCCCTTAAATTTTAATATATAGATAGGGCATGCACACATTCGAAAAGTTAATTTTAACTATAAATTAGACCAATAGAATATATTCTTATGATTTAAAAATTATATAATTAAAAACTTCTTCCAAATATGAATACACCAGTATATAACTTTTATCACATATATAACTCACTTTTGGTTGGTGTAATTTGTGATCAAAGTTAAATTTTAAAATGAATGTGTGCCTTACTAATTTGAATGGAGGTAGTATTCATTAGGCCAAACTTTCATAATATTTTCAATGTGCGGTATAGTGTGAGCTTCCAAGTCCTGCTTACCAAATGGCAATTTCGGTGGTTGTCAATACCGAGACCGTGAACCCTAGCTGGACAGGGATTAGGCGGTGCCCTTAGTTGTCACATGCTCAATTATCTACCACGCAAGTGTTGACTTGAGTTATATCAATCTTGGTGAGTACGATCGAGCTTCCCATCATTGCGACGAGGGGAATCCTATTGCCCCGGCTTCGGCTAGTTGATAGGTTACAGTTTTTAGTCCTTCCTAATGCAATGCTCAGATGAATGATGATGCTTCTTCTTGGTGTTAGTCTTCCGTGCTCTGATCCTCCGCAAGTTCTTCCGTCGGGATAGATCAGACGAAGCTCCGGCTACATTCCTCCCGGGGCGGTGAGGTTAGGGTTCCTCATCATGCGTATGACACGATGAGATTTTGTGTTAAGTTGTTCCTATGATTCAAGGGTTCAAAGATGACGACTGCAACTCTTGAGCACTGGTCCTTAGATGAATGTGCACGAATACTTCCAAGCCGTCATCAAGAAGGACATGCAAGATCCATTATGGAAGCAGTGAAAATACCGTGTCAACGACTCGTGCTAGCAGTGGCAGTGGTCGTTTGGTTCAGGGACCTCGATGTAATTTTTATTTGTTTGGGGCGATTTATACTTCTGGTGAACCATTACAATAGATTTGAGACCTTTCCACAAAATAATATTCTTATATATGCCTACTAGCTAGCTAAAAACACTGAACTGAGCGATCGATAGCTAAAAACTACTGTTACCCATGAGTACCAGCATGGAACCACCCCGTATGTAATCATCTAATCTAGCATCGTCTAATTATTTCTAGTGGCCGCGCGTAGGCAGTTCATGTGAGATATAAATTTTATAACACCTGCCTAACCATGTGATATAAATTTTATTTCTGTCCGTGGGATGGCGCGGGTAAAACGGATCATGGGCCGTGCAAGCTACGAGTTTGTTATGCTTGAGAATAAAAGGAAGGAAACAGAAAAGACGCAGGTTAAGCGCGTCGCAAAAATCTCTCCACTCACTGCGATCGTGCAGTTCTTCTTTCTTCTTCAGTTCGTCTCGTGTGTGTGTGTCCACCTCGCGTGCGTGTGTTGATCCAGGGCTTGCTCTAACATTTGGTATTGAGAGCGTTGGTTCACGGAGGCGGAGCAGCGGCGGCGAAGATAGGAGGAGTTGTGGCGGCGGCGAGCAGTGATGGGCGATACTTCACCGAAGAGCAGCGGCGACGGAAAGTACACGCCGCCGGCGAAGAGGACCGGGGATGACGACACGGGCGCAGAGGAGGCGATCGTGCCGCGTGAGCCGCCGATGACCGGGGGCGTCCCGATCCAGTACCCAATGCTCACGGACTCGAACTATGGTCTGTGGGCGGCTAAGATGAAGATCCTATTGCGTCCGTACGGCGTGTGGCCGGCGCTCGAGGGGACAGGCGAGTTTAACCAGAGCAGGGACGACGAAGCGTTTGCCGCGCTCTCTCAGTCTGTTCCCGACTCGGTGATGATGGCGGTGGCTGAAAGCACTACCGCCCACGAGGCCTGGGAGGCGATCCGGCGCATGCGCGTCGGCGAGGACCGTGTCAAGAAGGCATGGGTCAAGCAGTTTAAGCGGTAGCTCGACCGCAAGGAGATGGACGACGGTGAGTCTGTCAGTGTGTTTGCGCAGAAATTGATGACGTTCGTTGGAGAAATCCGATCGCTGGGCGAGACGGTGTCAGATGAGTCGATCATTGAGGTCCTCTTCAACACCGTCCAGAGCTGGTTTGGGGACATCGTGAACACCATTGAGAAGTGGGGTGAACTCACTACCATGACTGTGTCGGAGGCGGTTGTTTGCCGCGCCGCGTTCGAAGAGAGCCAACGCGGGCGGCACTGTCACTCCGGTGGGAAGGAGGACCAACTGATGTTGATGACGCAGGCGCTTGAGCAGCTGATGAAGGGCAAAAAGGGGTCACCCGGAGCCGACAGCAGTAACGCCAGTCGTGGCCGTGGAGGCGGTCGAGGTTGCGGCGCTGGCTGCGGAGGCCGTGGTGACCATGGACAAGCCGGGCGCGGTGAGAGCAAGGATGCCAGGAAGCCGAAGAAGCACCGCAAATTTGACATCACAAAGGTTAGGTGTTTCAATTGTAATGAAATGGGCCACTTTCAGTCTGACTGCCCGGAGCCGAAGCGTGAGCAGGCGAACTTTGCGCAGGCAGAAGAGGTTGAAGATCATGCACTCCTTATGCTGGAGACATGTGAGCTGATGCCTTCAGACCCCATCACCTCTGAACAAGTACTGTTGAATGAAGAGAAAGTGGCGCCTAAGCTGACGGGTATCCACGACGTCGCTTGGTACCTAGATACAGAGGCAAGTAACCACATGACTGGAGATGCACATAAGTTTTCTGAATTGAATGAAACAGTGAAGGGAAAGGTGAGGTTTGGTGATGGTTCCGCAGTGTACATTTGTGGACGTGGAATGGTTCTCATACAATGTCTCACAGGCGAGCATCGTGTTCTGACCGATGTATACTTCATTCCTCGGCTCAAGAGTAATATCATTAATCTGGGGCAGCTAGATGAAAATGGGTGCAAATATTCTAGTGAAGATGGTCTGATGAAAGTATGGGAGCGCCAGAGAAATGTCCTAGCTAGAGTAAGGAGGACTAAGAACCGGATGTATATCTTAAACATCCAACCAACAGAACATGTGTGTCTATTGGCGCATGCTAAGGAGCAATCATGGCTGTGGCATATGAGGTATGTATATGTGAACTTTAGGTCACTCCGAGCACTTGCAGCAGAGGGTATGGTAGATGGTATGCCGTACCTAGACCAGGTAGATAAGATCTGTGATGGGTGTATGATTCCTAAGCAGGGACGCCTCCCGTTCTCGGTTCAGGCCACTTACCGTGCAATGGAGCAACTTCAGCTCATTCATGCAGACTTGTGCGGGCCCATAGCTGTTGGAGAACGTAGCAGAAATTCAAAAATTTTCCTACGAATCACCAAGATCTATCTATGGAGAGACCAGCAACGAGTAGAAAGAGAGTGCATCTACATACCCTTGTAGATCGCTAAGCGGAAGCGTTCAAGTGAACGGGGTTGATGGAGTCGTACTCGTCGTGATTCAGATCACCGATGATCCTAGTGCCGAACGGACGGCACCTCCGCGTTCAACACACGTACAGCTCGACGATGTCTCCCACGCCTTGATCCAGCAAGGAGAGAGGGAGAGGTTGAGGAAGACTCCATCCAGCAGCAGCACAACGGCGTGGTGGTGATGGAGGAGCGTGGCAATCCTGCAGGGCTTCGCCAAGCACCTACGGGAGAGGAGGAGGTGTCACGGGAGGGAGGGAGGCGCCAAGGGCTCAGGTATGGATGCCCTCCCTCTCCTCCACTATATATAGGAGCAGGGGAGAGGGGGGAGGCGCAGCCTTGCCCCCTACTCCAAGAAAGGGGTGCGGCTAAGGAGGGGGGAGGAGTCCATCCTCCCCAAGGCACCTCGGAGGTGCCTTCCCCCTTTAGGACTCTCCCCTTTTTCCTTTATCTTGGCGCATGGGCCTCTAGGGGCTGGTGCCCTTGGCCCATGTAGGCCAAGGCGCACCCCCTTCAGCCCATGTGGCCCCCCGGGGCAGGTGGCCCCACCCGGTGGGCCCCCGGGACCCTTCCAGTGGTCCCGGTACAATACCGATGACCCCGAAACTTGTCCCGATGGCCGAAACAGGACTTCCTATATATAAATCTTTACCTCCGGACCATTCCGGAACTCCTCGTGACGTCCGGGATCTCATCCGGGACTCCGAACAACATTCGGTAACCACATACAAACTTCCTTTATAACCCTAGCGTCATCGAACCTTAAGTGTGTAGACCCTACGGGTTCGGGAGACATGTAGTCATGACCGAGATGTTCTCTGGTCAATAACCAACAGCGGGATCTGGATACCCATGTTGGCTCCCACATGTTCCACGATGATCTCATCGGATGAACCACGATGTCAAGGACTCAATCAATCCCGTATACAATTCCCTTTGTCTAGCGGTATGGTACTTGCCCGAGATTCGATCGTCGGTATACCGATACCTTGTTCAATCTCGTTACCGGCAAGTCTCTTTACTCGTTCCGTAACACATCATCCCGTGATCAACCCCTTGGTCACATTGTGCACATTATGATGATGTCCTACCGAGTGGGCCCAGAGATACCTCTCCGTTTACACGGAGTGACAAAATCCCAATCTCGATTCGTGCCAACCCAACAGACACTTTCAGAGATACCCGTAGTGTACCTTTATAGCCACCCAGTTACGTTGTGACGTTTGGCACACCCAAAGCACTCCTACGGTATCCGGGAGTTGCACAATCTCATGGTCTAAGGAAATGATACTTGACATTAGAAAAGCTTTAGCATACGAACTACATGATCTTGTGCTAGGCTTAGGATTGGGTCTTGTCCATCACATCATTCTCCTAATGATGTGATCCCGTTATCAACGACATCCAATGTCCATGGTCAGGAAACCGTAACCATCTATTGATTAACGAGCTAGTCAACTAGAGGCTTACTAGGGACATGGTGTTGTCTATGTATCCACACATGTATCTGAGTTTCCTATCAATACAATTCTAGCATGGATAATAAACGATTATCATGAACAAGGAAATATAATAATAATCAATTTATTATTGCCTCTAGGGCATATTTCCAACAGTCTCCCACTTGCACTAGAGTCAATAATCTAGTTCACATTGATATGTGATTAACACTCAAGGTCACATCCCCATGTGACTAACACCCAAAGAGTTTACTAGAGTCAATAATCTAGTTCACATTTACCATGTGATTAACACTCGATGAGTTCTGGGTTTGATCATGTTATGCTTGTGAGAGAGGTTATAGTCAACGGGTCTGAACCTCTCAGATCCGTGTGTGCTTTACAAATCTCTATGTCATCTCCTAGATGCAGCTACCACGTTCTATTTGGAGCTATTCCAAATAACTGTTCTACTTGGAGCCATTCTAAATTGTTGCTCCATTATACGTATCCGGTATCTCTACTCAGAGCTATCCGGATAGGTGTTAAGCTTGCATCGACGTAACCCTTTACGACGAACCCCTTTACCACCTCCATAATCGAGAAAATTCCTTAGTCCACTAGTTACTAAGGATAACTTTGACCGCTGTCCTGCGATCCATTCTTGGATCACTCTTGTACCCCTTGACTGACTCATGGTAAAGCACACTTCAGGTGCAGTACACAGCATAGCATACTGTAGAGCCTATGTCTTAAGCATAGGGGACGACCTTCGTTCCTTTCTCTCTATTCTGCCATGGTCGAGCTTTAAGTCTTAACTTCATACCTTACAACTCAGGCAAGAACTCCTTCTTTGACTGATCCATCTTGAACACCTTCAAGATCACGTCAAGGCATGTGCTCATTTGAAAGTACTATTAAGCGTTTTGATCTATCCTTATAGATCTTGATGCTCAATGTTCAAGTAGCTTAATCCAGGTTTTCCATTGAAAACACTTTCCAAATAACCCTATATGCTTTCCAGAAATTCTACGTCATTTCTGATCATTAATATGTCAACAACATATACTCATCAGAAATTCTATAGTGCTCCCACTCACTTCTTTGGAAATACAAGTTTCTCATAAACTTTGTATACGCCCAAAAACTTTGATCATCATCAAAGCATACATTCCAACTCCGAGATGCTCACTCCAGTCCTCAGAAGGATTGCTGGAGCTTTGCATACTTATTAGCATATTTCAGGATAGACAAAACCTTCCGGTTGTATCACATACAACCTTTCCTGAAGAATCCTCGAGGAAACAATGTTTTTGACATCCTATCTGCAAGATTTCATAAATAATGCAGTAATTGCTAATATAATTCCAACAGACTCTTAGCATCCCTACGAGTGAGAAAGTCTCATCGTAGTCAACTCCTTGAACTTGTCGAAAAACATCTTAACGACAAGTCGAGCTTTCTCAATGGTGACACTTACCATCATTGTCTGTCTTCCTTTCAAAATCCATATGTACCTAACAGCCTTACGACCATCAAGTAGTTCTTCCAAAGTCTACACTTTGTTTTCATACATGGATCCTATCTCGGATTTTATGGCTTCTAACCATTTGTCGGAATTTGGGCCCACCATCGCTTCTCCATAGCTCGTAGGTTCATTGTTGTCTAGCAACATGACTTCCAAGACAGGATTACTGTACCACTCTGAAGTAGTACGTATCCTTGTCACCCTACGAGGTTCGGTAGTGACTTGATCCGAAACTTCATGATCACTATCATAAGCTTCTACTTCAATTGGTGTAGGTGCCACAGGAACAACTTCCTGTGCCCTGCTACACACTGGTTGAAGTGATGGTTCAATAACCTCATCAAGTCTCCACCATCCTCCCACTCAATTCTTTCGAGAGAAACCTTTCCTCGAGAAAGGACCCGATTCAAGAAACAATCACTATTGCTTTCGGATCTGAATTAGGAGGTATACCCAACTGATTTTGGGTGTCCTATGAAGATGCATTTTATCCGCTTTGGGTTCGAGCTTATCAACCTGAAACTTTTCACATAAGCGTCGCAGCCCCAAACTTTTAAGAAATGACAGCTTAGGTTTCTCTAAACCATAGTTCATACGGTGTCATCTCATCGGAATTACGTGGTGCCTTATTTAAAGTGAATGTGGTTGTCTCTAATGCCTAACCCATGAATGATAGTGGTAATTCGATAAGAGACATCATGGTACGCACCATATCCAATAGGGTGCAACTATGATGTTCGGACACACCATCACACTATGGTGTTCCAGGCGGTATTAATTGCGAAACAATTTCCACAATGTCTTAATTGTGTGCCAAAACTCGTAACTCAGATATTCATCTCTATGATCATATCATAGACATTTAATCCTCTTGTCACAATGATCTTCTACTTCACTCTGAAATTACTTGAACCATTCAATAATTCAGACTTGTGTTTCATCAAGTAAATATTCTCAACATCTACTCGAATCATCTGTGAAGTAAGAACATAACGATATTCACTGCATGCCTCAGCACTCAATGGACTGCACACATCAAAATGTGTTACTTCCAACAAGTTGCTATCTTGTTCCATCTTACTGAAAACGAGGCTTTTCAGTCATCTTGCCCATGTGGTATGATTTGCATGTCTCAAGTGATTCAAAATCAAGTGAGTCAAAACGGTCCATTTGCATGGAGTTTCTTCATGCATACACACCAATAGACATGGTTCGCATGTCTCAAACTTTTCAAAAATGAGTGAGTCCAAAGATCCATCAACATGGAGCTTCTTCATGCATTTTAAACCAATATGACTTACATGGCAGTGCCACCAGTAAGTGGTACTATCATTACTATCTTTTGGCATGAAAATGTGTATCACTACGATCGAGATTCAATCAACCATTCAGGTTTAATGCTAATCTTGATGGTAGAGGGAGCGTGCGATGTTTGATTACATCAAACTTGGAAACACTTCCAACATATATCGTCAGCTCACTTTTAGCTAGTCTCCGTTTATTCTGTAGCCTTTTGTTTCGAGTTACTAACACTTAGCAACCGAACCGGTATCTAATACCCTGGTGCTACTAGGAGTACTAGCAAAGTACACATTAACACAATGTATATCCAATATACTTCTATCGACCTTGCCAGCCTTCTTATCTACCAAGTATCTAGGGTAATTCTGCTCTAGTGGTTGTTCCCCTTATTACAGAAGCACTTAGTCTCGGGTTTGGGTTTTACCTTGGGTTTCTTCACTAGAGCAGCAGCTGATTTGCCGTTTCATGAAGTATCCCTTCTTGCCCTTGCCCTTCTTGAAACTAGTGGTTTCACCAACCATCAACAATTGATGCTCCTTCTTGATTTCTACTTTCGCGGTGTCAAACATCGCGAATACCTCAAGGATCATCGTATCTATCCCTGATATGTTATAGTTCATCACGAAGCTCTAGCAGCTTGGTGGCAATGACTTTGGAGAAACATCACTATCTCATTTGGAAGATTAACTCCCACTCGATTCAAGTGATTGTTGCACTCAGACAATCTGAGCACAAGCTCAACGATTTAGCTTTTCTCCCTTAGTTTGTAGGCTAAGAAAATTTTCGGAGGTCTTATACCTCTTGACGTGGGCACGAGCCTGAAATCCCAATTTCAGCCCTCGAAACATCTCATATGTTCCGCGACATTTCGAAAACGTCTTTGGTGCCTCTACTTAAACCATTTAACTGAACTATCACGTAGTTATCAAAACGTGTATGTCAGATGTTCGCAACATCCACAAACGACGTTTGGGGTTCAGCACACTGAGCAGTGCATTAAGGACATAAGCTTTCTACTGTCCGCATAATTGCTACTATCAACTTTCAACTACATTTTCTCTAGGAACATATCTAAAATAGTAGAACTAAAGTGCGAGCTACGACATAATTTGCAAAAGGTCTTTTGACTATGTTCAAGATAATTAAGTTCATCTTATGAACTCCCACTCAGATAGACATCCCTCTAGTCATCTAAGTGATTACATGATCCGAGTCAAACTAGGCCGTGTCCGATCATCACGTGAGACGGACTAGTCATCATCGGTGAACATCTTCATGTTGATCGTATCTTCTATACGACTCATGTTCGACCTTTCGGTCTCCGTGTTCCGAGGCCATGTCTGTACATGCTAGGCTCGTCAAGTTAACCCTAAGTGTTTCGCGTGTGTTCCGAGGCCATGTCTGTACATGCTAGGCTCGTCAACACCCGTTGTATTTGAACGTCTGAATAAAACACCCGATCATCACGTGATGTTTTGAAACAGTGAACTGTCGCAACGGTGCACAGTTAGGGGAGAACACTTCTTGAAATTGTTGTAAGGGATCATCTTATTTACTACCGTCGTTCTATGCAAATAAGATGTATAAACATGATAAACATCACATGCAATCAAATAGTGACATGATATGGCCATCATCACTTTGCTCCTTTTGATCTCCATCTTCGGGGCTCCATGATCATCATCGTCACCGGCATGACACCATGATCTCCATCATCATGATCTCCATCATCGTGTCTTCATGAAGTTGCCTCGCCAACTATTACTTCTACTACTATGGCTAACGGTTAGCAATAAAGTAAAGTAATTACATGACGTTTAAGTTGACACGCAGGTCACAAATAAATAAAGACAACTCCTATGGCTCCTGCCGGTTGTCATACTCATCGACATGCAAGTCGTGATTCCTATTACAAGAACATGATCAATCTCATACATCACATATATCATTCATCACATCCTTTTTGGCTATATCACATCACATAGCATACCCTGCAAAAACAAGTTAGACGTCCTCTAATTGTTGTTTGCATATTTTACGTGGCTGCTATGGGTTTCTAGCAAGAACGTTTCTTACCTACGCATGAACCACAACGTGATATGCCAATTGCTATTTACCCTTCATAAGGACCCTTTTCATCGAATCCGATCCGACTAAAGTGGGAGAGACAGACACCCGCCAGCCACCTTATGCAACTAGTGCATGTTTGTCGGTGGAACCGGTCTCACGTAAGCGTACGTGTAAGGTTGGTCCGGGCCGCTTCATCCCACGATGCCGCCGAATCAAGATAAGACTAGTAACGGCAAGCATATTGAACAATATCGACGCCCACAACTACTTTGTGTTCTACTCGTGCAAAGAATCTACGCAATAAACCTAGCTCATGATGCCACTGTTGGAGAACGTAGCAGAAATTCAAAAAATTTCCTACGAATCACCAAGATCTATCTATGGAGAGACCAGCAACGAGTAGAAAGAGAGTGCATCTACATACCCTTGTAGATCGCTAAGCGGAAGCGTTCAAGTGAACGGGGTTGATGGAGTCGTACTCGTCGTGATTCAGATCACCGATGATCCTAGTGCCGAACGGACGGCACCTCCGCGTTCAACACACGTACAGCTCGACGATGTCTCCCACGCCTTGATCCAGCAAGGAGACAGGGAGAGGTTGAGGAAGACTCCATCCAGCAGCAGCACAACGGCGTGGTGGTGATGGAGGAGCGTGGCAATCCTGCAGGGCTTCGCCAAGCACCTACGGGAGAGGAGGAGGTGTCACGGGAGGGAGGGAGGCGCCAAGGGCTCAGGTATGGATGCCCTCCCTCCCCTACACTATATATAGGAGCAGGGGAGAGGGGGGAGGCGCAGCCTTGCCCCCTACTCCAAGAAAGGGGTGCGGCTAAGGAGGGGGGAGGAGTCCATCCTCCCCAAGGCACCTCGGAGGTGCCTTCCCCCTTTAGGACTCTCCCCTTTTTCCTTTATCTTGGCGCATGGGCCTCTAGGGGCTGGTGTCCTTGGCCCATGTAGGCCAAGGCGCACCCCCTTCAGCCCATGTGGCCCCCCGGGGCAGGTGGCCCCACCCGGTGGGCCCCCGGGACCCTTCCAGTGGTCCCGGTACAATACCGATGACCCCGAAACTTGTCCCGATGGCCGAAACAGGACTTCCTATATATAAATCTTTACCTCCGGACCATTCCGGAACTCCTCGTGACGTCCGGGATCTCATCCGGGACTCCGAACAACATTCGGTAACCACATACAAACTTCCTTTATAACCCTAGCGTCATCGAACCTTAAGTGTGTAGACCCTACGGGTTCGGGAGACATGTAGTCATGACCGAGATGTTCTCTGGTCAATAACCAACAGCGGGATCTGGATACCCATGTTGGCTCCCACATGTTCCACGATGATCTCATCGGATGAACCACGATGTCAAGGACTCAATCAATCCCGTATACAATTCCCTTTGTCTAGCGGTATGGTACTTGCCCGAGATTCGATCGTCGGTATACCGATACCTTGTTCAATCTCGTTACCGGCAAGTCTCTTTACTCGTTCCGTAACACATCATCCCGTGATCAACCCCTTGGTCACATTGTGCACATTATGATGATGTCCTACCGAGTGGGCCCAGAGATACCTCTCCGTTTACACGGAGTGACAAAATCCCAATCTCGATTCGTGCCAACCCAACAGACACTTTCAGAGATACCCGTAGTGTACCTTTATAGCCACCCAGTTACGTTGTGACGTTTGGCACACCCAAAGCACTCCTACGGTATCCGGGAGTTGCACAATCTCATGGTCTAAGGAAATGATACTTGACATTAGAAAAGCTTTAGCATACGAACTACATGATCTTGTGCTAGGCTTAGGATTGGGTCTTGTCCATCACATCATTCTCCTAATGATGTGATCCCGTTATCAACGACATCCAATGTCCATGGTCAGGAAACCGTAACCATCTATTGATTAACGAGCTAGTCAACTAGAGGCTTACTAGGGACATGGTGTTGTCTATGTATCCACACATGTATCTGAGTTTCCTATCAATACAATTCTAGCATGGATAATAAACGATTATCATGAACAAGGAAATATAATAATAATCAATTTATTATTGCCTCTAGGGCATATTTCCAACAATAACACCTGAAACGCCTGGTGGAAAGAGATACTTTCTTCTGGTAGTGGATGACCACTCTCGGTTCATGTGGATTACTCTGTTGCGGAGCAAAGATGAAGCTCTCAATGTACTACAGAAAATACAGAAGGCAGCTGAACTTGAAAGTGGGCATCAGTTGAAGACAATTAGAATAGACCGAGGCGATGAGTTTACCTCAAGAGAATTTATAGAGCACTGTGAGCAGCACGGAATCAATCACTTTTGCACGTCACCATATAGCCCACAACAGAATGGTGTGGTTGAAAGGAGAAACCAAACCGTGGTGGGCATGGCGCGTAGTCTGCTAAAAAGTATGGGGGTGCCAGCTCGGTTTTGGGGTGAAGTAGTGACCACTGCTGTGTATTTGCTGAACAGATCATTGACAAAGAGTGTCAAGGCCGTCAGTCCAACATCTTCATACTTTTGGTTGTGTAGCTCATGTGAAAAAGGTTGGGCCCAGCGTGTCAAAACTCTCTGATAGAAGATCACAAATGGTCTTCATTGGTTATGAAACTGGCTCCAAGGCTTATCGCATGTGTAACCCGGAAAGTAAGAAACTTGTTGCATCACGAGATGAAGTGTTTGAGGAAGATAGGTGTTGGGATTGGAGCCTCTCGGGATCAGTGGGAAGCAGTGATGGAAGTTCATTTGTTGTCAGCTACCCAGATACGATAGTTTGTGATGGAGGAGAGGTAGCAGAAGACATTGCCGCGACAGCAGATTCACCACGCAGAACTCCTACCATAGCAACGCCTCAACCGAGTCATAGAACAAGACATGCCAATGACGGGGCTGCAATCCCGTGGACCTAGAAGCCTCTCCGGTGTCCCCTGCTTATGCGCCCGGTTCTCCTAACACCCAGTACACCGAGCCTTCACAGGAGCCACAGGGAAGCGACTCCTCGATGAGATCTATGAGGAAACAGAGATCAAAGAAACAGATACCAAGCTATGCCTGTTCGGCATTGAGGAGCTTAGGAATCATGATGAAGCTCTGAAAGAGACCTATTGGCAGAAGGCAATGGAAGAGGATCTAAGCTCCATTCATGAGAACAACACATGGGAGTTGTGCGATCTCCCGTAAGGGCACAAACCAATTGGGTTGAAGTGAGTTTACAAGCTGAAGAAAGACCCCACTGGAGCAGTAATCAAACACAAGAGAGGTTTGTTGCAAAGGGTTATGTACAAAGATAGGGAATTAACTTTGAAGAAGTTTTTTCCCCTGTCGCACGCATTGAGTCCGTCAGACTTCTAGTTGCACTGGCAGCTCAGTTTCGTTGGAAGATGCATCATATGGACGCTAAATCAGCCTTTCTTAATGGGGATCTGATTAAGGAGGTGTGTTTATGCCAACCTCCAGGCTTCGAAGTTGTGGGTCAGGACAACAAGGTGTGCGGACTGCGGAAGGCATTGTATGGTTTGCGTCAAGCACCGCATCCATGGAATTCCAAACTAGGTGAAAGGATCGAGAAGAGGTGTCTAGAGGGGAGGTGATTAGACACTAAGTGCTAAAAGTAGCAGTTTTTAATTTCATTAAGTTGAATTGGAGTTTTGGCACAAGTTTAACAAACACAATACATATCAAGCAAGCATGCAAAGAGTATATGAGCAGCAAAAAGTAAAGCATGCACTTGCAAGAATGTAAAGGGAAGGGATTGGAGAATTCAAACACAATTGGTGACACGGATGTTTTGTCGTGGTTCCGATAGGTGGTGCTATCGTACATCCACGTTGATGGAGACTTCAACCCACAAAGGGTAAGGGCTGCACGAGTCCACGAAGGGCTCCACCCACGAAGGGTCCACGAAGAAGCAACCTTGTCTATCCCACCATGTCCGTCGCCCACGAAGGACTTGCCTCACTAGCGGTAGATCTTCACGAAGTAGGCGAGCTCCTTGCCCTTACAAACTCCTTGGTTCAACCCCACAATCTTGTCGGAGGCTCCCAAGTGACACCTAGCCAATCTAGGAGACACCACTCTCCAAGAAGTAACAAATGGTGTGTTGATGATGAACTCCTTGCTCTTGTGCTTCAAATGATAGTCTCCCCAACACTCAACTATCTCTCACAGGATTTGGATTTGGTGGAAAGAAGATTTGAGTGGAAAGCAACTTGGGGAAGGCTAGAGATCAAGATTCATATGGTAGGAATGGAATATCTTGGCCTCAACACATGAGTAGGTGGTTCTCTCTCAGAAAATGTAAGTTGGAAGTGTAGGTTCGTTCTGATGGCTCTCTCCACGAATGAAGAGGAGGTGGAGGGGTATATATATCCTCCACACAAAATCTAACCATTACACACAACTTGCCAATCTCGGTGGGACCGAATTAAGAAACTCGGTCGGACCGATTCAGCAAATCCAGTGACCGTTAGGATTTTCGGTGGGACTGACATGCAACTCGGTAGGACCAATATGGTTAGGGTTAGGGCATAACGTAATCTTGGTGAGACCGATTACACAAACTGGGTCAGACCGATTTTGGTAATAAGCTAACCAGAGAGTTGGTCAGGTAAATTTGGTGGGACCGATTCTCTAATCTCGGTGACACCGAAATGTTAAGAAAAGGAACCAGAGAGTTTACATTGCAATCTCGGTAGGACCAGTTACACAAACTCGGTGAGACCGATTTTGGTAATGGACATACACAGAGAGATTACAATCCCATCTCGGTGAGACCGAGATCCCTATCGGTGAGACCGATTCGCCTATGGTTTGTGGTAGTGGTTATGACATCTGAACTCGGTGGCACCGGATAGAAAGAATCGGTGGGGCCGAGTTTGACTTTTGGTTTAGGTCATATGTGGATGCGAGAAAGTAGTTGAGGGTTTTGGAGCATAACACGAAGCACTTTGAGCAAGAACCTCATTAAGCAACACCTCATCCCTCCTTGATAGTATTGGATTTTCCTATAGACTCAATGTGATCTTGGATCACTAAAATATAAAATGTAGAGTCTTGAGCTTTGAGCTTGAGCCAATCCTTTTATCCTTAGCATCTTGAGGGGTCCACACCCTTTAGTCCATGCCACTTCATTGTTGAACTTATCTGAAACATACTAGGTAAAAGTGTTAGTCCAACAAGAGATATGTTGACATTAATTACCAAAACCACCTAGGGAGCACTTGTGCTTTCGATCTCCCCCTTTTTGGTAATTGATGACAACATACATCAAAGCTTTAAATAGAGGATATAAAGTGAATAACAAGTAAAGCTTTGGAAAGACATGTAACATGCATAGGCTCCCCCTACATGTATGCAATCATGCGAATATGGAAAATAGAAGCATGCGAATGCATAAACATGACAGAGTAGGCAATGTGTTACATGTATCTTGGCTATATGCATCAGAGCAAAGAATTGTGGGAAATGTACCTTCATGTTCATGAGTCCTTCTTGCAAACAGTATGTACATCAGCAAGAATTCCTCATACACATGACTGTGATGCATATACTTACCTTGTGGTCTTGAGTTGGCTTAGGATGGAATGAACCAGTGAAAATAAGATTAGACAACACAGATGCATCTACTAGCCAGAGCAAACAAGAAGAAACCACAAGAGTACCAAGACTGGGATGACATGTAGAGAGTGAGTACTAAGTACCACATTGGATATAGACATGCCCCCAAAGGTAAAGATGTGAACAGAATTTAAAGAATTTCTTTCCCTTGAAAGTCTTGCTCCCCCTGAATCTAGCATGGGATACTGGGAGAAGATAGGGAACAGAAAATCAGAGCTCTACGAGACAAAAGAACAGAGCTGAGCTAATGCAAATAAGCATATATGGACATGTCTTTCCCCTCTAGAAGACATGTAACTTCTCTCCTCTTGAACACCAAGCGCCTGGGATCCTTGAAGATTACTCTCTCCTAGAGTATTCTCTCCCCCTAGAGATATGATTAAGCTTTGATGTGATCTCTCTCTCCCGCTTTGACATCAATTTCCAAGAAGGGTCTTCTGGAAGTTGTCATGAATGGGTTTGGTCCTTGAGTCACAGCACAAAGCAACAAGGTAAATGTGATGCTGGTAGAGGACAAGATTCATTGAGTGGAGATGGATCAAAAGTAATGCAGGAATAAGTGGCAAAATGTTTTTCCTGTAGTGAAATCGGTTGCGCCGAAAGGATTCGGCTGGACCGAAATCAAAGGACAGATGTGACCGAATTCAGCACAGAGAAAAACTATTGTCACCTCAGCTCACTAGACAAGTAAGATCTCACAAAGATTTGCAAGGAATTGGATACACGGAATGCAGAACAAAATAGAAAAGAAAAGAAGTCTAGATGATTTTTTTGAAAGGGGAAACAAATATGCATGAGACGAATGGAAGAGCACAGAAAAGAACATACGAGAACTTCATCTAGAATTGGTCGGTGACGGAGTCACCTATGTTAGAGTATATTGACTTAGGAGTCAAGTGAGATCACTTGATCATAGGTCATACTCATCGTTTAAGCTCAAAATGGGGTTACCATTTTTCGTCTAAGCATCTTGATGTATTCACATCTTGTCGAGTTGCTTTGACTCATGACTTGGAGTAAAGCTTCACTAAGATGGAATAACATACCTTGGGCGGTGGTGTTGATCATGATCATGTAGTTGAACTTGTGTGGGTTGCTCAAGGTTGATGTAGCTCATCAAGAGTTGGGAGAACCACTTGGAGTTTGAGTTCATCTTCCTACATGGGTTAGTTTTTGCAAGGAAGAGCACTTGTGTATCCAAAATGACAATCATTAAACTCAACATAGAATTTGTCAAAGGATATGTGTGAATGGTTTCGTGCTTCCTTGTCTTCAACCACCATTACGTAGAGACTTGGTGATGTAGAGATTGCTCAAGATGTGAGTAAGTTGCAATCTCATAGAGTTAGATTCATCCAAGTACCTACAAGGGTTAGATAACATGCAAGGGGCAAATATATCCAAGATGTAAAATCATCATCATAAGAGAAATATCAAGGATTAGTTATAAGCTCATGTCTTGCATGTATCCAATGGAGTTCCTACTCCAAGTTTGAAGCATCAATGATGTTCAATTCACCTCTTAACCTGCAAAACACTTTCTCATCAAGTGGTTTGGTGAAAATATCCGCTAATTGTTTTTCGGTGTGAACATGCTTAAGATTAATGTCCCCTTTGGCAACATGATCTCGAATGAAATGATGACGAACTTCAATATGCTTAGTTCGAGAGTGTTGCACGGGATTGTGAGCAATCTTGATAGCACTTTCATTGTCACAAAGTAATGGAACATGTTTCACATATATCTTATAATTTTTAAGAGTTTGGGTCATCCAAAGTAATTGAGCACAACATGAACCAGCGGCAATGTATTCCGTTTTGGCGGTGGATAAGGATACCGAGTTTTGTTTCTTGGAAGACCAAGACACAAGAGATCTACCAAGGAATTGACAAGTACCCGAAGTGGACTTTCTATCAACCTTGGCACCGGCATAGTCCGAGTCGGAGTAGCCAACAAGATCGAAAGAGGCCTTCTTAGGATACCAAACGCCAAAATTTGGTGTATGAATTAAGTATCTCACTATCCTTTTCACGGCCTTAAGATGACATGCTTTAGGTGCAGCTTGATATCGTGCACACATGCACACACTTAGCATAATATCGGGACGTGAAGCACATAGATATAACAATGAACCAATCATAGAGCGATAAACCTTTTGATCGACTGGTTCACCATCTTTGGTCAAATCAAGATGTCCACTAGTAGGCATGGGTGTAGTCATACCTTTGCATTCTTGCATATTGAACTTCTTAAATAAGTCCTTGGTGTACTTTGTTTGAGAGACAAAAGTACCTTCCTTAGTTTGCTTGATTTGCAACCCAAGAACGAATTTGAGTTCACTTATCATTGACATCTCAAACTTCTCCGACATTAGCTTTCCAAACTTCTCACTAAATTGAGGGTTAGTTGATCCAAATATAATATCATCGACATAAATTTGGCATACAAATAATTCTCCATTGCCCCTTTTAGTGAAAAGAGTAGAATCAATTTTTCCAATTTCAAAGCATTTTTCAATAAGAAACTTGGTTAAGCATTTATACCAAGCTCTAGGAGCTTGTTTAAGTCCATAAAAGCTTGTAATTTGAAACATGATTCACAAAAAATGAAAAAAAACATGGGTTGAAAAATGCTCACAAGGATTTGTAAAAAAATTTGTAATTTGGATAATTTCACAAAATTTGATCAATCACATAAATGAGAAAAATTCACGCATTTAAAACAATTTTTAGAGAAATTTGGAAAAGGGAATCCAAAATTGAAAGAAGTTCATGGATCTGTGAAAAGTTCACACATTTTATAAAAAAGATGAAACCGGTAAAGGAAAGAAGAAAAACAAAGCAAAAAAATTGAAAAACAATACGAAAATTCCGGTGGGTGAAAACCAGATGAAAACCGCCCAAAAACAAATGCAGTATAAATCATTAGCTTCCCCAACAAACTGTTGGATAACAGGACCTACATGGGCCCGCCCATTTATACATATATAATGCACTGAAGGGTGTGCGCCGGTTAGCGATTTGTACTATATCCCGCGGTCAAGGCATGGAATAGGAACTGGGCGTAGCATTTCATGCATAAGTGCAAAATACGATTTGCCACCGCACTCAACCAGTTCTCTGTTATTTTTTCCATGTGTGCTCTTCTCTCTAATGTACTGGGATAGACTTTTTTCTATGTTTTGTCCCCTCTTAATATTTGTTTCTTTACTTTTTATTTTTTTCTCTCAGTACCATCTTTCATTGTGTACAGAAAATAATGCTCCTACAGTTTTTACAAAATGTTTATAATGTGATTTGAAAACTTTATGTCATATTTTGTAAAAACAACGTTTGCTGGAACTTAAGAAATGTTCACAATGTGTTAAGTAAACATTAGGCATGTCCTTTAGTAAGGTTGATTTCTTTTTAAATTTAGTTTATTTTTAATTTTGCTTTCCTCATTTCTCTTTTAGTTCCATTTTTCCTTTCCTATTTTTTTATTTTCTTTTGGTTCCTGTTTAATACATGTTGAACATTTGCAAAATGCACACTGATCATTTTTTAATACAAAGTGAATATTCTTAAACACACGTTTGAGTATTTTCTCGAGTGTTCCACCCATACAGTTGTCCACTCATCCACAACTCGGTATGATTCTTACTTACACATAGTGTTTTTTTAGGGTCAACTTACACATAGTGTTGTATGTAATGAATTATTATCCAATTTTTTCTTTTGCACAATCACTATGTCTGAGTAGTTTTCTTTTGTCCTGTTGCTTTGGTGCTCTGTTATGATTGATGTGAATTGTTTGTTATGATCTGATGTTGTCCTTTTGTGCCAATTTATGTGTGTGTACATATGTTGGATCACACTTAAGAGCTAGTAATATGTAATCATGAGTATGCATAGGGTGGCCGGAGGGGCATATATTACCGTACATGAGTATATGAGTCAAAACATATGGGATAAAGAGGATCCATAGATATTAATTTTCTGGTTGGGTTTACCATAATGGATTCTCAGTATTTTGGATATTTTATGAGGGTTTCAATCATTAGTGCATGTGAGTCAATTGATTTTGAAGCATATTAGCGTAGACATCTCCCACATATAAAACCGTAAGTATGTCTATCAATTATAATATAGTATTTATTTTTGCAGCATATTAACATAGACCTCTCCCAAACTCGCTTTCATTTACTTTATTTTATATTTAATTTTTAGTGCCTACCTTTTATTTACATGCACTTTATAATCATACTACCTCATTTGCATTGCAGTTTATATTTTGTTAGAGAATCTAGGTCAATCAAACATTAGATATACGAAAGGTTGTATCAGTGGCCTATAGAGCCTGAGAGAACATGTACGAAAGGTTGTATCATTGATTAATTTTAAAATTTATATTATTTTTTCTTTTCCGTTTCCCATTTCTTTCTTTTCATTTTTCCTTTTTATATTTGACATGTACATGTGTAGTTTCTGTTTGGATTCACAGAGATATAGCCACTGTTGCATTGATTGATTTCAGTCCCTTTGCCCATGAGAGGTAGGTATTGCCAGTGGCAAGAGTCGCCCTAACTGTCACTGGTCAGCAGACGGCTAGAAGATGTTTCTGTAGTAGTGTGGGTTCCCATCCGCAGTGATTGTGAGATTGCTTCCTTCGGGAGCTTGTAGGGACCTAATTGCAGTCTGCATCCACTATTGAGGGTCCTTCTTGCCCAAGTCAGGGTCTAGTTTGTAGTTTTTAATTCACTTTGGGTCATGATGCAAGTTTCTTTGCATAACTGCTTCATATTTAATAAAGCAACGAGTCCTTAGGGACCCATCCTCTCTCAAAAATGGTAAAAATATTTATTTCGATTGCAATTGTGTTTGAAACAGAGGAATCATTGTATCATGGAACACACGTCACCGCCCTCATTGTATAATTGTGGTTCCCATCCACGCAGGTGTCATACTGCCCAAATAATTCTGGTGCCGAGGGCAAAGAGTTGGTTTACTTAGTCTTGATTCACCTTGCAAGACTGAGATGCCTGGCTTATCAACTTCCAGCTCCTTATTGCTATCAGCGTTGGAATCACAACCCATGGGGAGTTTGCACCAACAAAATATGTCCAGAAGTAGAATGGACTGGCGCAGAAGTTCATGCCGTCTAAGTAGGCGGTAATGTAGAAAATCAACATTGAGTAGAGGTGGCTCATAGATACACTAAACTGTAGAATGTAGTTGTAGGACTTTCTGGAAGCAATAGCGTAACTGCAAGAAGAAAATTTTTGGTAAGATAAAATAAATAAAATCTACAATTAATGGCATCTATCTAGTCTAGTACTATAAATCTATAAAGCACAGTGTTAGAAAATAGAGAAGCATGCTATTGTTCTTTAAAAAAAACTAGAGAATACCTACTGCGTTGCTGCATGAATCGATTGCAATATACTTCAGTTATTTGATTATATGACACATGCATATTTGTATTAATAATATACAAACTAAAACTAAAAATGAATATTATATATTTGTGTTGATTATTGTGCAGTCTAAAAATATTTCGAATATAAATGGCATAATATAATGGAAAACTTTTTCCCATGCATGTTGAATGGACCTTTGATGTGGTGTCATGTGTGGTGAGGTGGTGTCATGCATGAGATCAACTAATAATGGGAACTTTTTCTCATGTATGTTGTGGTGGGCCTTTTATGAACTGGCATGTGTGCATGTTAGGATAACATAGGTAGTGAGGATGAACCACTTAGGTTTATATGATATATGTTGATATAGTGAACCATCGATTTTTTTTAGTAAATTACAACTGCTAGATCTACAAACAATATTTAAATATATCGTGTGTACCTGATAGAACTTTGTATCTTACAAAAAAAACCAATCGGTAGATCACCTTTGTTGCATGTAGACATATCTCACATGAACTTTTTTGTACGCACATGTTGGTTGCAGGTTGATCTATAAATGGTGAGTACGCCTAATTTTAACCTATTAGTCTTCAACGCAATTACCAATGCGGCTATAATCTAACGCAATGGATCGATATGCGATTGGAAGCCGATAAGAGAACTATCACGGAGGGAAATACTCCTCTTAACGTAAGTAACATACTCCCTCCATTTCTTTTTAGTCTACATATAAGGTTGGGTCAAAGTCAAACTTTGTTAACTTTGACTAAATTTGTAGAAAAAAATATGAAGGTTCATAATATGAAATCAATATTGTTAGATGCATTATGAAATTAATTTTCATACCATATAACTTTAGTATTGTAGATGTCAATATTTTTCCTACAAATTTGGTCAAACTTTACAATGTTTGACTTTGACCAGATCTTATATACAGATTAAAAAGAAACGGAGGGAGTATTATGCCAAGTAGGCAATTAGTATTGTTGGTGATGTACACCATATGTTAGGGGCAATATGTAAAAGAAAACGGTAGAGGAGTAATTAGGCGTCAATATGAGCATCGATGGAGGAGTAAGTAAAGGAGAATTGCCTACGCAAACCAAATGCTTGAGGATATGTGCTGGCCATTTATTTGTTTCTTTTTGTTTTTTCGTTAAGGATGGACTCAACTGTATATGCAACCAAGAACCATGTGATTACTACATCTTGGAATTTTAGGACTCCTTTGGTTTACAAGAATTTTGTAGGAATTTGAGAGGATAAGAATTTTGTGGGAAAATTTTCTTTGAAGCCATTTGATTTACAGGAATAGAATATTATTCATGTACATGATAGAACCAATCCTTTGTATTTCAAAGGAAGAAAAACATTTGTCTAGACCCAATGAAAAAAAATCATATATCATGAACCAAATAATATCTCTTTCTATGATTTCCC
This sequence comes from Triticum aestivum, assembly GCF_018294505.1. Lineage (NCBI taxonomy): Eukaryota > Viridiplantae > Streptophyta > Magnoliopsida > Poales > Poaceae > Triticum > Triticum aestivum. Next base: position 24,548,107 of record NC_057807.1, on the reverse strand, counting down.
TATTCTCATGATATTCCTATACTATGAATCAAAAGGAAGCCTTAGAAACAAAACTGGATTCATTCTGGTGGTCCAACAAATTTGTTGAGCTAGCCAGAAACTAACAGATCAAGCAAAATTTAATCTTTGTTGTTTTGCCGGGAATCGACAGTGTAGTGAAGTGAAAATGAGTAGCAGTAAAATGTAATAAGGTGACCTACACAGCAAGAAGTGATAAAGGGCCTTGTAGAAAAACCGCAATGACTTCGACCGCGGTGGTTGTGGTGTCCCCGGTGGCATGTCTGGAGTCAGCCTTGCTGTACTCTTTCCCTGAAGATGTAGCATGCATGCAGTTAGTTACTCCAAAAATTAAGATCGTCATTTCGAGATAATGGATATGGTGGGAGGATATAATATTCAGCAAGAACTTACATATTTCATCAAAAAAACTGGGATTTTCCTTGGTAAGGTAATTGGGGGTGAAGAGCAAGGATGCTTCAATGATTAGGTGCGTCAACCCAGTGATTGCCCACCAGCACATGAGCAAACGGTCGGCCTTGGATAATTTGCCGGATCTCGCTGGAAGAGACGAAGATCAAGAGACCATGGGGTTTGTTAATTTGCATGGAACAATCTCTCCACTTCATTTTTATTTCGCATGTTAGGTTTGTCTTAAGTCAAACTTTCTATATAGTTTGATCCAGTTCATGGAAAAGAGTAACAAAATTCATCTCGTCAAATCATATCATTAAATGTTGATAATATTTGTTATGTTAAATTTAACAAAATTGTACTCAAGACAAATCTAAAAGCAGAAAAATAAACGGAGGAAGTACATACATATGTAAACATGATGGAAGGGGAGATTTGGTGATTGCAGTAGTTACCACTTACCAGTACTGAGGACATGGCCGGAGACAAGCCAGACCACCGCGATGACCAAGAGGGAAGTGCCTATGAGGGGCACCACGAGTTGGAGAGGTGAAAGCTGCTGTGGCACGAAACCGGGGAGCTCCAGGTCACTTGGCCAGTAAGGGTGGCCGCCTATCGCCGCCATGGCTGGATGGGGCAAGACCGCAAGGGAGAGCGAGCGAGATGTGGATGGAATTCTGCTTGCGCACTATACTATATAACCTCTTGTTCTGCAGGCGCAATAGCAGCTCGCCTCCTTTTGTTATAATAACAAGTTAAAGGCACAACCTCCAGATGATGATGAACATGATGGGTCCCCGAGAAAAAATTATACTAATGTGATGATGGATATAGATGCCCAACCACATCCACATGTACATACAAGTCAAATATGGGGCGGCAGCTGGTACACATGGCGACTAATCCATGCTTGGTGAGGCTGAGGTAGTTCAAGGCATGATCATTTGGCTGGTTTAGCGTAGTACTATTTGGAGTTTGCAATGTGAATTAGCTCATGGTAAGCATTCCCTCTTGTTGAGGTCTCTAGATTTTTTTGGGCAGCTATTGAACTTACGAAAAAGGCTTTCGTCCCGCTTTACTTTATATATAAAGCAATGATCAATAACATTCTGGTACGAAAGCATGCCCGACAACACATGCATAAAACTCTGATCCTCGGATCGGGCGGTGGCGTATCCTTCCTGAAGGCGCTGCCTTAGAGCTCACAGTTCGACGTATGCAGCTTCATGTGTCTTCGCGGTGGCATGTTCCCGGTTGAGCCCCAGGTTGCTCTTGTAGTGTTAGGCGTAGTGTTGCTGCGTTCAGCGCCTATATATCTTGTCTTGGGTGTGTGTGTGTTGTAGCTATTAGACCTTCACTTGATAACATCCAGAATCGGCAACAGAGGACACATCCTGAAGGGAAAGCATCTGTGCCTACGCCCTATCATATTATGCAGCTTTCGTGTCCTGCTGACCCTCGCAATTTTGCAAACACCTCCCTCTCTTCGGCCACCATCCCGGCCCTCACGCACGTGGCGAGGAACACTGTCACCGCCTTGCCCATCTCCTCCTCCCGTCCACAGAACAGGTCGATCACCTCCCGGCACCGCTCGTGCGAGGACATTGCCGTGTGTGTGTGGAGACCGTCTACTCCCGCGTGGGCAGCAGGCGGAGTATGCGTGGATGAGGGAAGGTCCGAGGACCGCCCCTCGGCGGAGTGCGGCGGCGTGAAGGGCGGCCACCAGCGCGAGAGAAGGCAGCGATGCGGCGTGGCGGAGGAAACGAGAGGCCGAAAGAAAACGCGGCAAAGACACAGGTACATAGCGCGTGCCGAAGTGTTTTACATACAAGCACGCGGGCAAATCAAAATTCACATAAGTTTTATAAAATATTCCCCTTTTTCAGAAAATGATCATGTTTTACCAAATAATGATCTAAATAAATATTCTGATTTAAAAATGTTACTTTCAAAAATAAATAAATTTTGGTGTGTTTCTTAAAAACAAATGAAAAAAACCAAGTAAAAACCAAAAAAGGTTAGAAACGAGAATGAAAATAAAGATCATTCCCTACAATATATTGTCCAATCTGGCATCAACTGTCGATCGGACGTTCCAAAGGAGGTCCTCACCTATTGCAAGCTGGTACCCGTGCTAGAGAATTCCTCTACAGCACGTGATACTATCCCTCGTCTGCTCTGCAGTCTGCTCGGCCGTCCTATTAGCGCGCTCGCTCACTCGATCTGCCCGTGCACTCGCTGCTCCTCGGTTATCCATGAATTAAAAAATTGTTACTTCCAAAGAAGTTTGTAGATTCAAGAAAAGTTCATAAACTTGAAATGTGTTCATAATTTCCAAAAAAACACGATTTAGAAAAATGTTCCCAATTTTTTTAAAACAAATCACTAATTATAAAAAAATTATGGATATGAAAGTTTGTTTGTGGGTTTGAAAAATAATAAATAATTTGGAAAAAATCTTGCATTTTTTCACAAATTAAAGAAGAGTTAATGAATTGAAAAATTATTAATAGGTTTGAAAAATGTTTCAGATCTAGAAACAAATCATAAGTTTAGAGAAACTAAACAAACTTCATATAAAATATTCATGATTGTTCCATGGTTATGCCGGCATGCACCGGCATCAGCTCCGACGTGGTGTCGTCGCTGGACCCCGTCTCCATTGTGGGGTTGTCGTCAAAGAGCTCAGGGGAGCTGGCCGGCAAGCCGGCCTCGATCCACCTGGCACGGCGGCTCTGCCAGGTAGTAGCAAGGGTGGTGATCTCGTGCTTCATCTCCATCGACAGGCTCTACCACAGAGCGTTCCTTCTCACTGCCATGGTTGATGTGGTGCAAGGGAGTAGGATGTGAATCGGATGTGTTGTGGTGTGGAGTTTAGCCGGGTGTGACAACTTTTAATAGCATATACTGGTGAGGCCAAGCATCCGGGCCCTTCAATGCGCGACGCCGGAGTTGGTTCCTTGGACAGCAAGCCTGCTTAATGACGGCATACGAACAGGTGGGCATTGAATGGACGTGGTAGATATCCGTAACGTCCCGAACAACAAACGTCGCTCCAGCATTGAACATGCACGGACAATGGGGGCGTGGCGCGGGCGTCGTTCTTGACCGACGCGCAGCTTCAATGCCGGCGCCATTGAGAGGTCACATCTGTTATGTGCCGGCATCAATGCAGAGCGGCCGCTCTATAACGGCATGAATGCAGGCAGCTGGCGCCGGGTGGGAACACACGCGGGCGAAGGAGAAGATTTTTTCGTGGCTTAGGGTACTCCAGAGCGTGTGTGGCAGCGGCCCCACAAAGCCGCCTCACCCCTTTGTCTATGGTTTACGGGAAAAAGTGCGTCTGGACCACCGAGCGAACCGATACAGGCCCGCGTTGGATGACTTTTGCGGTCCGAACGTATGCGGAAGGTTTCAAGGTCAGCGATGCCCTTAGTCCAATCATGGACCTCATCTACTCCCTTAAATTTTATTATATAGACAGGGCATGCACATATTCGAAAAGTTAATTTTAACTATAAATTAGACCAATAAAATATATTCTTATGATTTAAAAATTATATCATTAAAAACTTCTTCCAAATATGAATACACCATTATATAACTTTTATCGCATATATAACTCACTTTTTGTTGGTGTTATTTGTGATCAAAGTTAAATTTTAAAATGAATGTGTGCCTTACTAATTTGAATGGAGGCAGTATTCATTAGGCCAAACTTTCATAATATTTTCAATGTGCGGTATAGTGTGAGCTTCCAAGCCCTGCTTACCTAATGGCAATTTCGGTGGTTGTCAATACCGAGACCTTGAACCCTAGCTGGACAGGGATTAGGCGGTGCCCTTAGTTGTCACATGCTCAATTATGTACCACGCAAGTGTTGACTTGAGTTATATCAATCTTGGTGAGTACGATCAAGCTTTTCATCATTGCGACGAGGCGAATCCTAGTGCCCCGGCTTCGGCTAGTAGATAGGTTACAGTTTTTAGTCCTCCCTAATGCAATGCTCAGATGGATGATGATGCTTCTTCTTGGTGTTAGTCTTCCGTGCTCTGATCCTCCGCAAGTTCTTCCGTTGGGATAGATCAGACGAAGCTCCGGCGTACATTCTTCTCGGGGCGGTAAGGTTAGGGTTCCTCATCATGCGTATGACACGATGAGATTTTGTGTTAAGTTGTTCCTATGATTCAAGGGTTCAAAGATGACGACTGCAACTCTTGAGCACTGGTCCTTAGATGAATGTGCACGAATACTTCCAAGCCGTCATCAAGAAGGACATGCAAGATCCATTATGGAAGCAGCGAAAACAGCGTATCAATGACTCGTGCTAGCAGTGGCAGTGGTCGTTTGGTTCAGGGACCTCGATGTAATTTTTATTTGTTTGGGGTGATTTATACTTGTGGTGAACCATTACAATAGATTTGAGATCTTTCCACAAAATAATATTCTTATATATGCCTACTAGCTAGCTAAAAACGCTGAACTGAGCGATCGATAGCTAAAAACTATTGTTACCCATGAGTACCAGCATGGAACCACCCCGTATGTAATCATCTAATCTAGCATCGTCTAATTATTTCTAGTGGCCGCACGTAGGCAGTTCATGTGAGATATAAATTTTATAATCACCTGCCTAACCAGGTGGTAGTCATTGCAAGTACTTGGGTGGGCTCGGACAATAATGTTGGATCAATCCCTGGATATCACACCGAGGAGAAGGAAGAACATGTTATGGTAATCTAGTTGTACTGGCCACGACTCTGTCCGTGGGATGGCGCGGGTAAAACGGATCATGGGCCGTGCAAGCTGCGAGTTTGTTATGCTTGAGAATAAAAGGAAGGAAACAGAAAAGACGCAGGTTAAGCGCGTCGCAAAAATCTCTCCGCTCACTGCGATCGTGCAGTTCTTCTTTCTTCTTTAGTTCGTCTCGTGTATGTGTGTCCACCTCGCGTGCGTGTGTTGATCCAGGTCTTGCTCTAACATTTGGTATTCAGAGCGTTGGTTCACGGAGGCGGAGCAGCGGCGGCGAAGATAGGAGGAGTTGTGGCGGCGGCGAGCAGTGATGGGCGATACTTCACCGAAGAGCAGCGGCGGCGGAAAGTACACGCCGCCCGCGAAGAGGACCGGGGATGACGACACGGGCGCAGAGGAGGCGATCGTGCCGCGTGCGCCGCCGATGACCGGGGGCGTCCCGATCCAGTACCCAATGCTCACGGACTCGAACTATGGTCTGTGGGCGGCTAAGATGAAGATCCTATTGCGTCCGTACGGCGTGTGGCCGGCGCTCGAGGGCACAGGCGAGTTTAACCAGAGCAGGGACGACGAAGCGTTTGCTAAATGCACTACCGCCCACGAGGCCTGGGAGGCGATCCGGCGCATGCGCGTCGGCGAGGACCATGTCAAGAAGGCACGGGTCAAGCAGTTTAAGCGGTAGCTCGACCGCAAGGAGATGGACGACGGTGAGTCTGTCAGTGTGTTTGCGTAGAAATTGATGACGCTCGTTGGAGAAATCCGATCGCTGGGCGAGACGGTGTCAGATGAGTCGATCATTGAGGTCCTCTTCAACACCGTCCCGAGCCGGTTTGGGGACATCGTGAACACCATTGAGCAGTGGGGTGAACTCACTACCATGACCGTGTCGGAGGCGGTTGTTTGCCGCGCCGCGTTCGAAGAGAGCCAACACGGGCGGCACTATCACTCCGGTGGGAAGGAGGACCAACTGATGTTGATGATGCAGGCGCTTGAGCAGCTGATGAAGGGCAAAAAGGGGTCACCCGGAGCCGGCAGCAATAACGTCGGTCGTGTCCGTGGAGGCGGTCGAGGTTGCGGCGCTGGAGGCGGAGGCCGTGGTGACCGTGGACAAGCCTGGCGCGGTGAGAGCAAGGATGCCAGGAAGCCGAAGAAGCACCGCAAATTTGACATCACAAAGGTTAGGTGTTTCAATTGTAATGAAATGGGCCACTTTCAGTCTGACTGCCCGGAGCGGAAGCGTGAGCAGGCGAACTTTGCGCAGGCAGAAGAGGTTGCAGATCATGCACTCCTTATGCTGGAGACATGTGAGCTGATGCCTTCAGACCCCATCACCTCTGAACAAGTACTGTTGAATGAAGAGAAAGTGGCGCCTAAACTGACGGGAATCCACGACGTCGCTTGGTACCTAGATACAGAGGCAAGTAACCACATGACTGGAGATGCACATAAGTTTTCTGAATTGGATGAAACAGTGAAGGGAAAGGTGAGGTTTGGTGATGGTTCCGCAGTGTACATTTGTGGACGTGGAATGGTTCTCATACAATGTCTCACAGGCGAGCATCGTGTTCTGACCGATGTATACTTCATTCCTCAGCTCAAGAGTAATATCATCAGTCTGGGGCAGCTAGATGAAAATGGGTGCAAATATTCTAGTGAAGATGGGCTGATGAAAGTATGGGAGCGCCAGAGAAATGTCCTAGCTAGAGTAAGGAGGACTAAGAACCGGATGTATATCTTAAACATCCAACCAACAGAACATGTGTGTCTATTGTCGCATGCTAAGGAGCAATCATGGCTGTGGCATATGAGGTATGGACATGTGAACTTTAGGTCACTCCGAGCACTTGCAGCAGAGGGTATGGTAGATGGTATGCCGTACCTAGACCAGGTAGATAAGATCTGTGATGGGTGTATGATTGCTAAGCAGGGACGCCTCCCATTCTCGGTTCAGGCCACTTACCGTGCAATGGAGCAACTTCAGCTCATTCATGCAGACTTGTGCGGGCCCATAACACCTGAAACGCCTGGTGGAAAGAGATACTTTCTTCTAGTAGTGGATGATCACTCTCGGTTCATGTGGATTACTCTGTTGCGGAGCAAAGATGAAGCTCTCAATGTACTACAGAAAATACAGAAGGCAGCTGAACTTGAAAGTGGGCATCAGTTGAAGGCAATTAGAACAGACCGAGGCGATGAGTTTACCTCAAGAGAATTTATAGAGCACTGTGAGCAGCACGGAATCAATCACTTTTGCACGTCACCATATAGCCCACAACAGAATGGTGTGGTTGAAAGGAGAAACCAAACCGTGGTGGGCATGGCGCGTAGTCTGCTGAAAAGTATGGGGGTGCCAGCTCGGTTTTGGGGTGAAGTAGTGACCACTGCTGTGTATTTGCTGAACAGATCGTTGACAAAGAGTGTCAAAGCCGTCAGTCCAACATCTTCATACTTTTGGTTGTGTTGCTCATGTGAAAAAGGTTGGGCCCGGCGTGTCAAAACTCTCTGACAGAAGATCACAAATGGTCTTCATTGGTTATGAAACTGGCTCCAAGGCTTATCGCATGTATAACCCGGAAAGTAAGAAACTTGTTGCATCACGAGATGCAGTGTTTGAGGAAGACAGGTGTTGGGATTGGAGCCTCTCGGGATCAGTGGGAAGCAGTGATGGAAGTTCATTTGTTGTCAGCTACCCAGAACAGATAGTTTGTGATGGAGGAGAGGTAGCAGAAGACATTGCCGCGACAGCAGATTCACCACGCAGAACTCCTACCATAGCAGCGCCTCAACCGAGTCATAGAACAAGACGTGCCAACGACGGAGCTGCAATCCCGTGGACCTAGAAGCCTCTCCGGTGTCCCCTGCTTATGCGCCCGGTTCTCCTAACACCCCGTACACCGAGCCTTCACAGGAGCCACAGGGAAGCGACTCCTCGATGAGATCAATGAGGAAACATAGATCAAAGAAACAAATACCAAGCTATGCCTGTTCGGCCTTGAGGAGCTTAGGAATCATGATGAAGCTCTGAAAGAGACCTATTGGCAGAAGGCAATGGAAGAGGATCTAAGCTCCATTCATGAGAACAACACATGGGAGTTGTGCGATCTCCCGTAAGGGCACAAACCAATTGGGCTGAAGTGAGTTTACAAGCTGAAGAAAGACCCCACTGGAGCAGTAATCAAACACAAAGAGAGGTTTGTTGCAAAGGGTTATGTACAAAGATAGGGAATTAACTTTGAAGAAGTTTTTGCCCCTGTCGCGCGCATTGAGTCCGTCAGACTTCTAGTTGCACTGGCAGCTCAGTGTGGTTGGAAGATGCATCATATGGACGCTAAATCAGCCTTTCTTAATGGGGATCTGATTAAGGAGGTGTGTTTATGCCAACCTCCAGGCTTCGAAGTTGTGGGTCAGGACAACAAGGTGTGCAGACTGCGGAAGGCATTGTATGGTTTGCGTCAAGCACCGCATCCATGGAATTCCAAACTAGGTGAAAGGATCGAGAAGAGGTGTCTAGAGGGGAGGTGATTAGACACTAAGTGCAAAAAGTAGCAGTTTTTAATTTCATTAAGTTGAATTGGAGTTTTGGCACAAGTTTAACAAACACAATACATATCAAGCAAGCATGCAAAGAGTATATGAGTAGCAAAAAGTAAAGCATGCACTTGCAAGAATGTAAAGGGAAGGGATTGGAGAACTGAAACACAATTTGAGACACAGATGTTTTTGTCGTGGTTCCGATAGGTGGTGCTATCGTACATCCACGTTGATGGAGACTTCAACCCACAAAGGGTAAGGGCTGCGCGAGTCCACGAAGGGATCCACCCACGAAGGGTCCACGAAGAAGCAACCGTGTCTATCCCACCATGGCCGTCGCCCACGAAGGACTTGCCTCACTAGCGGTAGATCTTCACGAAGTAGGCGAGCTCCTTGCCCTTACAAACTCCTTGGTTCAACCCCACAATCTTGTCGGAGGCTCCCAAGTGACACCTAGCCAATCTAGGAGACACCACTCTCCAAGAAGTAACAAATGGTGTGTTGATGATGAACTCCTTGCTCTTGTGCTTCAAATGATAGTCTCCCCAACACTCAACTATCTCTCACAGGATTTGGATTTGGTGGAAAGAAGATTTGAGTGGAAAGCAACTTGGGGAAGGCTAGAGATCAAGATTCATATGGTAGGAATGGAATATCTTGGCCTCAACACATGAGTAGGTGGTTCTCTCTCAAAAAATGTAAGTTGGAAGTGTAGGTTCGTTCTGATGGCTCTCTCCACGAATGAAGAGGAGGTGGAGGGGTATATATATCCTCCACACAAAATCTAACCATTACACACAACTTGCCAATCTCGGTGGGACCGAATTAAGAAACTCGGTCGGACCGATTCAGCAAATCCAGTGACCGTTAGGATTTTCGGTGGGACCGACATGCAACTAGGTAGGACCAATATGGTTAGGGTTAGGGCATAACGTAATCTTGGTGAGACCGATTACACAAACTGGGTCAGACCGATTTTGGTAATAAGCTAACCAGAGAGTTGGTCAGGTAAATTCGGTGGGACCGATTCTCTAATCTCGGTGACACCGAAATGTTAAGAAAAGGAACCAGAGAGTTTACATTGCAATCTCGGTAGGACCAGTTACACAAACTCGGTGAGACCGATTTTGGTAATGGACATACACAGAGAGATTACAATCCCATCTCGGTGAGACCGAGATCCCTATCGGTGAGACCGATTCGCCTACGGTTTGTGGTAGTGGTTATGACATCTGAACTCGGTGGCACCGGATAGAAAGAATCGGTGGGGCCGAGTTTGACTTTTGGTTTAGGTCATATGTGGATGCGAGAAAGTAGTTGAGGGTTTTGGAGCATATCACGAAGCACTTTGAGCAAGAACCTCATTAAGCAACACCTCATCCCTCCTTGATAGTATTGGCTTTTCCTATAGACTCAATGTGATCTTGGATCACTAAAATATAAAATGTAGAGTCTTGAGCTTTGAGCTTGAGCCAATCCTTTTATCCTTAGCATTTTGAGGGGTCCACACCCTTTAGTCCATGCCACTTCATTGTTGAACTTATCTGAAACATACTAGGTAAAAGTGTTAGTCCAACAAGAGATATGTTGACATTAATTACCAAAACCACCTAGGGAGCACTTGTGCTTTCAATCTCCCCCTTTTTGGTAATTGATGACAACATACATCAAAGCTTTAAATAGAGGATATAAAGTGAATAACAAGTAAAGCTTTGGAAAGACATGTAACATGCATAGGCTCCCCATACATGTATGCAATCATGTGAATATGGAAAATAGAAGCATGCGAATGCATAAACATGACAGAGTAGGCAATGTGTTACATGTATCTTGGCTATATGTATCAGAGCAAAGAATTGTGGGAAATGTACCTTCATGTTCATGAGTCCTTCTTGCAAACAGTATGTACGTCAGCAAGAATTCCTCATACACATGACTGTGATGCATATCCTTACCTTGTGGTCTTGAGTTGGCTTAGGATGGAATGAACCAGTGAAAATAAGGTTAGACAACACAGATGCATCTACTAGCCAGAGCAAACAAGAAGAAACCACAAGAGTACCAAGACTGGGATGACATGTAGTGAGTGAGTACTAAGTACCACATTGGATATAGACATGCCCCCAAAGGTAAAGATGTGAAAAGAATTTAAAGAATTTCTTTCCCTTGAAAGTCTTGCTCCCCCTGAATCTAGCATGGGATACTAGGAGAAGATAGGGAACAGAAAATCAGAGCTCAACGAGACAAACGAACAGAGCTGAGCTAATGCAAATAAGCATATATGGACATGTCTTTCCCCTCTAGAAGACATGTAATTTCTCTCCTCTTGAACACCAAGCACCAAGGACCGATGTGACCGAATTCAGCACAGAGAAAAACTATTGTCACCTCAGCTCACTAGACAAGTAAGATCTCACAAAGATTTGCAAGGAATTGGATACAAGGAATGCAGAACAAAATAGAAAAGAAAAGAAGTCTAGATGATTTTTTTTGAAAGGGGAAACAAATATGCATGAGACGAATGCAAGAGCACATAAAAGAACATACGAGAACTTCATCTAGAATTGGTCGGTGACGGAGTCACCTATGTTAGAGTATATTGACTTAGGAGTCAAGTGAGATCACTTGATCATAGGTCATACTCATCGTTTAAGCTCAAAATGGGGTTACCATTTTTCGTCTAAGCATATTGATGTATTCACATCTTGTCGAGTTGCTTTGACTCATGACTTGGAGTAAAGCTTCTCTAAGATGGAATAACATACCTTGGGTGGTGGTGTTGATCATGATCATGTAGTTGAACTTGTGTGGGTTTCTCAAGGTTGATGTAGCTCATCAAGAGTTGGGAGCACCACTTGGAGTTTGAGTTCATCTTCCTACATGGGTTAGTTTTTGCAAGGAAGAGCACTTGTGTATCCAAAATGACAATCATTAAACTCAACATAGAATTTGTCAAAGGATATGTGTGAATGGTTTCGTGCTTCCTTGTCTTCAACCACCATTACGTAGAGACTTGGTGTTGTAGAGATTGCTCAAGATGTGAGTAAGTTGCAATCTCATAGAGTTAGATTCATCCAAGTACCTACAAGGGTTAGATAACATGCAAGGTGCAAATATATCCAAGATGTAAAATCATCATCATAAGAGAAATATCAAGGATTAGTTATAAGCTCATGTATTGCATGTATCCAATGGAGTTCCTACTCCAAGTTTGAAGCATCAATGATGTTCAATTCACCTCTTAACCTGCAAAACACTTTCTCATCAAGTGGTTTGGTGAAAATATCCACTAATTGTTTTTTGGTGTGAACTTGCTTAAGATTAATGTCCCCTTTGGCAACATGATCTCGAATGAAATGATGACGAACTTCAATATGCTTAGTTCGAGAGTGTTGCACGGGATTGTGAGCAATCTTGATAGCGCTTTCACTGTCACAAAGTAATGGAACATGTTTCACATATATCTTATAATTTTTAAGAGTTTGGGTCATCCAAAGTAATTGAGCACAACATGAACCAGCGGCAATGTATTCCACTTTGGCGGTGGATAAGTATACCGAGTTTTGTTTCTTGGAAGACCAAGACACAAGAGATCTACCAAGGAATTGACAAGTACCCAAAGTGGACTTTCTATCAACCTTGGCACCGGCAATAGTCCGAGTCGGAGTAGCCAACAAGATCGAAAGAGGCCCTCTTAGGATACCAAACGCCAAAATTTGGTGTATGAGTTAAGTATCCCACTATCCTTTTCACGGCCTTAAGATGACATTCTTTAGGTGCAGCTTGATATCGTGCACACATGCACACACTTAGCATAATATCGGGACGTGAAGCACATAGATATAACAATGAACCAATCATAGAGCGATAAACCTTTTGATCGACTAGTTCACCATCTTTGGTCAAATCAAGATGTCCACTAGTAGGCATGGGTGTAGTCATACCTTTGCATTCTTGCATATTGAACTTCTTGAATAAGTCCTTTTGGTGTACTTTGTTTGAGAGACAAAAGTACCTTCCTTAGTTTGCTTGATTTGCAACCCAAGAACGAATTTGAGTTCACTCATCATTGACATCTCAAACTTCTCTGACATTAGCTTTCCAAACTTCTCACTAAATTGAGGGTTAGTTGATCCAAATATAATATCATCGACATAAATTTGGCATACAAATAATTCTCCATTGACCCTTTTAGTGAAAAGAGTAGAATCAATTTTTCCAATTTCAAAGCATTTTTCAATAAGAAACTTGGTTAAGCATTTATACCAAGCTTTAGGAGCTTGTTTAAGTCCATAAAAGCTTGTAATTTGAAACATGATTCACAAAAAATGAAAAAAAACATGGGTTGAAAAATGCTCACAAGGATTTGGAAAAAAGTTTGTAGTTTGGATAATTTCACAAAATTTGATCAATCACATAAATGAGAAAATTTCACGCATTTAAAACAATTTTCAAAGAAATTTGGAAAAGGGAATCCAAAATTGAAAGAAGTTCATGGATCTGTGAAAAGTTCACACATTTTATAAAAAAGATGAAACCGGTAAAGGAAAGAAGAAAAACAAAGCAAAAAAATTGAAAAACAATACGAAAATTCCGGTGGGTGAAAACCAGATGAAAACCGCCCAAAAACAAATGCAGTATAAATCATTAGCTTCCCCAACAAACTGTTGGATAACAGGACCTACATGGGCCCGCCCATTTATACATATATAATGCACTGAAGGGTGTGCGCCGGTTAGCGATTTGTACTATATCCCGCGGTCAAGGCATGGAATAGGAATTGGGCGTAGCATTTCATGCATAAGTGCAAAATACGATTTGCCACCGCACTCAACCAGTTTTCTGTTATTTTTTCCATGTGTGCTCTTCTCTCTAATGTACTGGGATAAACTTTTTTCTATGTTTTGTCCCCTCTTAATATTTGTTTCTTTACTTTTTATTTTTTTTCTCTCAGTCCCATCTTTCATTGTGTACAGAAAATAATGCTCCTACAGTTTTTACAAAATGTTTATAATGTGATTTGAAAACTTTATGTCATATTTTGTAAAAACAACGTTTGCTGGAACTTAAGAAATGTTCACAATGCGTTAAGTAAACATTAGGCATGTCCTTTAGTAAGGTTGATTTCTTTTTAAATTTAGTTTATTTTTAATTTTGCTTTCCTCATTTCTCTTTTCGTTCCATTTTTCCTTTCCTATTTTTTTATTTTCTTTTGGTTCCTGTTTAATACATGTTGAACATTTGCAAAATGCACACTGATCATTTTTTAATACAAAGTGAATATTCTTAAACACACCTTTGAGTATTTTCTCGAGTGTTCCACTCATACAGTTGTCCACTCATCCACAACTCGGTATGATTCTTACTTACACATAGTGTTTTTTTAGGGTCAACTTACACATAGTGTTGTATGTAATGAATTATTATCCAATTTTTTCTTTTGCACAATCACTATGTCTGAGTAGTTTTCTTTTGTCCTGATGCTTTGGTGCTCTGTTATGATTGATGTGAATTGTTTGTTATGATCTGATGTTGTCCTTTTGTGCCAATTTATGTGTGTGTACATATGTTGGATCACACTTAACAGCTAGTAATATGTAATCATGAGTATGCATAGGGTGGCCGGAGGGGCATATATTACCGTACATGAGTATATGAGTCAAAACATATGGGATAAAGAGGATCCATAGATATTAATTTTCTGGTTGGGTTTACCATAATGGATTCTCAGTATTTTGGATATTTTATGAGGGTTTCAATCATTAGTGCATGTGAGTCAATTGACTTTGAAGCATATTAGCGTAGACATCTCCCACATATAAAACCGTAAGTATGTCTATCAATTATAATATAGTATTTATTTTTTGCAGCATATTAACATAGACCTCTCCCAAACTCGCTTTCATTTACTTTATTTCATATTTAAGTTTTAGTGCCTACCTTTTATTTACATGCACTTTATAATCATACTACCTCATTTGCATTGCAGTTTATATTTTGTTAGAGAATCTAGGTCAATCAAACATTAGATATACGAAAGGTTGTATCAGTGGCCTATAGAGCCTGAGAGAACATGTACGAAAGGTTGTATCATTGATTAATTTTAAAATTTATATTATTTTTTCTTTTTCGTTTCCTATTTCTTTCTTTTCATTTTTCCTTTTTATATTTGACATGTACATGTGTAGTTTCTGTTTGGATTCACAGAGATATAGCCACTGTTGCATTGATTGATTTCAGTCCCTTTGCCCATGAGAGGTAAGTATTACCAGTGGCAAGAGTCGCCCTAACTGTCACTGGTCAGCAGACGGCTAGAAGATGTTTCTGTAGTAGTGTGGGTTCCCATCCGCAGTGATTGTGAGATTGCTTCCTTCGGGAGCTTGTAGGGACCTAATTGCAGTCTGCATCCACTATTGAGGGTCCTTCTTGCCCAAGTCAGGGTCTAGTTTGTAGTTTTTAATTCACTTTGGGTCATGATGCAAGTTTGTTTGCATAACTGCTTCATATTTAATAAAGCAACGAGTCCTTAGGGACCCATCCTCTCTTAAAAATGGTAAAAATATTTATTTCGATTGCAATTGTGTTTGAAACAGAGGAATCATTGTATCATGGAACACACGTCACCGCACTCATTGTATAATTGTGGTTCCCATCCGCGCAGGTGTCATACTGCCCAAATAATTCTGGTGCCGAGGGCAAAGAGTTGGTTTACTTAGTCTTGATTCACCTTGCAAGACTGAGATGCCTGGCTTATCAACTTCCAGCTCCTTATTGCTATCAGCGTTGGAATCACAACCCATGGGGAGTTTGCACCAACAAAATATGTCCAGAAGTAGAATGGACTGGCGCAGAAGTTCATGCCGTCTAAGTAGGCGGTAATGTAGAAAATCAACATTGAGTAGAGGTGGCTCATAGATACACTGAACTGTAGAATGTAGTTGTAGGACTTTCTGGAAGCAATAGCGTAACTGCAAGAAGAAATTTTTTGGTAAGATAAAATAAATAAAATCTACAATTAATGGCATCTATCTAGTCTAGTACTATAAATCTATAAAGCACAGTGTTAGAAAATAGAGAAGCATGCTATTGTTCTTTAAAAAAAACTAGAGAATACCTACTGCGTTGCTGCATGAATCGATTGCAATATACTTCAGTTATTTGATTATATGACACATGCATAGTTGTATTAATAATATACAAACTAAAACTAAAAATGAATATTATATATTTGTGTTGATTATTGTGCAGTCTAAAAATATTTTGAATATAAATGGCATAATATAATGGAAAACTTTTTCCCATGCATGTTGAATGGACCTTTGATGTGGTGTCATGTGTGGTGAGGTGGTGTCATGCATGAGATCAACTAATAATGGGAACTTTTTCTCATGTATGTTGTGGTGGGCCTTTTATGAACTGGCATGTGTGCATGTTAGGATAACATAGGTAGTGAGGATGAACCACTTAGGTTTATATGATATATGTTGATATAGTGAACCATCGATTTTTTTAGTAAATTACAACTGCTAGATCTACAAACAATATTTAAATATATCGTGTGTACCTGATAGAACTTTGTATCTTACAAAAAAAACCAATCGGTAGATCACCTTTGTTGCATGTAGACATATCTCACATGAACTTTTTTGTACGCACATGTTGGTTGCAGGTTGATCTATAAATGGTGAGTACGCCTAATTTTAACCTATTAGTCTTCAACGCAATTACCAATGCGGCTATAATCTAACGCAATGGATCGATATGCGATTGGAAGTCGATAAGAGAACTATCACGGAGGGAAATACTCCTCTTAACGTAAGTAACATACTCCCTCCATTTCTTTTTCGTCTACATATAAGGTTGGGTCAAAGTCAAACTTTGTTAACTTTGACTAAATTTGTAGAAAAAAATATGAAGGTTCATAATATGAAATCAATATTATTAGATGCATTATGAAATTAATTTTCATACCATATAACTTTAGTATTGTAGATGTCAATATTTTTTCCTACAAATTTGGTCAAACTTTACAATGTTTGACTTTGACCAGATCTTATATACAAATTAAAAAGAAACGGAGGGAATATTATGCCAAGTAGGCAATTAGTACTGTTGGTGATGTACACCATATGTTAGGGGCAATATGTAAAAGAAAACGGTAGAGGAGTAATTAGGCGTCAATATGAGCATCGATGGAGGAGTAAGTAAATGAGAATTGCCTACGCAAACCAAATGCTTGAGGATATGTGCTGGCCATTTATTTGTTTCTTTTTGTTTTTTCGTTAAGGATGGACTCAACTGTATATGCAACCAAGAACCATGTGATTACTACATCTTGGAATTTTAGGACTCCTTTGGTTTACAAGAATTTTGTAGGAATTTGAGAGGATAAGAATTTTGTGGGAAAATTTTCTTTGAAGCCATTTGATTTACAGGAATAGAATATTATTCATGTACATGATAGAACCAATCCTTTGTATTTCAAAGGAAGAAAAACATTTGTCTAGACCCAATGAAAAAAAATCATATATCATGAACCAAATAATATCTCTTTCTGTGATTTCCCTATTCTCATGATATTCCTGTACTATGAATCAAAAGGAAGCCTTAGAAACAAAACTGGATTCATTCTGGTGGTCCAACAAATTTGTTGAGCTAGCCAGAAACTAACAGATCAAGCAAAATTTAATCTTTGTTGTTTTGCCGGGAATCGACAGTGTAGTGAAGTGAAAATGAGTAGTAGTAAAATGTAATAAGGTGACCTACACAGCAAGAAGTGATAAAGGGTCTTGTAGAAAAACTGCAATGACTTCCACCGCGGTGGTTGTGGTGTCCCCGGTGGCATATCTGGAGTCAGCCTTGTTGTACTCTTTCCCTGAAGATGTAGCATGCATGCAGTTAGTTACTCCAAAAATTAAGATCGTCATTTTGAGATAATGGATACGGTGGGAGGATATAATATTCAGCAAGAACTTACATATTTCATCAAAAAAACTGGGATTTTCCTTGGTAAGGTAATTGGGGGTGAAGAGCAAGGATGCTTCAATGATTAGGTGCGTCAACCCAGTGATTGCCCACCAGCACATGAGCAAACGGTCGGCCTTGGATAATCTGCCGGATCTCGCTGGAAGAGACGAAGATCAAGAGACCATGGGGTTTGTTAATTTGCATGGAACAATCTCTCCACTTCATTTTTACTTCGCATGTTAGGTTTGTCTTAAGTCAAACTTTCTATATAGTTTGATCCAGTTCATGGAAAAGAGTAACAAAATTCATCTCATCAAATCATATCATTAAATGTTGATAATATTTGTTATGTTAAATTTAACAAAATTGTACTCAAGACAAATCTAAAAGCAGAAAAATAAACGGAGGAAGTACATACATATGTAAACATGATGGAAGGGGAGATTTGGTGATTGCAGTAGTTACCACTTACCAGTACTAAGGACATGGCCGGAGACAAGCCAGACCACCGCGATGACCAAGAGGGAAGTGCCTATGAGGGGCACCACGAGTTGGAGAGGTGAAAGCTGCTGCGGCACGAAACCGGGGAGCTCCAGGTCACTTGGCCAGTAAGGGTGGCCGCCTATCGCCGCCATGGCAGGATGGGGCAAGACCGCAAGAGAGAGCGAGCGAGATGTGGATGGAATTCTGCTTGCGCACTATACTATATAACCTCTTGTTCTGCAGGCGCAACAGCAGCTCGCCCCCTTTCGTTATAATAACAAGTTAAATGCACAACCTCCAGATGATGATGAACATGATGGGTCCCCTAGAAAAAATTATACTAATTTGATGATGGATATAAATGCCCAACCACATCCACATGTACATACAAGTCAAATATGGGGCGGCAGCTGGTACACATGGCGACTAATCTATACTTGGTGAGGCTGAGGTAGTTCAAGGCATGATCATTTGGCTGGTTTATCGTAGTACTATTTGGAGTTTGCAATGTGAATTAGCTCATGGTAAGCCATTCCCTCTTTACTTTATATATAAAGCAATGATCAATAACATTCTGGTACAAAAGCATGCCCCACAACACACGCATAAAACTCTGATCCTCGGATCGGGCGGTGGCGTATCCTTCCTGAAGGCGCTGCCTTAGAGCTCACAGTTCGACGTATGCAGCTTCATGTGTCTTCGCGGTGGCATGTTCCCGGTTGAGCCCCCGATTGCTCTTGTAATGTTAGGGGTAGTGTTGCTGCGGTCAGCGCCTATATATCTTGTCTTGGGTGTGTGTGTGTTGTAGCTATTAGACCTTCACTTGATAACATCCAGAATCGGCAACAGAGGACATCCTGAAGGGAAAGCATCTGTGCCTACGCCCTATCATATTATGCAGCTTTCGTGTCCTGCTGACCCTCGCAATTTTGCAAACACCTCCCTCTCTTCGGCCACCATCCCAGCCCTCGCGCACGTGGCGAGGAACACTGTCACCGCCTTGCCCATCTCCTCCTCCCGTCCACAGAACAGGTCGATCACCTCCCGGCACCGCTCGTGCGAGGACATTGCCGTGTGTGTGTGGAGACCGTCTACTGCCGTGTGGGCAGCAGGCGGAGTATGCGTGGATGAGGGGAGGTCCGAGGACCGCCCCTCGGCGGAGTGCGGCGGCGTGGAGGGCGGCCACCAGCGCGAGAGAAGGCAGCGATGCGGCGTGGCGGAGGAAACGAGAGGCCGAAAGAAAACGCGGCCCAGACACAGGTACATAGCGCGTGCCGAAGTGTTTTACATACAAGCACGCGGGCAAATCAAAATTCACATAAGTTTTATAAAATATTCCCCTTTTTCAGAAAATGATCATGTTTTACCAAATAATGATCTAAATAAATATTCTGATTTAAAAATGTTACTTTCAAAAATAAATAAATTTTGGTGTGTTTCTTAAAAACAAATGAAAAAAACCAAGTAAAAATAAAGGTTAGAAACGAGAATGAAAATAAAGATCATTCCCTACAATATATTGTCCAATCCGGCATCAACTGTCGATCGGACGTTCCAAAGGAGGTCCTCACCTATTGCAAGCTGGTACCCGCGCTAGAGAATTCCTCTACAGCACGTGATACTATCCCTCATCTGCTCTGCAGTCTGCTCGGCCGTCCTATTAGTGCGCTCGCTCACTCGATCTGCCCGTGCACTCGCTGCTCCTCGGTTATCCATGAATTAAAAATTGTTACTTTCAAAAGAAGTTTGTAGATTCAAGAAAAGTTCATAAACTTGAAATGTGTTCATAATTTCCAAAAAAACATGATTTAGAAAAATGTTCCCGATTTTTTTAAAACAAATCACTAATTATAAAAAAATTATGGATATGAAAGTTTGTTTGTGGGTTTGAAAAATAATAAATAATTTGGAAAAAATCTTGAATTTTTTCACAAATTAAAGAAGAGTTAATGAATTGAAAAATTATTAATAGGTTTGAAAAATGTTTCAGATCTAGAAACAAATCATAAGTTTAGAAAAACTAAACAAACTTCATATAAAATATTCATGATTGTTCCATGGTTATGCCGGCATGCACCGGCATCAGCTCCGACGTGGTGTCGTCGCTGGACCCCGTCTCCATTGTGGGGTTGTCGTCAAAGAGCTCAGGGGAGCTGGCCGGCAAGCCGGCCTCGATCCACCTGGCACGGCGGCTCTGCCAGGTAGTAGCAAGGGTGGTGATCTCGTGCTTCATCTCCATCGACAGGCTCTACCACAGAGCGTTCCTTCTCACTGCCATGGTTGATGTGGTTCAAGGGAGTAGGATGTGAATCGGATGTGTTGTGGTGTGGAGTTTAGCCGGGTGTGACAACTTTTAATAGCATATACTGGTGAGGCCAAGCGTCCGGGCCCTTCAATGCGCGACGCCGGAGTTGGTCCTTGGACAGCAAGCCTGCTTAATGACGGCATATGAACAGGTGGGCATTGAATGGACGTGGTAGATATCTGTAACGTCCCGAACAACAAACGTCGCTCCAGCATTGAACATGCACGGACAATGGGGGCGTGGCGCGGGCGTCGTTCTTGACCGACGCGCAGCTTCAATGCCGGCGCCATTGAGAGGTCACATCTGTTATGTGCCGGCATCAATGCAGAGCGGCCGCTCTATAACGGCATGAATGCAGGCAGCTGGCGCCGGGTGGGAACACACGCGGGCGAAGGAGAAGATTTTTTCGTGGCTTAGGGTACTCCAGAGCGTGTGTGGCAGCGGTCCGGATGCCCACAAAGCCGCCTCACGCCTTTGTCTATGGTTTACGGGAAAAAGTGCGTCTGGACCACCGAGCGAACCGATACAGGCCCGCATTGGATGACTTTTGCGGTCCGAACGTATGCGGAAGGTTTCAAGGTCAGCGATGCCCTTAGTCCAATCATGGACCTCATCTACTCCCTTAAATTTTATTATATAGATAGGGCATGCACACATTCGAAAAGTTAATTTTAACTATAAATTAGACCAATAAAATATATTCTTATGATTTAAAAATTATATCATTAAAAACTTCTTCCAAATATGAATACACCATTATATAACTTTTATCACATATATAACTCAGTTTTTGTTGGTGTTATTTGTGATCAAAGTTAAATTTTAAAATGAATGTGTGCCTTACTAATTTGAATGGAGGCAGTATTCATTAGGCCAAACTTTCATAATATTTTCAATGTGGGTATAGTGTGAGCTTCCAAGCCCTGCTTACCTAATGGCAATTTCGGTGGTTGTCAATACCGAGACCTTGAACCCTAGCTGGACAGGGATTAGGCGGTGCCCTTAGTTGTCACATGCTCAATTATGTACCACGCATGTGTTGACTTGAGTTATATCAATCTTGGTGAGTACGATCGAGCTTTTCATCATTGCGACGAGGGGAATCCTAGTGCCCCGGCTTCGGCTAGTAGATAGGTTACAGTTTTTAGTCCTCCCTAATGCAATGCTCGGATGGATGATGATGCTTCTTCTTGGTGTTAGTCTTCCGTGCTCTGATCCTCCGCAAGTTCTTCCGTCGGGATAGATCAGACGAAGCTCCGGCGTACATTCTTCTCGGGGCGTTAAGGTTAGGGTTCCTCATCATGCGTATGACACGATGAGATTTTGTGTTAAGTTGTTCCTATGATTCAAGGGTTCAAAGATGACGACTGCAACTCTTGAGCACTGGTCCTTAGATGAATGTGCACGAATACTTCCAAGCCGTCATCAAGAAGGACATGCAAGATCCATTATGGAAGCAGCGAAAACAGCGTATCAATGACTCGTGCTAGCAGTGGCAGTGGTCGTTTGGTTCAGGGACCTCGATGTAATTTTTATTTGTTTGGGGTGATTTATACTTGTGGTGAACCATTACAATAGATTTGAGACCTTTCCACAAAATAATATTCTTATATATGCCTACTAGCTAGCTAAAAACGCTGAACTGAGCGATCGATAGCTAAAAACTACTGTTACCCATGAGTACCAGCATGGAACCACCCCGTATGTAATCATCTAATCTAGCATCGTCTAATTATTTCTAGTGGCCGCACGTAGGCAGTTCATGTGAGATATAAATTTTATAATCACCTGCCTAACCAGGTGGTAGTCATTGCAAGTACTTGGGTGGGCTCGGACAATAATGTTGGATCAATCCCTGGATATCACACCGAGGAGAAGGAAGAACATGTTATGGTAATCTAGTTGTACTGGCCACGTCTCTGTCCGTGGAATGGCGCGGGTAAAACGGATCATGGGCCGTGCAAGCTGCGAGTTTGTTATGCTTGAGAATAAAAGGAAGGAAACAGAAAAGACGCAGGTTAAGCGCGTCGCAAAAATCTCTCCGCTCACTGCGATCGTGCAGTTCTTCTTTCTTCTTCAGTTCGTCTCGTGTATGTGTGTCCACCTCGCGTGCGTGTGTTGATCCAGGTCTTGCTCTAACATTTGGTATTCAGAGCATTGGTTCACGGAGGCGGAGCAGCGGCGGCGAAGATAGGAGGAGTTGTGGCGGCGGCGAGCAGTGATGGGCGATACTTCACCGAAGAGCAGCGGCGGCGGAAAGTACACGCCGCCCGCGAAGAGGACCGGGGATGACGACACGGGCGCAGAGGAGGCGATCGTGCCGCGTGCGCCGCCGATGACCGGGGGCGTCCCGATCCAGTACCCAATGCTCACGGACTCGAACTATGGTCTGTGGGCGGCTAAGATGAAGATCCTATTGCGTCCGTACGGCGTGTGGCCGGCGCTCGAGGGCACAGGCGAGTTTAACCAGAGCAGGGACGACGAAGCGTTTGCCGCGCTCTCTCAGTCTGTTCCCGACTCGGTGATGATGGCGGTGGCTGAATGCACTACCGCCCACGAGGCCTGGGAGGCGATCCGGCGCATGCGCGTCGGCGAGGACCATGTCAAGAAGGCACGGGTCAAGCAGTTTAAGCGGTAGCTCGACCGCAAGGAGATGGACGACGGTGAGTCTGTCAGTGTGTTTGCGTAGAAATTGATGACGCTCGTTGGAGAAATCCGATCGCTGGGCGAGACGGTGTCAGATGAGTCGATCATTGAGGTCCTCTTCAACACCGTCCCGAGCCGGTTTGGGGACATCGTGAACACCATTGAGCAGTGGGGTGAACTCACTACCATGACCGTGTCGGAGGCGGTTGTTTGCCGCGCCCCGTTCGAAGAGAGCCAACACGGGCGGCACTGTCACTCCGGTGGGAAGGAGGACCAACTGATGTTGATGACGCAGGCGCTTGAGCAGCTGATGAAGGGCAAAAAGGGGTCACCCGGAGCCGGCAGCAATAACGTCGGTCGTGTCCGTGGAGGCGGTCGAGGTTGCGGCGCTGGCCGCGGAGGCCGTGGTGACCGTGGACAAGCCTGGCGCGGTGAGAGCAAGGATGCCAGGAAGCCGAAGAAGCACCGCAAATTTGACATCACAAAGGTTAGGTGTTTCAATTGTAATGAAATGGGCCACTTTCAGTCTGACTGCCCGGAGCCAAAGCGTGAGCAGGCGAACTTTGCGCAGGCAGAAGAGGTTGCAGATCATGCACTCCTTATGCTGGAGACATGTGAGCTGATGCCTTCAGACCCCATCACCTCTGAACAAGTACTGTTGAATGAAGAGAAAGTGGCGCCTAAACTGACGGGTATCCACGATGTCGCTTGGTACCTAGATACAGAGGCAAGTAACCACATGACTGGAGATGCACATAAGTTTTCTGAATTGGATGAAACAGTGAAGGGAAAGGTGAGGTTTGGTGATGGTTCCGCAGTGTACATTTGTGGACGTGGAATGGTTCTCATACAATGTCTCACAGGCGAGCATCGTGTTCTGACCGATGTATACTTCATTCCTCAGCTCAAGAGTAATATCATCAGTCTGGGGCAGCTAGATGAAAATGGGTGCAAATATTCTAGTGAAGATGGGCTGATGAAAGTATGGGAGCGCCAGAGAAATGTCCTAGCTAGAGTAAGGAGGACTAAGAACCGGATGTATATCTTAAACATCCAACCAACAGAACATGTGTGTCTATTGTCGCATGCTAAGGAGCAATCATGGCTGTGGCATATGAGGTATGGACATGTGAACTTTAGGTCACTCCGAGCACTTGCAGCAGAGGGTATGGTAGATGGTATGCCGTACCTAGACCAGGTAGATAAGATCTGTGATGGGTGTATGATTGCTAAGCAGGGACGCCTCCCATTCTCGGTTCAGGCCACTTACCGTGCAATGGAGCAACTTCAGCTCATTCATGCAGACTTGTGCGGGCCCATAACACCTGAAACGCCTGGTGGAAAGAGATACTTTCTTCTAGTAGTGGATGATCACTCTCGGTTCATGTGGATTACTCTGTTGCGGAGCAAAGATGAAGCTCTCAATGTACTACAGAAAATACAGAAGGCAGCTGAACTTGAAAGTGGGCATCAGTTGAAGGCAATTAGAACAGACCGAGGCGATGAGTTTACCTCAAGAGAATTTATAGAGCACTGTGAGCAGCACGGAATCAATCACTTTTGCACGTCACCATATAGCCCACAACAGAATGGTGTGGTTGAAAGGAGAAACCAAACCGTGGTGGGCATGGCGCGTAGTCTGCTGAAAAGTATGGGGGTGCCAGCTCGGTTTTGGGGTGAAGTAGTGACCACTGCTGTGTATTTGCTGAACAGATCGTTGACAAAGAGTGTCAAAGCCGTCAGTCCAACATCTTCATACTTTTGGTTGTGTTGCTCATGTGAAAAAGGTTGGGCCCGGCGTGTCAAAACTCTCTGACAGAAGATCACAAATGGTCTTCATTGGTTATGAAACTGGCTCCAAGGCTTATCGCATGTATAACCCGGAAAGTAAGAAACTTGTTGCATCACGAGATGCAGTGTTTGAGGAAGACAGGTGTTGGGATTGGAGCCTCTCGGGATCAGTGGGAAGCAGTGATGGAAGTTCATTTGTTGTCAGCTACCCAGAACAGATAGTTTGTGATGGAGGAGATGTAGCAGAAGACATTGCCGCGACAGCAGATTCACCACGCAGAACTCCTACCATAGCAGCGCCTCAACCGAGTCATAGAACAAGACGTGCCAACGACGGAGCTGCAATCCCGTGGACCTAGAAGCCTCTCCGGTGTCCCCTGCTTATGCGCCCGGTTCTCCTAACACCCCGTACACCGAGCCTTCACAGGAGCCACAGGGAAGCGACTCCTCGATGAGATCTATGAGGAAACATAGATCAAAGAAACAAATACCAAGCTATGCCTGTTCGGCCTTGAGGAGCTTAGGAATCATGATGAAGCTCTGAAAGAGACCTATTGGCAGAAGGCAATGGAAGAGGATCTAAACTCCATTCATGAGAACAACACATGGGAGTTGTGCGATCTCCCGTAAGGGCACAAACCAATTGGGCTGAAGTGAGTTTACAAGCTGAAGAAAGACCCCACTGGAGCAGTAATCAAACACAAAGAGAGGTTTGTTGCAAAGGGTTATGTACAAAGATAGGGAATTAACTTTGAAGAAGTTTTTGCCCCTGTCGCGCGCATTGAGTCCGTCAGACTTCTAGTTGCACTGGCAGCTCAGTTTGGTTGGAAGATGCATCATATGGACGCTAAATCAGCCTTTCTTAATGGGGATCTGATTAAGGAGGTGTGTTTATGCCAACCTCCAGGCTTCGAAGTTGTGGGTCAGGACAACAAGGTGTGCAGACTGCGGAAGGCATTGTATGGTTTGCGTCAAGCACCGCATCCATGGAATTCCAAACTAGGTGAAAGGATCGAGAAGAGGTGTCTAGAGGGGAGGTGATTAGACACTAAGTGCTAAAAGTAGCGGTTTTTAATTTCATTAAGTTGAATTGGAGTTTTGGCACAAGTTTAACAAACACAATACATATCAAGCAAGCATGCAAAGAGTATATGAGCAGCAAAAAGTAAAGCATGCACTTGCAAGAATGTAAAGGGAAGGGATTGGAGAATTGAAACACAATTTGAGACATAGATGTTTTTGTCGTGGTTCCGATAGGTGGTGCTATCGTACATCCACGTTGATGGAGACTTCAACCCACAAAGGGTAAGGGCTGCGCGAGTCCACGAAGGGATCCACCCACGAAGGGTCCACGAAGAAGCAACCGTGTCTATCCCACCATGGCCGTCGCCCACGAAGGACTTGCCTCACTAGCGGTAGATCTTCACGAAGTAGGCGAGCTCCTTGCCCTTACAAACTCCTTGGTTCAACCCCACAATCTTGTCGGAGGCTCCCAAGTGACACCTAGCCAATCTAGGAGACACCACTCTCCAAGAAGTAACAAATGGTGTGTTGATGATGAACTCCTTGCTCTTGTGCTTCAAATGATAGTCTCCCCAACACTCAACTATCTCTCACAGGATTTGGATTTGGTGGAAAGAAGATTTGAGTGGAAAGCAACTTGGGGAAGGCTAGAGATCAAGATTCATATGGTAGGAATGGAATATCTTGGCCTCAACACATGAGTAGGTGGTTCTCTCTCAGAAAATGTAAGTTGGAAGTGTAGGTTCGTTCTGATGGCTCTCTCCACGAATGAAGAGGAGGTGGAGGGGTATATATATCCTCCACACAAAATCTAACCATTACACACAACTTGCCAATCTCGGTGGGACCGAATTAAGAAACTCGGCCGGACCGATTCAGCAAATCCAGTGACCGTTAGGATTTTCGGTGGGACCGACATGCAACTCGGTAGGACCAATATGGTTAGGGTTAGGGCATAACGTAATCTTGGTGAGACCGATTACACAAACTGGGTCAGACCGATTTTGGTAATAAGCTAACCAGAGAGTTGGTCAGGTAAATTCGGTGGGACCGATTCTCTAATCTCGGTGACACCGAAATGTTAAGAAAAGGAACCAGAGAGTTTACATTGCAATCTCGGTAGGACCAGTTACACAAACTCGGTGAGACCGATTTTGGTAATGGACATACACAGAGAGATTACAATCCCATCTCGGTGAGACCGAGATCCCTATCGGTGAGACCGATTCGCCTACGGTTTGTGGTAGTGGTTATGACATCTGAACTCGGTGGCACCGGATAGAAAGAATCGGTGGGGCCGAGTTTGACTTTTGGTTTAGGTCATATGTGGATGCGAGAAAGTAGTTGAGGGTTTTGGAGCATATCACGAAGCACTTTGAGCAAGAACCTCATTAAGCAACACCTCATCCCTCCTTGATAGTATTGGCTTTTCCTATAGACTCAATGTGATCTTGGATCACTAAAATATAAAATGTAGAGTCTTGAGCTTTGAGCTTGAGCCAATCCTTTTATCCTTAGCATTTTGAGGGGTCCACACCCTTTAGTCCATGCCACTTCATTGTTGAACTTATCTGAAACATACTAGGTAAAAGTGTTAGTCCAACAAGAGATATGTTGACATTAATTACCAAAACCACCTAGGGAGCACTTGTGCTTTCAATCTCCCCCTTTTTGGTAATTGATGACAACATACATCAAAGCTTTAAATAGAGGATATAAAGTGAATAACAAGTAAAGCTTTGGAAAGACATGTAACATGCATAGGCTCCCCATACATGTATGCAATCATGTGAATATGGAAAATAGAAGCATGCGAATGCATAAACATGACAGAGTAGGCAATGTGTTACATGTATCTTGGCTATATGTATCAGAGCAAAGAATTGTGGGAAATGTACCTTCATGTTCATGAGTCCTTCTTGCAAACAGTATGTACGTCAGCAAGAATTCCTCATACACATGACTGTGATGCATATCCTTACCTTGTGGTCTTGAGTTGGCTTAGGATGGAATGAACCAGTGAAAATAAGGTTAGACAACACAGATCAATCTACTAGCCAGAGCAAACAAGAAGAAACCACAAGAGTACCAAGACTGGGATGACATGTAGTGAGTGAGTACTAAGTACCACATTGGATATAGACATGCCCCCAAAGGTAAAGATGTGAAAAGAATTTAAAGAATTTCTTTCCCTTGAAAGTCTTGCTCCCCCTGAATCTAGCATGGGATACTGGGAGAAGATAGGGAACAGAAAATCAGAGCTCAACGAGACAAAAGAACAGAGCTGAGCTAATGCAAATAAGCATATATGGACATGTCTTTCCCCTCTAGAAGACATGTAATTTCTCTCCTCTTGAACACCAAGCACTTGGGATCCTTGAAGATTACTCTCTCCTAGAGTATTCTCTCCCCCTAGAGATATGATTAAGCTTTGATGTGATCTCTCTCTCCCCCTTTGACATCAATTTCCAAGAAGGGTCTTCTGGAAGTTGTCGTGAATGGGTTTGGTCCTTGAGTCACAGCACAAAGCAACAAGGTAAATGTGATGCTGGTAGAGGACAAGATTCATTGAGTGGAGATGGATCAAAAGTAATGCAGGAATAAGTGGCAAAATGTTTTTCCTGTAGTGAAATCGGTTGCGCCGAAAGGATTCGGCTGGACCGAAATCAAAGGACCGATGTGACCGAATTCATCACAGAGAAAAACTATTGTCACCTCAGCTCACTAGACAAGTAAGATCTCACAAAGATTTGCAAGGAATTGGATACAAGGAATGCAGAACAAAATAGAAAAGAAAAGAAGTCTAGATGATTTTTTTTGAAAGGGCAAATATGCATGAGACGAATGCAAGAGCACATAAAAGAACATACGAGAACTTCATCTAGAATTGGTCGGTGACGGAGTCACCTATGTTAGAGTATATTGACTTAGGAGTCAAGTGAGATCACTTGATCATAGGTCATACTCATCGTTTAAGCTCAAAATGGGGTTACCATTTTTCGTCTAAGCATATTGATGTATTCACATCTTGTCGAGTTGCTTTGACTCATGACTTGGAGTAAAGCTTCTCTAAGATGGAATAACATACCTTGGGTGGTGGTGTTGATCATGATCATGTAGTTGAACTTGTGTGGGTTTCTCAAAGTTGATGTAGCTCATCAAGAGTTGGGAGCACCACTTGGAGTTTGAGTTCATCTTCCTACATGGGTTAGTTTTTGCAAGGAAGAGCACTTGTGTATCCAAAATGACAATCATTAAACTCAACATAGAATTTGTCAAAGGATATGTGTGAATGGTTCCGTGCTTCCTTGTCTTCAACCACCATTACGTAGAGACTTGGTGTTGTAGAGATTGCTCAAGATGTGAGTAAGTTGCAATCTCATAGAGTTAGATTCATCCAAGTACCTACAAGGGTTAGATAACATGCAAGGTGCAAATATATCCAAGATGTAAAATCATCATCATAAGAGAAATATCAAGGATTAGTTATAAGCTCATGTCTTGCATGTATCCAATGGAGTTCCTACTCCAAGTTTGAAGCATCAATGATGTTCAATTCACCTCTTAACCTGCAAAACACTTTCTCATCAAGTGGTTTGGTGAAAATATCCGCTAATTGTTTTTTGGTGTGAACTTGCTTAAGATTAATGTCCCCTTTGGCAACATGAGCTCGAATGAAATGATGACGAACTTCAATATGCTTAGTTCGAGAGTGTTGCACGGGATTGTGAGCAATCTTGATAGCACTTTCATTGTCACAAAGTAATGGAACATGTTTCACATATATCTTATAATTTTTAAGAGTTTGGCTCATCCAAAGTAATTGAGCACAACATGAACCAGCGGCAATGTATTCCACTTTGGCGGTGGATAAGGATACCGAGTTTTGTTTCTTGGAAGACCAAGACACAAGAGATCTACCAAGGAATTGACAAGTACCCAAAGTGGACTTTCTATCAACCTTGGCACCGGCAATAGTCCGAGTCGGAGTAGCCAACAAGATCGAAAGAGGCCCTCTTAGGATACCAAACGCCAAAATTTGGTGTATGAGTTAAGTATCCCACTATCCTTTTCACGGCCTTAAGATGACATTCTTTAGGTGCAGCTCAATATCGTGCACACATGCACACACTTAGCATAATATCGGGACGTGAAGCACATAGATATAACAATGAACCAATCATAGAGCGATAAACCTTTTGATCGACTGGTTCACCATCTTTGGTCAAATCAAGATGTCCACTAGTAGGCATGGGTGTAGTCATACCTTTGCATTCTTGCATATTGAACTTCTTGAATAAGTCCTTGGTGTACTTTGTTTGAGAGACAAAAGTACCTTCCTTAGTTTGCTTGATTTGCAACCCAAGAACGAATTTGAGTTCACTCATCATTGACATCTCAAACTTCTCCGACATTAGCTTTCCAAACTTCTCACTAAATTGAGGGTTAGTTGATCCAAATATAATATCATCGACATAAATTTGGCATACAAATAATTCTCCATTGACCCTTTTAGTGAAAAGAGTAGAATCAATTTTTCCAATTTCAAAGCTTTTTTCAATAAGGAACTTGGTTAAGCATTTATACCAAGCTCTAGGAGCTTGTTTAAGTCCATAAAAGCTTGTAATTTGAAACATGATTCACAAAAAATGAAAAAAAACATGGGTTGAAAAATGCTCACAAGGATTTGGAAAAAAGTTTGTAGTTTGGATAATTTCACAAAATTTGATCAATCACATAAATGAGAAAATTTCACGCATTTAAAACAATTTTCGAAGAAATTTGGAAAAGGGAATCCAAAATTGAAAGAAGTTCATGGATCTGTGAAAAGTTCACACATTTTATAAAAAAGATGAAACCGGTAAAGGAAAGAAGAAAAACAAAGCAAAAAAGTTGAAAAACAATACGAAAATTCCGGTGGCTGAAAACCAGATGAAAACCGCCCAAAAACAAATGCAGTATAAATCATTAGCTTCCCCAACAAACTGTTGGATAACATGACCTACATGGGCCCGCCCATTTATACATATATAATGCACTGAAGGGTGTGCGCCGGTTAGCGATTTGTACTATATCCCGCGGTCAAGGCATGGAATAGGAACTGGGCGTAGCATTTCATGCATAAGTGCAAAATACGATTTGCCACCGCACTCAACCAGTTTTCTGTTATTTTTTCCATGTGTGCTCTTCTCTCTAATGTACTGGGATAGACTTTTTTCTATGTTTTGTCCCCTCTTAATATTTGTTTCTTTACTTTTTATTTTTTTTCTCTCAGTCCCATCTTTCATTGTGTACAGAAAATAATGCTCCTACAGTTTTTACAAAATGTTTATAATGTGATTTGAAAACTTTATGTCATATTTTGTAAAAACAACGTTTGCTGGAACTTAAGAAATGTTCACAATGCGTTAAGTAAACATTAGGCATGTCCTTTAGTAAGGTTGATTTCTTTTTAAATTTAGTTTATTTTTAATTTTGCTTTCCTCATTTCTCTTTTCGTTCCATTTTTCCTTTCCTATTTTTTTATTTTCTTTTGGTTCCTGTTTAATACATGTTGAACATTTGCAAAATGCACACTGATCATTTTTTAATACAAAGTGAATATTCTTAAACACACGTTTGAGTATTTTCTCGAGTGTTCCACTCATACAGTTGTCCACTCATCCACAACTCGGTATGATTCTTACTTACACATAGTGTTTTTTTAGGGTCAACTTACACATAGTGTTGTATGTAATGAATTATTATCCAATTTTTTCTTTTGCACAATCACTATGTCTGAGTAGTTTTCTTTTGTCCTGATGCTTTGGTGCTCTGTTATGATTGATGTGAATTGTTTGTTATGATCTGATGTTGTCCTTTTGTGCCAATTTATGTGTGTGTACATATGTTGGATCACACTTAACAGCTAGTAATATGTAATCATGAGTATGCATAGGGTGGCCGGAGGGGCATATATTACCGTACATGAGTATATGAGTCAAAACATATGGGATAAAGAGGATCCATAGATATTAATTTTCTGGTTGGGTTTACCATAATGGATTCTCAGTATTTTGGATATTTTATGAGGGTTTCAATCATTAGTGCATGTGAGTCAATTGATTTTGAAGCATATTAGCGTAGACATCTCCCACATATAAAACCGTAAGTATGTCTATCAATTATAATATAGTATTTATTTGTGCAGCATATTAACATAGACCTCTCCCAAACTCGCTTTCATTTACTTTATTTCATATTTAAGTTTTAGTGCCTACCTTTTATTTACATGCACTTTATAATCATACTACCTCATTTGCATTGCAGTTTATATTTTGTTAGAGAATCTAGGTCAATCAAACATTAGATATACGAAAGGTTGTATCAGTGGCCTATAGAGCCTGAGAGAACATGTACGAAAGGTTGTATCATTGATTAATTTTAAAATTTATATTATTTTTTCTTTTCCATTTCCCATTTCTTTCTTTTCATTTTTCCTTTTTATATTTGACATGTACATGTGTAGTTTCTGTTTGGATTCACAGAGATATAGCCACTGTTGCATTGATTGATTTCAGTCCCTTTGCCCATGAGAGGTAAGTATTACCAGTGGCAAGAGTCGCCCTAACTGTCACTGGTCAGCAGACGGCTAGAAGATGTTTCTGTAGTAGTGTGGGTTCCCATCCGCAGTGATTGTGAGATTGCTTCCTTCGGGAGCTTGTAGGGACCTAATTGCAGTCTGCATCCACTATTGAGGGTCCTTCTTGCCCAAGTCAGGGTCTAGTTTGTAGTTTTTAATTCACTTTGGGTCATGACGCAAGTTTCTTTGCATAACTGCTTCATATTTAATAAAGCAACGAGTCCTTAGGGACCCATCCTCTCTTAAAAATGGTAAAAATATTTATTTTGATTGCAATTGTGTTTGAAACAGAGGAATCATTGTATCATGGAACACACGTCACCGCACTCATTGTATAGTTGTGGTTCCCATCCACGCAGGTGTCATACTGCCCAAATAATTCTGGTGCCGAGGGCAAAGAGTTGGTTTACTTAGTCTTGATTCACCTTGCAAGACTGAGATGCCTGGCTTATCAACTTCCAGCTCCTTATTGCTATCAGCATTGGAATCACAACCCATGGGGAGTTTGCACCAACAAAACATGTCCAGAAGTAGAATGGACTGGCGCAGAAGTTCATGCCGTCTAAGTAGGCGGTAATGTAGAAAATCAACATTGAGTAGAGGTGGCTCATAGATACACTGAACTGTAGAATGTAGTTGTAGGACTTTCTGGAAGCAATAGCGTAACTGCAAGAAGAAAATTTTTGGTAAGATAAAATAAATAAAATCTACAATTAATGGCATCTATCTAGTCTAGTACTATAAATCTATAAAGCACAGTGTTAGAAAATAGAGAAGCATGCTATTGTTCTTTAAAAAAACTAGAGAATACCTACTGCGTTGCTACATGCATGAATCGATTGCAATATACTTCAGTTATTTGATTATATCACTACAAGAAATATGTCAACTAGTGACCTTCTGTCAGTGACCCTGGAAGAATTGGTCATAGATCTATGACCATTTCAGACCAATTGGTCAAAAGCTGGTTGGGGGGGCTCCAAACCCTAAACCATTGCGACCATTTTGGTCAGAAAGGTCGTAATTTCCTTACACGAAATGGTCACAAAGCAAATAGTGCTAGTCCGCTGCATTATTTCTAGTTGTTTACGACCAATATAGATGGTCATAGCCTTGTAGATTGTGGTGGGTTGTGATGACTAGGCGCCATCTCATCAGTTTCGCCTATGTGTCATGTCCGTGTGGCAGTTTTTGCCCTAGGTTGTGAAGCAACCTATATTTCTGTTATTCCAAAAATTTCCAAAAAATTATCATAAATGTTTTGGATCATATATTCATCAAATATGTCAAAAACATTGCTTGCCTAGTTCAAAAATAATTTAAAAATATTCATTTTCCTATTCTGTTTAGAGCAGCACTTTGTGAAGGAAGTACCACTTTGGCATGTCCAAATGGTATCCATTTTCTACAGTGCTTTCCTATTCCCAAATAACCATCCTCCACCAAATGCCAGCTCAATCCATTCATTATTTTGAACCCAGCTTCAACGTTCATATTTATGTCTAGTGTGATACTTTGTAAAGCAAGTACCACCTAGGCTCCTCCTTTTGAGGTGAAAATTTGTGAAGACGGTCTTCTTAGTAACTAATCATCCTCAGCCAAAACTCACGCCCATTAGCCATGTGCATTTCCCGTACCGCAAATCAAACACTTGACTGCTTATTCATGTTTGAGCATCGATCGGTCTCCTCGTGAGAATCTTATATTGTGATTTTCTTCCTAGCACCTGCCTGGGGAGTGCCCAACCCACTAGACATGCCTAGGCTGCCCAGAACACATGGCAACGCCACGGTCACGCGGTGACCACGCGGCGGGCATGTGAGTTTACGCGCTCTAGAGTTGGGGCCCTCGGCCACCGTCCAAACCTCGATGTCTCGCCATCAAACCATGTATTTCTGATTAAATAGATACTTATTTACCTATAAATGATTTTTGGAAAAAATAAAGAGCAAACTATGAGGCAGTTGCAGTTCAAATTTGACCCGCTTCCAACTGAATCGACTGGAAATTTGTCTTTTTCACCAGAGCTGGATCAAATTTTTTGACACCCAACCATTTTGTCAATTGTGCGTTAAATATGGCCTAATATTTTATAAAATTGATTAGGTCCAATTTTGCAACAAATATATGGTAGGTCCTTCACAAAAAAAACTCATTTCAGGCACTCGGAAAATGGAAAATGATTTTTTCGTCCAAAGAAAATGAAAACTTCCTTAGGCAGCATTGTTTGCCATTCCAATATGCACCCTTGTGCAAAATATGAGATCATTTGAAAAAACTATGTCATGAATGTGGCCATAAGATTGATCATTTGGCTTGAAAGCCATGAATCTTCACATTTGATAGCTCATTTCTGAGAACACTTTTTTAAAATAATTTCCGTATTACAAGTTTATTATTTTTCCTGGAAACTTGGTCACATATAATGACACAATGCGAAGGTTTTCCAATTTTTTGATTTTTTTGAATTTTTTATGCGTGTTTCAGAATGCGGTCAAAATGCCGGGCTTGACCGTTCCTAGCTAGTGGTTGAATCTTGGAAAACTTTTGATGTTTCTCTGATTAAATAGATACTTATGTACCTAGAAATAATTTTTGGAAAAATAAATAGCAAACTATGAGGCAGCTGCAGTTCAAATTTGACCCGCTTCCACCTGAATCTGCGGGGATTTGTCTTTTTCATCAGAGGTGGATCAAAACTTTTGACACCCAACCATTTTGTCAATTGTGCATTAAATATGTCCTAGTATTTGATAAAAATGATTTGGTACAATTTTGGAACAAATATATGGTAGGTCCTTCACAAAAAAACCTCATTTCGGCCACTCGAAAAATGGAAAATGAATTTTCCGTGCAAAGAAAATGAAAACTCCCTTTGGCAACATTGTTTGGAATTCCAAGATGCACCCTTGTGCACAATATGAGATCATTTGAACAAACTATGCCATGAATGTGGCCATGAGATTGAGCGTTTGGGTTGAAATCCATGAATCTTCACACACGATAGCTCATTTCTGAGAACACTTTTCTAAAATAATTTCCGTATTACAAGTTTATTATTTTTCCTGGTAACTTGGTCACATATGATGACACAATGCGAAGGTTTTCCAATTTTTTAATTTTTTTAATTTTTTATGCCCGTTTCAAAATGCGGTCAAAACGGCGGGAATGACCGTTCCTAGCTAGTGGTCGAATCTTGGAATTTTTTTTGATGTTTCTCTGATTAAATAGATACTTTTGTATCTAGAAATGAATTTCGGAAAAAATAAATAGCAAACTATGAGGCAGCCGTAGTTCACATTTGACCCGCTTCCACGTGAAACGACGGAAATTTGTCTTTTTCACTAGAGGTGGATCAAAACTTTTGACACCTAACCATTTGGTCAATTGTGCATTAAATATGGCCTAGTATTTTAGAAAATTGATTTGGTCCAATTTTACAACAAATATTTGGTAGGTTCTTAAAAAACCCCATTTTTGCCATAGGAAAATGGTTTAAAATATCTAGAAAGATAAAAAATGCATGCAAATCGGTGATCATCCATAAAAATGGGGTCTAACTTGAGTGAAAATTTTAGTTGTGCCATTTTGCAAAATATTTTAATAGTTGCTTCATAAAATTCCCCTATTTTTAGTACTTAGAAACTATTTTAAATCACTGATTTTCCGAACCAATCAGGGCTCTTCCCACGGATCGCTGACATGGCGTCCATCCATCCATCCATCCATCTCTCCATCCCACATCCATCCATCCATCTCTCCATCCCACATCCATCCATCCATCCATCTATCTACAGAAAAAAGAAACAAAAAAGAAAAAGAGATACCCCATGCATCCCCAACCCTAGATCAAACCCCTCTCCCCACATCGCGCCCCTCCTCCTTCCTCCCAATCTCCTCGCCGCCGCCGCCGCCACCTCCTCCTTCCCGTCCCCGGCCCCTCCCGATCCACCTCCTCCCCGTGCCCTCCCGTCCTCTCCCACCCACAGCCCCTCACTCCTCCCTCGTCCCCATCTCTCTCCCGCACTCCTCCCTCGTCCCCATCTCTCTCCCGCACTCCTCCCTCGTCCCCATCTCTCTCGCCACCGCCACCAACAGCGCCCGATCCCAGCGACCTCCGGTGGGAATCGACGGCGCCCATCACACCAACGTGACCCCGACGCTCCGCTCTTCCCTCATGTCCGGTGAGATCCGACACGCGCGTCCTCCAGAGGCCAAGCGCGGCCATCTCCCGTCGTTAGGGCTTCGTTCGCCGATGGATCTAGCACTGGCCGGCGACGAGGGCCGCCAGATCCGCGACATGGGAGGCTCCTCCCGTACGATACGGGAGCAGCGCGCCACACCCTGTAGTCGCCGGTCCGGGACGAGCGCAACGGGTCGAGGACGGTGGCGACAAACGCCGGCGCTCCTCTGCTTCATCGACCTGGACGGCTGCTACTCCGCCAAAGACGTCACCTACAGGTTCGCCAACTCCTCATATATGTACCCAGGTCGTTGGACAATTTGTTGCAGAATTTCCCCGTCGGGTTAGTAAAGGGCCTTTGTGCATTGCCTGCCAAATAGGATGCCCACTACTACAAGCTAGCTGAGTGGCCTCATCATGCGATGGATGATCGAGCGAGCGGGTGGCCGTGCGTGGTTGTTGACCTAATTTGTGTTTGCATGCCTTCTGGCCGCTCCTTTTGAGTTCTCTCCGTGTGCACCGTTGAAAATTTAGATAAATTCCATCCGCTGTATAGATGATCAGTCCACATCTACAGATGTAGATGCCTGTTAGGATGTGGAGTAGAGTATTCTCAGAGCCTAACTGCTCCACTAGCCAGCCCACTGTTGGTACCGGATGGATAGCAGCAGTATCATACAGTATATGGAATAGGATTCAGCGTACATGTTAAAATAGAACATGTCCGTACAACACAAGCTCAAGATACTACTACTACTAGTGACAGTATAGCTGTATAGTAGTGTGGATCAGGGTATGTTTCTGCAATTCTGCTATCGACAATATTTTATTTTCATTCATCGAAAAGGAGCGGTGCTGCCGGCTGCTATGCTAGTGTCTACTTCGCATTGACTCGAGACACGCAGTGTCACGTAATGCTGCTGATGTGCTTGGTATTTGGTGGATTATAGAACATAACCGAACCAGCAGTTGAGGCTGCGTTTGGTGGATTATAGAACATACATGCTAACTTGCCGTAGATCACATTCGTATAGCAGGAGAAAATTGTTGCGTGAAGAGTAGAATATCTTGCATCGACCGGTGAAGTTACACATAAATAAATAATCTAGGACATGATTTGAACTTGTAAAGGCGTACGGAGCGCACTGAACTGTCATTTATATACCACACGACGTTCCTGTTCAAAAAGTAGGACGGTAGCTTTAGGTTTGTATATAAAGCATCTATGTCCAGTTTGATGATGTGTGTTGTTTGTTTCTTACTGGCAGTTGTGGATACTGTGGCTACACATTGAACTTGAGCTCCTCAACACGGAACACGGCCAACATTGGATCCAAGTACGGGAAGTAGATCAGGAAAGGCGTCGTCTCATTCTTCGCGATTTTTTGTATTGTGTGCCTTAAAAAGCATGGTTGCAACCATTCCTAAGTTTTTGTTCTTGTTCGATCAGGACCCATCAAGTTGTCCTATCCGAGGGTTGATTTAAAAAAATTCAGAATAAGAATTCTGAAGGCTTGAACGATCCTTTTCACAAACGGATTGAGATGAAATTGCATGCTTTATCTGATAGGTTCTCTCCTTTTAATTATTATTATCATTGTGTGTTGATTATATGAGGTGTTAGCTCTTCCTAGACCTCTCATCATTTCACCTGTAGCTATAGAAGCTTAGTGGGAAGCATCAATAAATAATTGTTGGAATATTTGATAATTTTAGATAGTTGTTGAGGCAGACATGCTGGTCCTCAGGTCAAAATATATCTTTGCTTGATCTTTGTATAGGTGGTATGACTATAACTGAACCATATGTTCTGTTTTATCATATATAACTGAATCATGAGTTTGTTTCATATTTTAAACCTACATCTTGACGATCCCTCATGCGTTGCTCTCACTACCTCCTGCCCCTAGATTTCCAATTGCCTTTGTTTCCTGCTCATTTAATTAATTAAAACTGCATGTGTGCGTGTAAGTATATTAATTTGCTGCTGTTCATCTTCAAAATATATGGATATACCTATTCCTACAATGTTTTGATTTCCTAGGTAGGTCTGCATTAGGCAGTGTTTCTTATATGAAGAACTGTGCACTAATAATAGTGTGAGATTGTTATTTACCCTTTACTTTTTTGGTGCTGGTTGGTGTGTGTGCGATCTTAAGTGCATATCGTTTGTCATTCACTGTTATTTACTTATGTGATCAGCATCATTTCTATGTAGATATGCAACTCTTGAGTATATTGTCCTTATATGCCCCTTTCATACCATTCCCACTCAAATCAAAGCTTCTGTATGCACTTGATATTTGCAATGAGACTTGAGAGAACTTCTGTATGCATTGAAGTTTTCTCTAATATAGATTTCTCAAATCTCTCTCTAAACTTCTCTAATAAAAATGGTGCTAACTGTTAAAGCTCTTTGTGGTGACATGTTTCTTTTACCAATACAATACTATATTAGCACTCAAGGACTGTTTGAGTGATAGGCTGTTCATAATATTAGAGAAGTGAACTGATTAAGCTATTGCTTTCCCCAACAACAAAAAATAAACACGGCAGTTGAACAATGTGTATCCCTTCACTTGAAAGCTTATGAAACTTTCTGTAGCAGCAGTGCAGCACACTTTATATACATGTATGAGGCTGGGTAGTTCAACTCTACTTTACTTCCTAACTCATTCATATATATGATGGAAATTGTGCAGGTTCCATGGTGCCAAGTGGCCTCTGGCCATCTTGAACTGGGACTCCAGTAACAAGTAGATGTTGAACTGGGACATTAGTTCTTTTGTTGAGTAGTGTGTATTTTCTGCTCATCTAAGTTTGACAACTAGTTCCTTGCTCTGCTCTGCTCCTGCTAGGTGCTCGCGGAGGAGGCCAAGGCGTTGTAAGACAAGGCCGTCTACAAGGTGCTCGATCTGGTACGGTCTTTTAACCTCAGAAGGTTGAACCTCTCATCAACGACAGCCGTCATCGGTGAGCTCCTGGTTGCCTTGGCCTCCCGCGGCATCTCCGACCGCCCCTACTCTTCTGACGAGCACATGCTGCAGCTCCTAGAGAGGTATGCACCTCCATCCTTCCCCTTCCCCTACTTATGCTGCTCAGATTCCCCGGTCTTAGTCATCTTGTCTCTTGTGTAGGGTGCACGAATGCCACTTCTTCCACCAGCGACCCTCCCCTCTACGCCCAGCCTGTGGAACACTTCGACGCCATCTTTGGAGCTGCCAATGTCTTCCTGCAGGTAGCACCCCCTTGTCCCTCTCCATCCTCCATTCCCCTGCAGTTCCGTTTTTTCTTGAAGTTATCCTACATACCTGCATAATTAGGAACATATGCTAAAGTGAAACTAGTGCTATATTGCATCAAATGGTTATTTCTGGATTTGGTACCAGTTTATTGTTGGCCTAGCATGTGCTTCATACCTTGATTTGGTTTTCAGTAGCAAGTAGTGCCTTAGTACCTTTTCTATCATCTGGTGTCCATGGATCGAAATTTCGGCTGTTATGTATTTATTGTAGTATTGAGAATGGCTCAAACCTGAAGTTTTTAGGTTGTACATATGGCTATGCTCCATTCTTTTGTGCATTTTAATTTAGTGTTGGTGTTGATTTGATGCCCATGTTTAGAAACAAATTACAGTGGGCTAAATAGGTTAATCTTCTTGGTTTGTTCGGGTGCAGATGACTGATGAGCTGATCTTCTTCCACCATTGGTAGCGGGAGGTGATGTTGGAGCAGTACATTGATCAGCAGATGGCAAGGAGAAGCTGGGACAGCCCTAATGCAGTAACATCACCATGTGGCAAATCCAGTAGATTGACACAACATTGGTGCTTGGGTGACGGGACAAAGTATGTGTACTAGTGATGGTACATGATATTCATGCTTCTCATTGATGTTATGTGTGATCAGCTAAAATTTGTGCTTCTTGTCCAATCTATGTGGATGTGCGCTTGTGCACTTGTTGGGCCTTGAACCTTGCTGTGTAGAGGAGTCGATTGATGATGTATTGTATTTCATGTGATGTGTTACTAAAATGAAATATATGAAATATTGTATTATGTTGTATTTGTTTTCTAATGGGCCTATCCTTAAATGCGCATGCTTTTGACAAAATAATGCATCAGCCCAAATAAATCAAACAAATTCAATTAAGAAAATAGGTATTGGGCTGGGTCCATGTTGGCTAGATTGGTGGATTGGGCTGTGAAATTTACGATGAATGGGCCAGGCCCATGTAGGCTAGATTGGTGGACTGGGCTATGAAATTTATGATGATTCCATTTGGTCACTAACAATGCCACGTCAGATCCTACGTGGCTTAGGCAAATGGGTAGTGAGCTTTTTGAAATTTTTGTCGTTGGTCTAGCCATGACAAAAATTCCAAAAAGGTCAAGTTTGTTTGTTCTTGACGGCCAACTGTTGACCTTCTGAATTTGGTAAAAAAAAGGTCAATAATGGATAAATATGACGAATCAACGACCAAAATGGGGAGTCATAATTGACCGTATTTCTTGTAGTGTTCCACTTTATTCAGCAGGAGAAGGACCCTAGCAAGAGCTTTTGTGCATATAAGCTGGATTTATCAAAATCTTATGATAGGGTGGACTGGATCTTCTTGGAGTGAATGATGAAAAAGATGGGCTTCGCTCGCCAATGGGTGGACTGGATTATGACTTGCGTCACCTAGGTGAGATACACAGTGAAATTCAATGGAACCCTCTTGGAATCATTTGCACCGTCACATGGGCTACGACAAGGTGATCCTTTGTCCCTGTTTTTGTTCCTATTTGTGGCTGACGGTCTATCTGCTTTGTTGAAAGATGGAGAGGAAAGAGGAGATTATACCCCGCTAAAAATTTGCAGAAGAGCGTCGGGCGTGTCTCACTTATTATTCGCAAATGATACATTGCTCTTCTTCAAGGCG
This sequence comes from Triticum aestivum, assembly GCF_018294505.1. Lineage (NCBI taxonomy): Eukaryota > Viridiplantae > Streptophyta > Magnoliopsida > Poales > Poaceae > Triticum > Triticum aestivum. The sequence continues at coordinate 24,506,470 of NC_057807.1, read as the reverse complement.
GAGGCAGACCAAGCTAAAAAGGTCCAACAAGTGCTAAATACATATGGAAAGGCCACTGGATAATATATTAATCTGTCTAAACGTAGTGCCCTGTTTGGCACTTCATGTCCAGCGACGATGCAAGACGTGGTGAGAGATATTCTCCATATTAGTACTGCTACTTTTGAGGAAAAGTACCTAGGCCTTCCAACACCCGAGGGTCGCATGTCACGAGGTAAATTTTAGAATCTGCAGTCCTGGTTGTTGAAAAGGATTATTGCGTGGGGGACACCCTCTCTCTGGCTGGCAAGGAAACTATGATCAAGGCAGTAGCTCAGGCCATCCCTACGTATATTATGGGTGTTTTCAAGTTACCTATGTCTGTCTGCGATGATCTGAACAGAAAGGTCTAGAATTTTTGGTGGGGGCGTCGGAAGGCAAGCGGAAAACACATTGGATAGCATGGCCGAGGATGCAAGCCCAGAAAATTAAGGGTGGTTTGGGATTCAGAGATTTCCGCCTCTTCAACCAGGCGCTCCTAGCGAGACAGGCCTGGCGTTTGCTAACTAATCCCACCAGCTTGTGTGTGCAGGTTCTCAAGGCACGGTACTATCACGAGGGTGCCTCGAAGATACCGTATTCTTGAGGAATGCGTCTCCGACTTGGCAGGCGATTCAGCACGACCTCGAGCTCTTGAAAAAGGGCATCATATGGCACGTCGAGAACGGGCAGGACATCCGCATTTGGCGAGACCGGTGGCTGCCTAGGGAGCCATCACGCCAACCCATATCCTTCCAGGGCACATGCCGCCTAAGGAGGGTGGCGGAGCTCCTGGATGGCGAGGGGTCCTGGCGCATGGACCTGCTCCGCCGCTATTTCCTCCCAGCGGATGTCGATGTCATCACCAGCATCCGCACGTTGACTCGCTTCACCGAGGATACTATTGCATGGGCACCGGAGAGGAACAATATCTTCACCGTTAGGTCCGCCTACCGCCTGGCCATGGACGAGCGCGAGTCTCCTTCGGCTTCCGCCACGAGCAGGGCAACAGATGGCCGTCGCGCCATCTAGAAGATCATATGGGGGTGCCCTGCTCCCCCTAAGGTACGCGTGTTCGCTTGGAGAGTCATCACCAACTCACTTGCTACTTGGGCCAATAAAGCCTCACGACACCTCAAGCTTATTGACATATGCCCCCTATGTGGTGTTGAGTGTGAGGATGGATTCCATGCGCTTTGCAGGTGTCCCCTGGCAAGAGAGCTATGGCGAGTTATGGCCTTGGACTGGAACATCCCCAAGGTGGAGGCCATCATCAACACTAGCCCAGAGTGGATCTTTTCACCGCTGGACCCCTTGGATGAGACGGTGAGACTGGTGGTTCTCATGACCATGTGGAGAGTATGGCATGTCCAGAATGAGATCACACACGAGAAGGCGCCGCCCACTGCCGAAGCCTCTCGCCGCTTTTTGCACGGATACCTCAACTCACTCCTGTGCATACAACAACATCTCGATGGTAACCTAGAGAAAGGGAAGATGATGGTCCTGCCTTCACCACCACGCGCTCCAGAAAGTATGACGCCCAAGGTGCGCGCACGCTGGGTACTCCCCCAACCGGGATGGGTTAAGTTGAACACGGATGGGAGCTACATAGTGGCCACGGGTGCGGCGGGAGGAGGTATGATCCTGCGAGATGACAGAGGCGAGATCATCTACAACGCATGTAGGGAGCTACGCATATGCGATAACGCTTTGGAGGCGGAGCTAGCAACGTGCAGAGAAGACTTGGAGCTAGCCTTGCACCGATCCAACCTACCTATTCTGGTAGAGTTGGATAGCGCGGAGGCGGTGTCGATGACTACACCACATGAGATGGATAGATCGTCACATCGTGCACTTGTAGTGGAGATTCGTAGGTTGGCTGGAAGCGATGCTAGGGAGATCTCTTTTACTATTTGTAGCCGCCAGCAGAACATGTTTAGTCATGAGCTGGCCGCCTATGGTCGTAGCACTCCGCACACAGCAGTTTGGCTTACTGCTGGGATGGACTTTGTTGTAAACCTGGCTCTCGCCGAAAAAGCCTCCTTGAGTATTGAGAATTTCTTCCCCCTGCAAAAAAGTGGCGCACCGCCTGAGAAGGTAGGAGTGACCTTTGCAATGGGTACCCTTAACTAGTGATTTTGCTGCTCGCCCCGTTTATCGCCTTGCTCTTTGGTTGCTCGTTCAAAAAAATACCAACAATTGTTGTTATTTTACAAGGATTTAAAAAATGTTTATGAATTTGAAAAGTTCATAGTCAAAAATTGTACCAATTTTGCACTAAATCAGCGACATCTGTTTTGAGACAAAGGGAGAACTAAAAATACAATCAAGAGCTGACCTCAGATTAGCAAAATTGATCCACTTGACGAGGAGACAATGTGCTTCAAATACTGCGCGGTGGATGCTTACCATAAATTATGCTACATAGCCATGTGTACTTGTAGGACGGCGGACTTTCATCTGCGAGCACATCGTCGTGGAACCTTATCATATCTCCTTTGGAAGTTGTATTGATTTCATTGTTGTACGATATGCACTCTTTTTTTTTGACAAGTTTGACTAATTTATGGAACAATACAACAATAAAACTGAAAGAACTGAAACACTAGCTTGCCCACACTAACTTGGGAAGCGTTATTATACTCGTCCAGGAGGAATGACAACATGGTTTTCAACCTGGATTCAAGCCCCTTGGTGCTGGTGGGATGCCGACAAGGTCGAACTTGCCCATCAGTTTGTTCTCTATTACCATCTCATGCTCGACTTGCAACCCTTCTATATCCAGTTGCGTCTGGCTGTCAGCAACGGTTGTGAGCATCTGTAGAAGCACGTGCATAGCTAAGTATGATGCCAAAACAATATGGACATGGTGAGCAAACTAATACAGATCATATGAAAAAATCATAAAATTCTATTGTATGAAGGCAAAATTTTAGGATCTTATGGAATGGACCAGTGATACTATGGAGAAGCCAACTCCATGAATGCCATCAGAAGGCACAACCATAGACTAATACTAATCAATCCTCTTATGAAAGTGTGCCAATCGGTGAAAGCAAGGAAGCTAATATTGTATATATTGACAGAAGAGAAAAACCTATCAGAGGACATTTCTAAAACAATAATCCAAAGTTCTATCGCGGAATATCAATCATGACTATAACAGAGTAGTCAGCACCATCTATCAATGACTCTTGACACAAAGTCATCACATAAACATCTCAGGTAAGATAATGAACTATCTGAAAAAAGTAGGATAACGATAACAAACTAAGGAAAATCAGTGACACGCCACCAAAAAGAAAAGCCATCACATATGGTCTTGAAATTGTACAAACGTCTAACAAAGACTCATCAGTGACTTGCAAACAACCGAAAAAGCTCTCAAGTAAACAAGACATCTATACGCATAAGGATAGAAATTGTCTAGTCATCCATCAAAGTTACACAGGTCTGCTCCGCGTGATTACTTCGAGTTTTTTTTCTCTTTATTAATTCTGCCCTTTGGTATTCAAAGGAGCGGACAGTGTATCTCTAATGCATACAACAAAACACAAAACAAAGGTGCTAACTAAAAAAATAGATAATGCCCATGCCTCTTTAGATTCACATAACAAAATTGAGGGATTGAATACTAGCACTGGAAACTAACAAGATTATAGAGGACCACTTGTTGCAAGAACACAGGACATGTAAAATGAAAGAGTATATCAGCAAACAGAAACTAAGAAACAACGGCAAATCTAGTATTATCTTTTCAAAATAACAGTGGACACACTTTGGATATCCAATTAAGACGAGTAACCTCACCCCTAAGAATAAGGAGTGAAAGAAGGCATCGGCGGATATGTTCAATGAACTCCTTTGGCTTGGCCAGATTAAAACCAAACATCTCTTTCCCATGTAAGAAATTGCATGTGAAGCATATTGCGCCAACATGTGAATGAGTAATTAATTTACACAGTAACAACTGGAAACCCTACAAGCTCCAAAAATAAGTAAATAAAAAATTCCAATTGTATTGCGTTCAGAGTATACAAAACTATTTTCGGCAACAAAGAAAGTAACAGGTTTCCTATTTATATTTCAAGGCGTTGTGGCTTATGTCTCAATGCTAGAAGACAAGATTCCAGCTGGCATTGTTAACCCTGGATGTATACTATCACTATCACGACACAACCATTCTACTCGCCTTCTCCCATGAGAGAAACACCCTTTCAAAACTGATCCAACAACTGAGATATCAGGATCCTAATGGTTTAATATCAATGTCAGCTGGAGTTGATCACCTACTTATCTCAATAACCAATCGCTTAAGCTGAGTCAAGTTTGCTTAACTTGTTAATGGCATCATAAAATTATACTTCCATGACAAAAAAATTGTGCTTCTTGTGGAAGCACAGTTCCCTTTTCGAGAAGCAGAGTTGTGCTTCCATGGAAGCAAATCTGTTTTTGGAAAGCATATTTTTTTCCTTTTCGAGAAACACAATTGTACTTATCTTGGAATCAAATATGTGCTTCTCGTGGAAGCACAACTTTTTCCTGAGAAGCATAGCTGTGATTCGCAAGAAACAAAGTGATTTTTTTGCTTCAGAAGTAGAGAAAACCAAACAAAAACCAAAAAGAGAAAAAAAACCTTCTAAAACCGAAAAATGCGTTTAGAAAAATAAAAAAAATCATATGAGCGCACCACTTCGCGCGCTTGTATGTCAAGAAAGTGACTTTTGTGAAGAAAAAAGTGACTCTTGCGGGAGCCGTGCAAGGGGTAGGTACCCCTTGCATTTTTCTTTTTTGAGATAAAGGGCAACCCTTGCTCCTGACGAACGAGTATGTTAATGGGCCGGCCCAGCTGTGTGCTACAGGATCCATTAGGCCTTGAAGACAATTCAGCACTATTTTTAATGGGCCCTTCTTGCTGACAGCCAGTGGCACAACAAGGCCCAAGGCAGAGGCAGACCGCACGCGCAATCGGGGCAGCTAGCCAGAGCCACGATGCACGCGCCGCCGCCGCCGCGTTGATAGGCTGCCGCCGCCTTGTGCGCCGGCACCGCTACCTGCTGATCCCGCTCCATTGTCACGCACCTCTGCCGCTCTCCCGCCCAACCCGCGTCGCGCCGTCCCGCGGCCTGCTCCTGCAATCCGGCCTCGCACCTGCCCCGGCGGCCCTGTCCCCGCGGCAGTCGCCGCACTGCAGGCTTGTTCCCCTTCTTCGGGTGAGGCTCAGGGCTTCAGGCAGCCGGCGGTGGTGGTTGTCTTTTTGACATTCCGTATCATGTGTATGTGTCCAGTATATGTGCCATACTTTAGCGCCGAGCTTAAATAGAAGATTTAGAGATTTTGTTTTCAGTTGCATGTGTGAATGTGCAGGACTATTCTGACATTTTTGTATTGTCAATTTGTAGTTTTTATCATGTTTTACCTATTTGGACAGTTAAGTATTGAGTAGAAATTCTAGATTTATTGGGCTAAAAATGTTGAATAAGCCGGGATGCTCCACTCATGCCATAATCTGGACCGTTTTTTACAGCGCGTTTTGGCCTTCTGTAGATTATTCTCGTCAGAACCATGCTACTGGAGATTTTTGGATCTGGATTGAGACAAACACGGAATAATGACCGGGTTCTAAGATTGCTCTTTGGTGACCGATCTGCTTATGCATCCTATGTCCTGGCAAGCAACATTGCACTAGAAGGAGTGAATAACTGGGGCAGGCCAAATTGGCTCCGCGTCCTCCCTTGTGCCAGTAACTATTTCTGCACCTCCATCTATGCCACCAAAGGTAAACAATTTGCCATCACCAAGGGGATGGATAGATCAGAGATGAAGGGGCGAACGAAGCAAGTCTTTGTTAGCCATGCCTCTTATCTTCCATTTTATTTTTAGGATGCTTACCAGCTACATAGTTTGGTTGGTTGATTTAAAATGCATTATATATCTGGATTGTTATAAAGAATTTATGAATTAGCAAAAAAAATATCATGCTCTACTTAGATATATAAATTTGTGGGAGGTGGGAGGCCGGCCGTCTCTGTGCCTCCTCGACGCCGAGCTGCGGCTGCTCCGTGTGTGCGCGCTCTCTCTCTCTCTCTCTCTCAGGTACTCTCTCTCTCTCTCTCTCTCTCTCTCTGTACGTGCATGCTTTCTTTTTTAGTGTGTTAGTCATGCATTATTGTGATGTTGACGTGAAGCCTCCTGGGCATCTGCACTTGTCTTTTCGCCAACGTGGTATGGAGCAGTTTGTTCATTGGCATCTGCACTTGTCTTTCTGCATGTTTGTTGATAAAATATCTCGAATAATTTTGTTTTGAAGAGGTTTAGATTTTACACCATCACTCATAAGGGAGGCCTAGCGGTTTAGAAAATCTATTTGTCCACTTATCAATTAAGGAACTTTGCTAATACTATTCTATAACTTGAAGTACCCGCAGACAGTAAAACCCATAATCAATCAAACAAAACTATGCAAAATGCTTTTTTCTATTTGTCCCAACTACTTTGCCTCTGTTGCTTAGCGTGGCCATTGCAATCATCCGATGATGTTCTCGAATCCCACGAATTGTTTCCCGGATAGGGATAGATGCATGGTACATTCTGCAACTGCTATGATGCAGATTTTCTCGCTGAAATTGGAAAAAGCTAGTACCAACATCGGCTTGGTACAACTATATGGATATATAGCAGTGCGTGATTGGTATGATTCATTGCTTAATTATGTATTCAATCATAGCAGAGATGATCCCATCATTGTGGAACAGGTGCACATTTTTACATATATATATGCAATTATATTTGATATTTCATTCATTTAATAACACAAGTCCGCTCGAATTGTTCCCCTACCTCTTGTTTGATATATGGTTGAAATCATTGGATTTTCTCTCTCTTGGGATTCATTTGCGCTATAGTTTATTGAAATTCTATTCACTTCAACCTTTTAGGAAGACTCCTATGCTTTTCCTGTCCACAATAAAATATCATTTCAGTCTCTTGTACTGAAGATGACATGACACTCTAATCCTGCAACCAAAGAGGTCAAACATTTGAGGTGTTGGTGATGGTGGCACCACCTTGATGATCTTATTTGTACTCCCTCCGGCCCATTTTACTCCACGTATTAGATTTGTGTCAAGTCAAACTTTGCAAAGTTTGACCAAATTTATATTAAAAAATATAAACATCTACAATACCAAATATATATTCTATGAAACTAAATTTCATAATGAATCTATTAATTTTAATTTGGCACCGTGTTGATACTTTTTTCTATAAGTTTGGTCAAAGTAGAGATACTTTGACTTTGAACAAAAACATATATGCAAACTCATACGAACTTATTTTTAAATTGAAGGATCCAGTCGAAACTCTAATGACACAACAGGTATGTTTACGCATGTTTCTTTAACAGGTTTGCTATTATAAATAACTCTGTTGATTTCAAATTCAATTGTGTATATAGTTGACTTCTCATATCATGCACATTACTAGCATCACAACAGAGCCAATAGTGTTGTTGTACATGTAGACCAATGGTACCCATCTGAAATCTTGTTGTGCCATGTAGTTTCCCACACTTTGTATTCTTTTAGTGCTGCTTTGTCTTGAACTGATATGATTTGGACCGTGTCTCTATTTTGATTTGGCAAGACAATGCAGTGACCATAGGACATAGATATATGTTTGTTTGATGCTTTTATTATGTACTACTTGGCAATAGAAGACTTGGTGGTTTAATCCTGTCCACCTTACTAATGAATTAGTTCATCGAAATGAGTTTCGTATATTAGTACATGCTAAACCTGTTATGTGTCTGCTTGTTTCTTCTTTTAGAATGCTTGACAGAATATTGGGAAAGAGTGCCTTATTAAAAAATGGTAAAGAAAATAATGCAGATAAGGTTCAGGATACTGAGGCATCTTTATTGGTCTCCAATAAAGCTGATAAAATAGCTAAGGAAAACTATCTTGAAGACAGTGAGACAACCCCAAAGTCCTGTCTTGGTTTAGTGTTCGAGTTACTGGCCACTATCGCTGGCACAAGCTATTCAAACTCACTGTCTGAATCAGTTCGGTTTCTTGAGTCTCAACTACAAGCTGAAAGACATCGAATATCTGTGCTGCGACAAGGAGCCAAAGGACAATGGAAGTCCCTAGAGCATTCAGATGCATATTTTCTGGTGCAACAACAAGTGTTGGAGGATTTTCGGGCCACACGGGACAAAGCTAATAAGCTTGCTAAGCTTATTGCCAGCATGGTGGATACCCAGGATAATGTTTCTTAAGCTCTTCTGAAGTTGTTTCAGTTATGGACTTGTTTTGTTGCCGCGTTTATTTACACGGGTGGCCAATTTAGACGGCCAATGTTTGTAATATGCTGCTTTGTTCCCTATATTTGCACTGGTGGCGAACCTTGATGCCCAGTGGATGTAATATGTGTAATAGCCGTAATAGCCTAGCGTTAGTTGCTTGCTTATTTATTTCCTTGTTGTCTTGTTTAGTTGTTTGCTTGTAGTCACTGCAGTTCTTTTTCCGTGTTTTTCTAGTGGCCACAATAACCTATTTTTATAGCTAGGCCACAATAACCATGGCAACACACGGACTGTTGTAACCATGGTCCTGCCACCGCTGTAGTGACCGTGGCCCTCCACGGGCCGTAGGATCCATGGGCCTTCTACGGGCCGTAGGATCCATGGGCCTTCTATGGGCCATAGGATCCATGGGCCTTCTACGGGCCGTCTAATCTATGGGCCTTCTACGGGCCGTATAATTGTTTCACCAAACATGGGCCGTACTATTTATGGACCAATAATGGTCCGTAAAATGGGCCGTAAACGGGCTAGGGTGGAAATCGTCTATTTTATGGCCCGACCATAACGGGCCATTAATAGGCCTTATTTGATGATGCTATGAAAATAGCCCAATGGGTTAACGGGCCACAAATAGGCCGACTGTAACCACGGGCTGAATTTGGCCCACAAGCGGAACAGGCCAGTAACGGACCGTAAGTAACCGAATTCTGGAAATGAGCCTAAGAATAAATGGGCCCTTAGAAGGCTGAAAGTTAACACGGGCTGGAAATGACCGATGGAATAATGGGCCATTAATGGGTATAAAGCGATACACTGTTCATTATGGGTCAGTTTCATCTCGGGCCTTTCATGGGTCCAGGGTTACAAAGGCGTCCTATGGGCCAAAAGACATCATGGGACATACATGGGCCGGAAGTTACAATGAGCTGAAATCATATTGGACGACCCAGATGACGCTACTGGGCCAAATTCGGGTAGGCCGCAACGGGCCGTGAGTTAGCGGGCTGTCAATGGGCTATATGCGAACATGCCATTAACAGGCTTTCCATTGACCGGCCCGCTACCATTTGACCAAGTCAAACGGGCTGACCTTTTCACTGGAATGGGCCTCTATTGGGCCGTGCCACGTGTCATAGGCGCCTTCGGTCTAATGAGTGGATGACATCTGTCCCAAGGGTGAGCCGACACGTGGTTCATCTGCCCATTGAGAATTTTGCACGTGGAAAATCCCCATTGGTCCAAGTTGTTAACGGGTTATCGGATCCAAACCGGAACCCGATAGCTTAATGGCGACCCGTTACGGTGGATGCCACATGTCGGTTACCCTTGACAAAAGGAATTCTATGACGCGCGAATTATCGTCATGGAAGTGGACACTTCCGTGATGATAGTTTTGGTAATGTCATGGAACACTTCTACGACAACACATGTATGACTATCTTGATTCTGTCATAAAATCGTCATGGATGTACATGCATGACAGAAAACGTGACCTATTGTGACAAACACGTATCATCACGAAAGTGTATTTTTTGTAGTGGGATGAATTGTAGTCTTTTCAATAAGTAAGAGGGTCGAACCCAACGAGCAGTAGAAGGAATCAATAAGCAGTTTTCAGCAAGGTATTCTCTGCAAGTGATGTAAACTAGTAGTGACATATAGTTTGATAGAAAGATCATTGATAGCAAGTAACAAGTAATTAAAAGTAACAAGGTGTGACAAGGTGGGCCAATCCTTTTACTGCAAAGGACAAGCCAGAAGTACTTCTTATAGTGAGCAAAGCATTCTCGAGGACACATGTGAATTTCGTCTAGTTAACTTCATCATGTCTAGCTGATTCACATTCACTTATCTGATAAGTTGTTATGTGGGTGGACGGGTGCTAGGGTGGTGTTCTTACTTGAACAAACAACCCACTTATGATTACCCTCTCTCGCAAGCATCCGCGACTACGAAAGAAGAATTAAGATAAATCTAACCATATCATGAAACATATGGATCCAAATCAGCTCCTTATGGAATAGCGCATAAACTAAGATTTAATCTTCTGTCACTCTCGCAATCCATCATCTACTTGCTAATCCCACAATGCCTTCCCCTAGCCCCAAGCATGGTAACGTGTCGCGTAGTCGACGTTCACACGACACTGTCGGCGTCCTGGACTTGGGGGTATCCAGTCCTGCCTGCCTGCGACCCACCACCTGGTTCCATCAACGGCCTGGTACGGCCCAGCTTCAACACCAACACAGCAAGACCCTCGCGAGGGGCCAAGCCTCGCGAGGTGGACGACGCCAAGACCCCTAAAGGAGTTGGCCTCCTCAGGAGGGTTCCTGAGGGGTGGAGAGTTCTATGCAGCTACCTCATGAGGCTTAGCTGACGTGAGCCATGACGACCAAGGCCAGGCGGGCGCCGAGCGCAGGTTTCCTCTTCGGTGCAAGGGAGGCAAGCCACAGGCGCGGAGTCCCGAGGAATCCGCCAAAGGTTTCCATTCTGGTGCAACGAGACCAAGACCGCCAGGATGGCAAGACGGAGGTCATCACCGAGCCCACCGCAGCGTCATGACCAGAGGCTTTTCGCAGGCGAAGACTACTTTTGTCAGGATAGACTGTACTACTTGTCCCCTTTCAAATCCCGCCATTGTGGAATCCCTTCCCGCTCATATTTGGGAGGAGGACCAAGACACTATATATAGGGCTTAGCCACCACCATAGAGAGGAACCAGAAAACCAGAGAAAAATAGAACACCGCACCAGCTCAAGAACACCTCACCTCCTGAGGCTTGTTCATCCTTGTACTAGTTCATCCATAGCCCCTTGAGGCAATCCACCACACCACACTGGAGTAGGGTTTTACACCACAATGGTGGCCCGAACCAGTATAAATCTCTATGTCTTTGTGTTTCTGTGAGCTCTACGCGCTAGGCTGGGGAGGATCGCGAGTAGGCAGGCAGGGCAGGTTGAGATCTCCGCACGCACCCCAGTGCTCGGACCTCTCACGGGTTGTCGGATCCCAAATCCGACATTTGGCGCGCCAGGTAGGGGTGCGTCGGATCTCTTCCATCGACCAGTCCTCCTCCGCTCCATCGATGCCATGGCCGACGCCTCGAGAGCCCATATCGAGCACTGGGTCGTCCAGACCTCCTCGGCTGCACCCACCGGCAAAGAAGACCTCCACTCTTCTCTGCTCGCGGATCGCGTTCCACCAGGGGCAACCGGCCGCCGGGGGCGCGCGACGCAGTCTTCTCCTCTAGCGCCGCGCCGCAGCCGCGCAGCTGCATGATCTCAGAACTACGCTGCAGCAACTGCTCCGCACCCGCGCAGGGAACAAGCAAACATGCGGGCAGCAGTCATCGTGGCCCGTGAGCTTCTGCGGTGCAGGCTACTTGAGAGCGGCCACGATGCCCTGCTGGAGCGGGTCGCTGAGCTGCTAGACGCGGCGTGCAGGGGGGCAGTGCCATTCTCCACCCTTCCCACATCGCAGGCAATGGCGGGGGCGCGTGCTCATCCCCGACACAGCCGCGCGCCCACTCCCAGGGGCCACGGAGAGCCTCTCGACGCCAACCAGCCTCGTGGAGCAGCCCGCGCCACCCCAAACGTGCCCCCGGCACGGGGCTGCTTCTGACGACACCACCAGGGGTCGCGTTGGAATGCCGGCCCCTGGCCAGCAGGACCAGAGGATGGCAGAAGGGAGCGGGAGCGTTAGGCGGCCGGGCGGCGCCCCTAGTGCAAACATCCCGGAAGCCTACGTTCCCGTCGTGATGGATCCGAGGCACGTGCTAGGAGAGGGCCCAGCCGATCCCCCACGCCAGGCTGGGCGCTGGACATACACGATACCGAGCTCTCCTTCGAAGCACCACCAAGCCCTGCCGACGTCCCCAACAGCGGCAGCCTCTGGGTACAGTTAACGCTGCAGGGGCACGCTTACACTGACCATGGATCGCAGGTAAACCAAGATGCGGCGACCACCAGGACCCTCAGGACGGTGGACCCTCCTCAGGAGCGCGAAGGACGTTGGGAGCAGCACGGGGAAGCCCAACGGCAGGGCCCTCCTCGCGCTGTGCAGAGCAGGATTCAACCTGGAGGTAGGTTCCCTGCCGGGGAAGGCGCGAGCGAGCCCTTCCCCTCGGCAGGGGGCCTACGGTCGCCGAGGACGCCGTCAGCGTCCCCTTGGCCCCTTGGTCTTGTCCTGGTTTTCGGTCTCCCCAACGGTGGTCAGGGGCGGCGCATGACAGGGTCCTCGTCGGGCGACATGAAGCAAGGCTCCGGCCTGTGAAGGTCTACGCTCGTGACCTCTCACGTAATAATGAGTGGGGTTGTACACACCCCGTAGTCTCCTGAGTGCCGCCCTGGGGCCTCACGGGGGCTCCCACTCACTTCCTAGTGGAAGCACCATGCTCCGTGCTGGCCATCGTCACTGTATCTATAATTTTTGATTGCTCCATGCTACTTTATCTACTGTTTTAGGAAATATTGGGCTTTATTATCGACTTTTATATTATTTTTGGGACTAACCTATTAACCGGAGGCCCAGCCCAGATTTGTTGTTTTATGCCTATTTCAGTGTTTCGAGGAAAAGGAATACCAGACGGAGTCAAAACGGAACGAAATCAACTGGAGAAGTTATTTTTGGAAGGAAACCCACCTGATGGACTTGGACCCCACATCAGAAGATACGGGAGGTGCTCACGAGGGTGGGGGGCGCACCCTCCCCCCTGGGCGCGCCCCCTGCCTCGTGGGGCCCCCGTAGCTCCACCGACGTTCTCCCTGCACCCATATATACCTACGTACCCTAAAACTTCCAGAACAGAAGATAGATCGGGAGTTCCGCTGCCGCAAGCCTCCAGAACCACCAAAAACAAATCGGGACCCCTTTCCGGTACCCTGCCGGAGGGGGGATCCATCTCCGGTGGCCATCTTCATTATCCCGACGCTATCCATGACGAGGAGGGAGTAGTTCACCCTCGGGGATGAGGGTATGTACCAGTAGCTATGTGTTTGATCTCTCTCTCTCTCTCTCTCTCTCTCGTGTTCTCTCTCGTGTTCTTCTACGGCACGATCTTGATGTATCCCGAGCTTTGGTATTGTAGTTGGATCTTATGATGTTTCTCCCCCTCTAATCTCTTGTGATGAATTGAGTTTCCCCTTTGAAGTTATTTTATCGGATTGAGTCTTTTATGAACACTTGATGTATGTCTTGCGTGGGATAACCGTGGTGACAATGGGTTATTCTATTGATCCACTTGATGTATGTTTTGGTGATCAACTTGCGGGTTTCGTGACACTTGGGAACCTATGCATAGGGGTTGGCACACGTTCTTGACTCTCCGGTAGTAGCTTTGGGGTACTCTTTGAAGTACTTTTATGTTGGTTGGATGAATATGAGATTGTGTGATGCATATCGTATAATCATGCCCACGGATACTTGAGGTGACAATGGAGTATCTAGGTGACATTAGGGTTTTGGTTGATTTGTATCTTAAGGTGTTATTCTAGTACGAACTCTTTTATAGATCGATCCGAAAGAATAGTTTGTGGTGGTTTCGTACCCGACCATAATCTCTATGTTTGTTCTCCGCTATTAGTGTCTTTGGAGTGACTCCTTGTTGCATGTTGAGGGCTTGTCATATGTTCTATCTATGTTATTATTGTTGAGAGAACTTACACTAGTGAAAGTATGAACCCTAGGCCTTGTTTCCTACCATTGCAATACCGTTTACGCTCACTTTTACCATTAGTTACCTTGCTGTTTTTATTATTTCAGATTACAAAAACCTATATCTACTATCTATTTTGCACTTGTATCACCATCTCTTCGCCGAACTAGTGCACCTATACAATTTACCATTGTATTGGGTGTGTTGGGGACACAAGAGACTTTTTGTTATTTGGTTGCAGGGTTGTTTGAGAGAGACCATCTTCATCCTACGCCTCTCGCGGATTGATAAACCTTAGGTCATCCACTTGAGGGAAATTTGCTACTGTCCTACAAACATGTGCACTTGCAGGCCCAACAACGTCTACAAGAAGAAGGTTGTGTAGTAGACATCAAACTCTTTTCTGGCGCCGTTGCCGGGGAGGCTAGGTAAGTGAAGGTATATATTTAGATTTTGCAATCGAATCTTTTTGTTTCTTGTTTTAGCACTAGTCTTGTTTATAAAAGAAAACCACAAAAAAATGTAGTTGAGTTTGTCTCATACGCTTCACCTTTTTAATATCTTTCGTGAGTATGATGGAAAGGAAAATTGTGCTCAAGTGCTAGAAGAAGAGATCTTTAGAATGTTTGGCACTAAATCTTTGAATGATGAGCATGATTGCAATGTTGTTAGTATGAATTCCTTGAATATCCATGATGCTAATGATATGCAAAGCCACAAGCTTGGGGAAGCTATGTATGATGAATATGATATTTTTTGTCCCCCAAGCTTTGATGAGCAAATTTACTATGATGAAAGCATGCCTCCTATTTATGATGATTATTGTGATGATACGTATGCTATAAAGAAGAAGTTTGCTTATGTGGAGAGTAGAAAATTTTCTATGCTTGTAGATCATGAAAATAATGGTGCTGGTTATATTGTTGAATTCATTCATGATGCTACTGAAAATTATTATGAGGGAGGAACATATGCTTGTAGGAATTGCAATAATGTCAAGTTTCCTCCCTATGTGCTTAAAGTTTTGAAGCTATGCTTGTTGTGCCATCCTATGCTAGTTGATTATTGCTCCCACAAGTTGTTTGCTCACAAAATCCCTATGCATAGGAAGTGGGTTAGACTTAAATGTGCTAGTCATATTCTTCATGATGCTCCCGTTATGTTTCAATTCTTATCTTTTTTGTGAGCATCATTGTAATCATCATGCCTAGCTAAAAGGCATTAAAGGAAAGCGCTTGTTGGGAGACAACCCAATATTTATCCTTACTTTTTTTGTGTGTCCACATGATTATGCTACTGTAGTAATCATGTTTTATAGCTTTTGTTTCAATAAAGTGCCAAGTAGAACCTTTGGGAAGACTTGGGTGAAGTTTATATGATCTTGCTGTGAAAAACAGAAACTTTAGCGCTCACGAGTTTAGTTTCGAGGGAGAGTTCCGTAAGCACGACGGCATGATGACGGTGTTGATGAAGCTACCGACGTAGGGCTTCACCTAAGCACCGCTACGATATGACCGAGATGGATTATGGTGGAGGAGGGCACCGCACACGGCTAAAAGATTAATGATCCACTTGTGTGTCTTGGGGTGCCCCCCGCCCCAGTATATAAAGGAGATAGGAGGGGGGGAGGCGGCCGGCCAGGAGGAGGGCGTGCCAAGGGGGGAGTCCTACTCCCACCGGGAGAAGGACTCCTCCTTTCCTAGTAGGAGTAGGAGAAGGGGGAAGGAGGAGAGAGGGGGGAGAAAAGGGGGGCGCCACCCCCCTCCTTGTCCAATTCGGACTAGAGGGGGAGGGGCGCGCGGCCCTGCATTGGCCGCCCCTCCTCTTCTCCACTAAGGCCCATAAGGCCCATTATACTCCCCGGGGGGTTCCGGTAACCCCCCCGGTACTCCGGTATATGCCCGAACTTGCACGGAACACTTCCGAAGTCCAAACATAGTCATCCAATATATCGATCTTTATGTCTCGACCATTTTGAGACTCCTCGTCATGTCTCATAATATCGACCGTCACCAAACGTTAAGCGTGCGGACCCTACGGGTTCGAGAACTATGTAGAAATGACCGAGACATGTCTCCGGTCAATAACCAATAGCGGAACCTGGATGCTCATATTGGCTCCTACATATTGTTGGGGAACGTAGTAATTTCAAAAAAATTCCTACGCACACACAAGATCATGGTGATGCATAGCAACAAGAGGGGAGAGTGTTGTCTACATACCCTTGTAGACCGTAAGCGGAAGCGTTAGCACAACGTGGTTAATGTAGTCGTACGTCTTCACGACCCGACCGATCAAGCACCGAAACTATGGCACCTCCGAGTTCTAGCACACGTTCAGTTCAATGACGTCCCTCGAACTCCGATCCAGCCGAGTGTTGAGGGAGAGTTCCGTCAGCACGACGGCGTGATGATGATCTTGATGTTCTACCGTCGCAGGGCTTCGCCTAAGCACCGCTACGATATTATCGAGGTGGACTATGGTGGAGGGGGGCACCGCACACGGCTAAGAGATCCAAGGGATCAATTGTTGTTGTCTTTGGTGCTAGCCCTGCCCCTCTATTTATATGTTGAGCCCCAGGGTCGAAACTTGGAGCAAAAGCCTCCTCAAAGTCGGTTTTGCCCGAAAGGCAAGAGTCCCACTCGGACTCCAGGACCAAACGCCACAATCCTTGGCGTCTGGCCCAGACGCCATGGGCCTCGGCGTCTGGCCCAGACGCCATGGGCCAGGGTCTCCGGCGTTTCGCCCCCTGGCCTCCACAAAACTCCTTTTGCACCGTCCTAAAGCCTCATGGGCTTGACCCCTTGGCCTAACCATATCATCCAATATATGAATCTTTACGTCTTGACCATTTCGAGACTCCTGTCATGTCCCCGATCTTATCCGGGACTCCGAACTCCTTCGGTACATCAAAACATGTAAACTCATAATATAACTGTCATCGAAACCTTAAGCGTGCGGACCCTACGGGTTCGAGAACAATGTAGACATGACCGAAACACGTTTCCGGTCAATAACAAAAAGCGGAACCTGGATGCTCATATTGGCTCCCACATATTCTACGAAGGTCTTTATCGGTCAGACCGCATAACAACATATGTTGTTCCCTTTGTCATCGGTATGTTACTTGCCCGATATTCGATCGTCGGTATCTCAATACCTAGTTCAATCTTGTTTCCGGCAAGTCTCTTTACTCGTTCCGTAATACATCATCTCACAACAAACTCATTAGTTGTAATGCTTGCAAGGCTTAAGTGATGTGTATTACCGAGAGTGCCCAGAGATACCTCTCCGACAATCGGAGTGGCAAATCCTAATCTCGAAATACGCCAACCCAACAAGTACCTTCGGAGACACCTGTAGAGCACCTTTATAATCACCCAGTTACGTTGTGACATTTGGTAGCACACAAATTGTTCCTCCGGTAAACGGGAGTTGCATAATCTCATAGTCATAGGAACATGTATAAGTCATGAAGAAAGCAATAGCAATACACTAAACGATCGGGTGCTATGCTAACGGAATGGGTCAAGTCAATCACATCATTCTCCGAATGATGTGATCTCGTTAATCAAATGACAACTCTTTGTCCATGGCTAGGAAACATAACCATCTTTGATTAATGAGCTAGTCAAGTAGAGGCATACTAGTGACACTCAGTTTGTCTATGTATTCACACATGTATTATGTTTCCGGTTAATACAATTCTGGCATGAATAATAAACATTTATCATGATATAAGGAAATAAATAATAACTTTATTATTGCCTCTAGGACATATTTCCTTCAGTCTCCCACTTGCACTAGAGTCAATAATCTAGTTCACATCGCCATGTGATTTAACACCAATATTCACATCTGTATGCGATTAATACCCATAGTTCACATCGTCATGTGGTCAACACCCAAAAGGTTTACTAGAGTCAATAATCTAGTTCACGTCGGTATGTGATTAACACCCAAAGAGTACTAAGGTATGATCTTGTTTTGCTTGTGAGAGAAGTTTAGTCAACGGGTCTGTCACATTCAGAGCCGTATGTATTTTGCAAATATTCTATGTCTACAATGCTCTGGACAGAGCTACTCTGCTAATTGCTCCCACTTCTAATATGTATCCAGATTGAGACTTAGAGTCATCTGGATCGGTGTAAAAGCTTGCATCGATGTAACCTTTTACGACGAACTCTTTTATCACCTACATAATCGAGAAACATCTCCTTATTACACTAAGGATAATTTTGACCGCTGTCCAGTGATCTACTCCTAGATCAAAATTGTACTCCCTTGCCAAAAACAGTGTAGGGTATACAATATATCTGGTACACATCATGGCATACTTTATAGAACCTATGGCTGAGGCATAGGGAATGACTTTCATTCTCTTTCTATCTTCTGCCGTTGTCGGGCTTTGAGTCTTACTCAATTTCACACCTTGTAACACAGGCAATAACTCTTTCTTTGACTGTTCCATTTTGAACTACTTCAAAATCTTGTCAAGGTATGTATTCATTGAAAAACTTATCAGGCGTCTTGATCTATCTCTATAGATCTTGATGCTCAATATGTAAGCAGCTTCACTGAGGTCTTTCTTTGAAAAACTCCTTTCAAACAATCCTTTATGCTTTGCAGAATAATTCTACATTATTTCTGATCAACAATATGTCATTCACATATACTTATCAGAAATGCTGTAGTGCTCCCACTCACTTTCTTGTAAATACAGGCTTCACCGCAAGTCTGTATTAAAACTCTATGCTTTGATCAACTTATCAAAGCGTATATTCCAACTCCGAGATGCTTGCACCAGTCCATAGATGGATCGCTGGAGCTTGCATATTTTGTTAGCACCTTTAGGATTGACAAAACCTTATGGTTGTATCATATACAACTTTTCTTTAATAAATCCATTAAGGAATGTAGTTTTATTTATCCATTTGCCATATTTCATAAAATGCGGCAATTTGCTAACATGATTCGGACAGACTTTTAAGCATCGATATGAGTGAGAAAATTTCATTGTATTCAACACCTTGAACTTGTCGAAAACCTTTTGCGACAATTCGAGCTTTGTAGATAGTAACACTACTATCAACGCCCGTCTTCCTCTTGAAGATCCATTTATTTTCTATGGATTGCCGATCATCGGGCAAGTCCACCAAAGTCCACACTTTGTTCTCATACATGGATCCTATCTCAGATTTCATGGCCTCCAGCCATTTCGCGAAATCTGGGCTCATCATCGCTTCCTCATAGTTCGTAGGTTCATCATGGTCTAGTAACATGACTTCCAGAACAGGATTACCGTACCACCCTGGTGCGGACCGTACTCTGGAAGACCTATGAGGTTCTGTAATAACTTGATCTGAAGTTTCATGATCATCATCATTAGCTTCCTCACTAATTGGTGTAGGAATCACTGGAACTGATTTCAGCGATGAACTATTTTCCAATTCAGGAGAAGGTACTATTACCTTATCAAGTTCTACTTTTCTCCCACTCACTTCTTTTGAGAGAAACTCCTTCTCTAGAAAGGATCCATCTTAGCAACGAATATCTTGCTTTCGGATCTGTGATAGAAGGTGTACCCAATAGTTTTCTTTGGGTATTCTATGAACGCACTTCTCCGATTTGGGTTCGAGCTTATCAGGTTGAAACTTTTTCACATAAGCATCGCAGTCCCAAACTTTAAGAAACGACAACTTTGGTTTCTTGCCAAACCACAGTTCATAAGGCGTCGTCTCAAACGGATTTTGATGGTGCCCTATTTAAAGTGAATGCAACTGTCTCTAATGCATAACCCCAAAATGATAGTGGTAAATCGGTAAGATACATCATAGGTCGCACCATATCCAATAAAGTGCGGTTATGACGTTCGGACACTCTATTACGTTGTGGTGTTCCATGTGGCATGAGCTGTGAAACTATTCCACATTGTTTTATATGAAGGCCAAACTCGTAACTCAAATATTCTCCTCCACGATCAGATCGTAGAAACTTTATTTTCTTGTTACGATGATTCTCCACTTCACTCTGAAATTCTTTGAACTTTTCAAATGTTTCAGACTTGTGCTTCATTAAGTAGATATACTCATATCTGCTCAAATCATCTTGTGAAGGTCAGAAAATAACGATACCCGCCATGAGCATCAATACTCATTGGATCGCATACATCGGTATGTATTATTTCCAACAAGTCAGTAGCTCGTTCCATTGTTCTGAAGAACGGAGTTTTAGTCATCTTGCCCATAAGGCACGGTTTGCAAGCATCAAATGATTCATTACCAAGTGATTCCAAAAATTCATCTTTATGGAGTTTCTTCATGCGCTTTACACCGATATGACCCAAATGGCAGTGCCACAAATAACTTGCACTATCATTATTAACTTTGCATCTTTTGGCATCAATATTATGAATATGTGTATCACTACGATCGAGATCCAACAAACTATTTTCATTGGGTGTATGACCATTGAAGGTTTTATTCATGTAAATAGAACAACAATTATTCTCTGACTTTAAATGAATAACCATATTGCAATAAACATGATCAAATCATATTCATGCTCAACGCAAACGCCAAATAACATTTATTTAGGTTCTACACAAATCTCTAAAGTGTAGGGAGAGTGTGATGATGATCATATCAATCTTGGAACTACTTCCAACACACATCCTCACTTCACCCTCAACTAGTCTCTGTTTATTCTGTAACTCCTGCTTCGAGTTACTAATATTTAGCAACCGAACAAGTATCAAATACTCAGGGGCTACTATAAACACTAGTAAAGTACACATCAATAACATGTATATCAAATATACCCTTGTTCACTTTGCCATCCTTCTTATCCACCAAATATTCAGGGCATTTTCCACTTCTAGTGACCATTTCCTTTGCAGTATAATCACTCAGTTTCAGGCTTTGGTCCAGCTTTGGGCTTCTTCGCAGGAGTGACAACTTGTTTGCCATTCTACTTGAAGTTTCCCTTTCTTTCCCTTTGCCCTTTTCTTGAAACTAGTGGTCTTGTCAATCATCAACACTTGATGCTCTTTCTTGATTTCTACCTTTGTCGATTTCAACATCACGAAGAGCTCAAGAATCGTTTTCGTCATCCCTTGCATACAATAGTTCATCACAAAGTTCTAGTAACTTAGTGATGGTGACTAGAGAATTCTGTCAATCACTATCTTATCTGGAAGATTAACTCCCACTTGATTCAAGCGATTACCCAGACAATCTGAGCACATGCTCACTAGTTGAGCGATTCTCCTCCATCTTTTAGCTATAGAACTTGTTGGAGACTTCATATCTCTCAACTCGGGTATTTGCTGGAAATATTAACTTCAACTCCTGGAACATCTCATATGGTCCATGACGTTCGAAACGTCTTTGAAGTCCCGATTCTAAACCGTTTAAGCATGGTGCACTAAACTATCAAGTAGTCATCATTTTGAGCTAGCCAAACGTTCATAACGTCTGCATCTGCTCCTGCAATAGGTTTGTCACCTAGCGGTGCATCAAGGACATAATTCTTCTTTGCAGCAATGAGGATAAACCTCAGATCACGGATCCAATCCGCATCATTGCTACAAACATCTTTCAACACAAATTTTCTCTAGGAACATATCAAAATAATCATATGAAAGCAACAACGCAAGCTATTGATCTACAACATAATTTACAAAATACTACCAGGACTAAGTTCATGATAAATTTAAAGTTCAATTAATCATATTACTAAAGAACTCCCACTTAGATAGACATCCCTCTAATCCTCTAAGTGATTACGTGATCCATATCAACTACACCATGTCCGATCATCACGTGAGATGGAGTAGTTTCAACGGTGAACATCAATATGTTGATCATATATACTATATGATTCACGCTCGACCTTTCGGTCTCCGTGTTCCGAGGCCATATTCGTTATATGCTAGGCTCATCAAGTTTAACCTGAGTATTCCGCGTGTGCAACTATTTTGCACCTGTTGTATTTGAACGTAGAGCCTATCACACCCGATCATCACGTGGTGTCTCAGCACAAAGAACTTTCGTAATGGT
Source organism: Triticum aestivum (assembly GCF_018294505.1). Classification (NCBI taxonomy): domain Eukaryota; kingdom Viridiplantae; phylum Streptophyta; class Magnoliopsida; order Poales; family Poaceae; genus Triticum; species Triticum aestivum. The sequence goes on along the minus strand of NC_057807.1, from coordinate 24,484,431 downwards.
GCATACTCAGGGAGAACACTTCTTGATATATAGCGAGAGATCATCTTAAAATGCTACTGTCAATCAAAGCAAGATAAGATGCATAAAGGATAAACATCACATGCAATCAATATAAGTGATATGATATGGCCATCATCATCTTGTGCTTATGATCTCCATCTCCGAAGCACCGTCGTGATCACCATCGTCACCGGTGCGACACCTTGATCTCCATCGTAGCATCGTTGTCGGTACGCCATCTATTGCTTCTACGACTATTGCTACCGCTTAGTGATAAAGTAAAGCAATTACAGGGCGTTTGCATTTCATACAATAAAGTGACAACCATATGGCTCCTGCCAGTTGCCGATAACTCGGTTACAAAACATGATCATTTCATACAATAAAATATAACATCACGTCTTGACCATATCACATCACAACATGCCCTGCAAAAACAAGTTAGACGTCCTCTACTTTGTTGTTGCAAGTTTTACGTGGCTGCTACGGGCTTAGCAAGAACCGTTCTTACCTACGCATCAAAACCACAACAATAGTTTGTCAAGTTGGTGCTGTTTTAACCTTCGCAAGGACCGGGTGTAGCCACACTTGGTTCAACTAAAGTTGGAGAAACAGACACCCGCCAGCCACCTGTGTGCAAAGCACATCGGTAGAACCAGTCTCCCGTAAGCGTACGCGTAATGTCGGTCCGGGCCGCTTCATCCAACAATACTGCCGAACCAAAGTATGACATGCTGGTAAGCAGTATGACTTGTATCGCCCACAACTCACTTGTGTTCTACTCGTGCATATGACATCTACACATAAAACCAGGCTCGGATGCCACTGTTGGGGAACGTAGTAATTTCAAAAAATTTCCTACGCACACACAAGATCACGGTGATGCATAGCAACAAGAGGGGAAGTGTTGTCTACATACCCTTGTAGACCGTAAGCGGAAGCGTTAGCACAACGCGGTTGATGTAGTCGTACGTCTTCATGGCCCGACCGATCAAGCACCGAAACTACGGCACCTCCGAGTTCTAGCACACGTTCAGCTCGATGACGTCCCTCGAACTCCGATCCAGCCGATTGTTGAGGGAGAGTTCCGTCAGCACGATGGCGTGATGACGATCTTGATGTTCTACCGTCGCAGGGCTTCGCCTAAGCACCGCTATGATATTATCGAGGTGGACTATGGTGGAGGGGGGCACCGCACACGGCTAAGAGATCCAAGGGATCAATTGTTGTTGTCTTTGGTGCTAGCCCTGCCCCTCTATTTATATGTTGAGCCCCGGGGTCGAAACTTGGAGCAAAAGCCTCCTCAAAGTCGGTTTTGCCCGAAAGGCAAGAGTCCCACTCGGACTCCAGGACCAAACGCCACAATCCTTGGCGTCTGGCCCAGACGCCATGGGCCTCGGCGTCTGGCCCAGACGCCATGGGCCAGGGTCTCCGGCGTTTCGCCCCCTGGCCTCCACAAAACTCCTTTTGCACCGACCTAAAGCCTCACGGGCTTGACCCCTTGGCCTAACCATATCATCCAATATATGAATCTTTACGTCTTGACCATTTCGAGACTCCTGTCATGTCCCCGATCTTATCCGGGACTCCGAACTCCTTCGGTACATCAAAACATGTAAACTCATAATATAACTGTCATCGAAACCTTAAGCGTGCGGACCCTACGGGTTCGAGAACAATGTAGACATGACCGAAACACGTTTCCGGTCAATAACCAATAGCGGAACCTGGATGCTCATATTGGCTCCCACATATTCTACGAAGATCTTTATCGGTCAGACCGCATAACAACATATGTTGTTCCCTTTGTCATCGGTATGTTACTTGCCCGATATTCAATCGTCGGTATCTCAATACCTAGTTCAATCTCGTTTCCGGCAAGTCTCTTTACTCGTTTCGTAATACATCATCTCACAACAAACTCATTAGTTGTAATGCTTGCAAGGCTTAAGTGACGTGTATTACCGAGAGGGCCCAAAGATACCTCTCCGACAATCAAAGTGACAAATCCTAATCTCGAAATACGCCAACCCAACAAGTACCTTCCGAGACACCTGTAGAGCACCTTTATAATCACTCAGTTACGTTGTGACGTTTGGTAGCACACAAAGTGTTCCTTCAGTAAACGGGAGTTGCATAATCTCATAGTCATAGGAACATGTATAAGTCATGAAGAAAGCAAAAGCAATACACTAAACGATCGGGTGCTATGCTAACGAAATGGGTCAAGTCAATCACACCATTCTCCTAATGATGTGATCTCGTTAATCAAATGACAACTCTTTGTCCATGGCTAGGAAACATAACCATCTTTGATTAATGAGCTAGTCAAGTAGAGGCATACTAGTGACACTCAGTTTGTCTATGTATTCACACATGTATTATGTTTCCGGTTAATACAATTCTAGCATGAATAATAAACATTTATCATGATATAAGGAAATAAATAATAACTTTATTATTGCCTCTAGGGCATATTTCCTTCACATATTCCACGAAGATTTTTATCGGTCAAACCGCATAACAACATACGTTGTTCCCTTTGTCATCGGTATGTTACTTGCCCGAGATTCAATCGTCGGTATCTCAATACCTAGCTCAATCTCGTTACCGGCAAGTATCTTTACTCGTTCCGTAATACATCATCCCACAACTAACTCATTAGTTACATTGCTTGCAAGGCTTATAGTGATGTGCATTACCGAGAGGGCCCAGAGATACCTCTCCAATAGCCGGAGTGACAAATCCTAATCTCGATGTATGCCAACTCAACAAGTACCATCGGAGACACATGTAGAGCACCTTTATAATCACCCAGTTACATTGTGATGTTTGGTAGCACACAAAGTGTTCGTCCGGTAATCGGGAGTTGCATAATCTCATAGTCATAGGAACATGTATAAGTCATGAAGAAAGCAATAGCAGTAAACTAAAATGATCAAGTGCTAAGCTAACGGAATGGGTCAAGTCAATCACATCATTCTCCTAATGATGTGATCTCGTTTATCAAATGACAACTCATGTCTATGGTTAGGAAACCTTAACCATTTTTTATCAACGAGCTAGTCAAGTAGAGGCATACTAGTGACACTATATTGTTTATGTATTCACACATGTATTATGTTTCCGGTTAATACAATTCTAGCATGAATAATAAACGTTTATCATGAAAAAAAGAAATAAATAATAACTTTATTATTGCCTCTAGGGCATAGTTCCTTCAGTCTCCCACTTGCACTAGAGTCAATAATCTAGATTACATAGTAATGATTCTAACACCCATGGAGTCTTGGTGCTGATCATGTTTTGCTTGTGAGAGAGGCTTAGTCAACAGGTCTGCAACATTCAGATCCGTACGTATCTTGCTAATCTCCATGTCTCCCACCTGGACTTGGTCACGGATGGAATTGAAGCGTCTCTTGATGTACTTGGTTCTCTTGTGAAATCTGGATTCCTTTGCCAAGGCAATTGCACCAGTATTGTCACAAAAGATTTTCATTGGACCCGATGCACTAGGTATGACACCTAGATCGGATATGAACTCCTTCATCCAGACTCCTTAATTTGCTGCTTCCGAAGCAGCTATGTACTCCACTTCACACGTAGATCCCGCCACGACACTTTGTTTAGAACTGCACCAACTGACAGCTCCACCGTTTAATATAAACACGTATCCGGTTTGTGATTTAGAATCGTCCGGGTCAGTGTCAAAGCTTGCATCGACGTAACCATTTACGACGAGCTCTTTGTCACCTCCATAAACGAGAAACATATCCTTAGTCCTTTTCAGGTATTTCAGGATGTTCTTGACCGCTGTCTAGTGATCTACTCCTAGATTACTTTGGTACCTCCCTGCTAAACCAATAGCAAGGCACACATCATGTCTGGTACATAGCATTAAATACATGATAGAGCCTATGGCTGAAGCATAGGGAACAATTTTCATTTTATCTCTATCTTCTGAAGTGGTCGGGCGTTGAGTCTGGCTCAACTTCACACCTTGTAATATAGGCAAGAACCCTTTCTTTGCTTGATCCATTTTGAACTTTTTCAAAACTTTATCAAGGTATGTGCTTTGTGAAAGTCCAATTAAGAGTCTTGATCTACATCTATAGATCTTGATGCCCAATATATCAGCAACTTCACAGAGGTATTTCATTGAAAAATCCTATTCAAGTATCCTTTTATGCTATCCAGAAATTCTATATCATTTCCAATCAACAATATGTCATCCACATATAATATTAGAAATGTTGCAGACCTCCCAATCACTTTCTTGTAAATACAGGCTTCTCCAAAAGTCTGTATAAAACCATATACTTTGATCACACGATCAAAATGTTTATTCCAACTCCGAGAGGCTTGCACCAGTCCATAAATGGTTCGCTGGAGCTTGCACACTTTGTTAGCACCTTTCGGATCGACAAAACCTTCTGGTTGCATCATATACAACTCTTCTTCCAGAAATCCATTCAGGAATGCAGTTTTGACATCCATTTGCCAAATTTCATAATCATAAAATGCGGCAATTGCTAACATGATTCGGACAGACTTAAGCATCGCTACAGGTGAGAAAGTCTCATCGTAGTCAACCCCTTGAACTTGTCGGAAACCTTTCGCAACAAGTCGAGCTTTGTAGACAGTAACATTATCGTCAGCTCGGTCTTCTTCTTGAAGATCCATTTATTCTCAATGGCTTGCCGATCCTCGGGCAAGTCAACCAAAGTCCAGACTTTGTTCTCATACATGATCCCATCTCAGATTTAATGGCCTCAAGCCATTTTGCGGAATCTGGGCTCATCATCGCTTCCTCATAGTTCGTAGGTTCGCCATGGTCAAGTAACATGACTATTGGAAATATTCCCTAGAGGCAATAATAAAATGGTTATTATAATATTTCCTTGTTCATGATAATTGTCTATTGTTCATGCTATAATTGTGTTATCCAGAAATCATAATACATGTGTGAATACATAGACCACAACATGTCCCTAGTGAGCCTCTAGTCGACTAGCTCGTTGATTAATGGATGGTTACGGTTTCCTGACCATGGACATTGGATGTCATTGATAACGTGATCACATCATTGGGAGAATGATGTGATGGACAAGACCCAATCCTAAGCATAGCACAAGATCGTGTAGTTCATTTGCTAGAGCTTTTCTAATGTCAAGTATCATTTCCTTAGACCATGAGATCGTGTAACTCCCGGATACCTTAAGAGTTCTTTGGGTGTACCAAACGTCACAATGTAACTGGGTGGCTATAAAGGTATACTACAGGTATATCCGAAAGTGTGTGTTGCGTTGACACGAATCGAGACTGGGATTTGTCACTCCGTATGACGGAGAGGTATCTCTGGGCCCACTCGGTAATGCATCATCATAATGAGCTTGATGTGACCAAGTGGTTGGTCACGCGATCATGCATTACGATACGAGTAAAGTGACTTGCCGGTAAGGAGATTGAATGAGGTATTGGGATACCGACGATCGAATCTCGGGCAAGTAACGTACTGATTGACAAAGGGAATTGTATACGGGATTACTTGAATCCTCGACATCGTGGTTCATTCAATGAGATCATCGTGGAACATGTGGGAGCCAACATGGGTATCCATATCCCGCTGTTGGTTATTGGCCGGAGAGCTGTGTCGGTCATGTCTGCATGATTCCCGAACCCGTAGGGTCTACACACTTAAGGTTCGGTGTCGCTAGGGTTATTAGGAAGACTTGTATGTGATTAACGAATGTTGTTCAGAGTCCCGGATGAGATCCCGGACGTCACAAGGAGTTCCGGAATGGTCCGGAGGTGAAGATTTATATGTGGGAAGTTGTCATACGGTCACCGGAAAAGTTCGGGGGCATATCGGTATTGTACCGGGGCCACCGGAGGGGTTCCGGGGGTTCACCGGGAGGGGCCACCTCTCTCGGAGGGCCTCATGGGCTGTAGTGGGCAGGAAACCAGCCCCTGGAGGGCTGGGCGCATCCCCCCTTGGGCCCATGCGCCTAGAGTTGGGGGGGGGGGGAACCCTAGAGGGGGCGCCTCCCTTGCTTGGGGAGCAAGCCCCCTCCCCTTGCCCCCCCTCTAGATCTCATCTAGAGGGGCCCGGCCCCCTTCCCCCTTCCCCTATAAATAGAGGGGAGAGGGGAGGGCTGCACACCACATCCAAGGCGCAGCCCCTCCCCTCCCCAACACCTCTCCTCCTCCGATTAAGTGCTTGGCGAAGCCCTGTCGGAGTACGGCCACTCCATCACCACCACGCCGTTGTGCTGCTGTTGGAGCTCTCTTCCTCAACCTCTCCTTTCCCCTTGCTGGATCAAGAAGGAGGAGATGTCACCGCTCTGTACGTGTGTTGAACGCGGAGGTGCCGTCCGTTCGGCGCTAGGATCATCGGTGATTTGGATCACGACGAGTACGACTCCATCAACCCCATTTTCTTGAACGCTTCCGCTCGCGATCTAGAAGGGTATGTAGATGCACTCCTCTCTCTCGTTGCTAGATGACTCCATAATTTGATCTTGGTGATGCATAGAATTTTTTTATTTTCTACAATGATCCACAACAATGACCTCTAGAATAGGATTACCGTACCACTCTGGTGCGGATCTTACTTTGGTTGACCTACGAGGTTCGGTAGTAACTTGATCTGAAGTTTCATGATCAATATCATTAGCTTCCTAACTAATTGGTGTAGGTGTCATAGGAACCGGTTTCTATGATGAACTACTTTCCAATAAGGGAGCAGGTACAGTTACCTCATCAAGTTCTACTTTCCTCCTACTCACTTCTTTCGAGAGAAACTCCTTCTCTAAAAGGATCCATTCTTAGCAACAAATTTCTTGCCTTCGGATCTGTGATAGAATGTGTACCCAACAATCTCCTTTGGGTATCCTATGAAGACACATTTCTCCAATTTGGGTTCGAGCTTATCAGGTTGAAGTTTTTTTCACATAAGCATCGCAGCCCCAAACTTTAAGAAATGACAACTTTGGTTTCTTGCCAAACCATATTTCATAAGGCGTCGTCTCAACCGATTTCGATGGTGCCCTATTTAACGTGAATGCAGCTGTCTCTAAAGCATAACCCCAAAATGATAGCGGTAAATCAGTAAGAGACATCGTAGATCGCACCATATCTAGTAAAGTATGATTACAACGTTCGGACAAACCATTACGCTGTGGTGTTTTGGGTGGTGTGAGTTGCGAAACTATTCGGCATTGTTTTAAATGTAGACCAAACTCGTAACTCAAATATTCTCCTCCACGATCAGATCATAGAAACTTTATTTTCTTGTTACAATGATTTTCCACTTCACTCTGAAATTCTTTGAACTTTTCAAATGTTTCAGACTTATGTTTCATTAAGTAGATACACCCATATCTGCTCAAATCATCTGTGAAGGTGAAAAAATAACGATACCCGCCACGAGCCTCAATATTCATTGGACCACTACATCAGTATGTATGATTTCCAATAAATCTGTTGCTTGCTCCATTGTTCCGGAGAATGGCATTTTAGTCATCTTGCCCATGAGGCATGGTTCGCAAGTACCAAGTGATTCATAATCAAGTGATTCCGGAAGTCCATCAGTATGGAGTTTCTTAACGGCAGTGCCACAAATAAGTTGCACTACCATTATCAACTCTACATCTTTTGGCTTCAATATTATGAATATGTGCATCACTACTATCGAGATTCAAGACAAATAGACCACTCTTTAAGGGTGCATGACCATAAAAGATATTACTCATATAAATAGAACAACCATTTTTCTCAGATTTAAATGAATAACCATCTCACATCAAACAAGATCAAGATATAATGTTCATGCTTAATGCTGGCACCGAATAACAATTATTCAGGTCTAAAACTAATCCCGAAGGTAGATGTAGAGGTAGTGTGCCGACGGCGATCACATCGACTTTGGAACCATTTCCCACGCGCATCGTCACCTCGTCCTTAGCCAATCTTCGCTCAATCCGTAGTCCCTGTTTCGAGTTGCAAATATTAGCAACAGAACCAGTATCAAATACCCAGGTGCTACTGCGAGCTCTAGTAAGGTACACATCAATAACATGTATATCACATATACCTTTGTTCACCTTGCCATCCTTCTTATCCGCCAAATACTTGGGGCAGTTCCGCTTCCAGTGACCAGTCCCTTTGCAGTAGAAGCACCCAGTCTCAGGCTCAGGTCCAGATTTAGGTTTCTTCTCTTGAGCAGCAACTTGCTTGCCGTTTCTTCTTGAAGTTCCCCTTCTTCTTCCCTTTTATGACGCCCCCGATTCAATCGTACACTAATCATGCATGCAAACGTGTATGATCAAGATCAGGGACTCACGGGAAGATATCACAACACAACTCTAAGAACATAAATAAGTCATACAAGCATCATATTACAAGCCAGGGGCCTTGAGGGCTCGAATACAAGTGCTTGATCATAGACGAGTCAGTGGAAGCAACAATATCTAAGTACAGACATAAGTTAAACAAGTTTGGCTTAAGAAGGCTAGCACAAACTGGGATACAGATCGAAAGAGGCGCAGGCCTCCTGCATGGGATCCTCCTAACTACTCCTGGTCGTCATCAGCAGCCTGCACATAGTAGTAGGCACCTCCAGTGTAGTAGTCGTCGTCGACGATGGTGTCTGGCTCCTGGGCTCTAACGTCTGGTTGCGGCATCCGAGAAGAAGAGGAAAACGGGGGAAAAGAGGGAGCAAAGCAACAGTGAGTACTCATCCAAAGTACTCGCAAGCAAGGATCTACACTACATATGCATGGGTATATGTGTAAAGAGGAAATATCGGTGGACTGAACTGCAGAATGCCAGAATAATAGGGGGATAGCTAGTCCTATCAAAGACTACGCTTCTAGCAGCCTCCATCTTGCAGCATGTAAAAGAGAGTAGATTGAAGTCCTCCAAGTAGCATCACATAGCATAATCCTACCCGGCGATCCTCCCCTTGTCGCCCTGTGGAAAAGCAACCACCGGGTTACCTATGGAACTTGTCTGGGTGTGTTTTGTTAAGTATCCGGTTCTAGTTGTCATAAGGTCAAGTTACAACTCCGGTTCATCCTTTTACCGAGGGACACGACTATTCGAATAGATAAACTTCCCTGCAGGGGTGCACCACATAACCCAACATGCTCGATACCATTTGGCCGGACACACTTTCCTGGGTCATGCCCGGCCTCGGAAGATCAACACGTCGCAGCTTCACCTAGGCACAACAGAGAGGTCAGCACGCCGGTCTAAATCCTATGCGCGCAGGGGTCTGGGCCCATCGCCCATTACACACCTGCATGTTGTGTACGCGGCCGGAAGCAGACCTAGCCCCCTTAATACAAGCGTGAGCTTACGGTCTAATGCGGCGCGTGGCGCTCAGTCGCTGACGTCAAGAAGAGCTTCGGCTGATACTATGACGTCGAGTGCCCATATCTTTCCCGCATAGTTGGTTAGTGCGTATAGGCCAGTGGCCAGATTCAAATCAAATACCAAGATCTCGTTAAGCATGTTATTATGATGCAACCGCGAACGCCGGCCAGGGCCAGGCCCACCTCTCGCCTAGGTGGTCTCAACCTGCCCTGTCGCTCCGCCACAAAGATCCACACAGAGGGCCGTCGGGACAAAGGTCCTTTCAGCCCCCAATCCGTGAATCACTCGCGGGCACTCAACGAGCCGACCCGACTTTAGTCACCATCTGTAAAATATGTATATATGTATAGTATATACCCGTGATCACCTCCCGAGTGATCACGACCCAATAGTATAGCAAGGTAGACTGACAAGAATGTAGGGCCAAAGATGATAAACTAGCATCATACACTAAGCATTTTAGGATTGCGGGTAAGGTATCAATGACTGTAGCAACAATGACAGGCTATGCAACAGAATAGGAGTAACCAAACAGTAACATGCTACACTACTCTAATGCAAGCAGTATAGAGAAGAATAGGCGATATCTGGTGATCAAGGGGGGGGGGGCTTGCCTGGTTGCTCTGGCAAGAAGGAGGGGCCGTCAACTCCGTAGTCAAACTGGGCAGCAGCAGCGTCGGTCTCGTAGTCTACCGGAGAGAAGAGGGGGAAGAAATAGTAAATACAATGCAAACATAAGCATGACGATGCATGACATGACAATGAGCGGTGTTAGGTGTGCCCTAACGCGGTAGTAGGTGATACCGGCGAAAGGGGGAAACATCCGGGAAAGTATCCCCGGTGTTTCGCATTTTCGGACAGATGCACCGAGGGAGGGGGGGGATTGCAGGTTCGATATGCTAGGGGTGTGTGGCGTACGAACGGGCTGCGTAACCGGATTTGTCTCGTCATTTTGAGCAACTTTCATGTAGAAAGTATTTTCATCCGAGCTACGGTTTATTTTATATTTATTTTTAAAGATTTAAATCAATTTATAAATTATTATTATTAATTTAATTCGAAAATGGCATTACTGCATCAGCATGACATCAGCACGACATCATCAGTCAACAGAGGTGTTGACTGGGTCAAGCTGACGTGTGGGGTCCGCATGTCATTGACTATTCAAGCTAATCAAGGTTTAATTAAGTTATCTAGTGATAGGTTAATCTAATCAGGATTAATTAAGTTAATTAATTAATTAATTATTATTATTTTTATTATTGTTATTTTTATTTATAATTCTTTTTATATAAAAACGTTCTGGGCGTGGGGCCCATCTGTCATAGGCCCCACGGGCCATAGCGGGTGTGGGGGTTCACGGGCGTCAGGTGCCAGGTGCGAGCGCACCCGACCAGGCACTCTCCCGCAAAGCGGACAAGGCCGTCGGGGCACTGACGCCGGGGCAGGCTGGGGCGGCCAGCCGGGCCACGGCGAGCGGAGGCGAGGTGTGGCGCCGGTGCGCCAGTGGCGCGCGGGCGGGCGCGGTGTCACGACCATGGGAGGAGGAGAGAGCGGAGATGAGGCGTGGGGCCATGGGGCGCCGGCCGGAGCAGCAGGGGGAGGCGGGCGGTGACCGGGGGCGGCGCAGAGGGGCGAGGCAAGGAGGCACAGGCCGGCGCGAGGATGCGCATGAGCACGGCCAGGGCGCGGCGCAGATGGGCACCGGCGTCGGGCGACGACCGGGGCCGCGGCGAGATCAGCCGGGAACGGCACCGGCGAGGCCGGCCGAGTGGTGGCCTGCAGCAGAGGACGACAGGGGGGTCGCGCGAGGGGGTGATGGAGGCGGCTGCGGCCGGAGACGAGACCACGGCAAGGCAAGGAGCCAAGGCGGGAGGCGCGGGCGCGCGCGAGGCCAAGCAAGCGGGCACGGGACGGGGCCGGCTGTGCGCAATGAGGACAGGGGAAAGGAGGAGACGGGGGTTTCTCACGTTGGCCCGCAGGGGAGTGGCAGTGGGGCGCGTGGAGGAAGACGGGGATGGCCGGCGACGGGGAGGCAGTCCGGTGGGGAGGAGGAAGCAGGCCGGCGAGGAAGCTCCGGGCACCGGCGTCGGCGTCGATCGATCCAGGCGGCTGGAGGGGTCGTTCCCCCGATCCAGATCTGGATCAGGGAGGGGGGAGAGCGACGTGGGGAACGAGTGGGCGCGTTGGTTAGGGTTCCATGGGTGGGGAGGGCCATATAGGCCAGGCGCAACTGGGCCGGCCAGCTGGGCTGGCTTTGGCCAGCTGGGCCATTTAACCCAGTGGAGGGGGGGCCTTTTCAATCCTTTTTAACGGTTTTGTCTTTCTTTTTATTTAATGTTCTTTTCTATTTTATTAAATTTTAGCTTTTATAAAATACAAAGTTGTACCCAAAAGAGCATTAATAATTATGCCCCTACTAGAATTAGCTTCGCACTTAAAACAAAATAGTTTGTATCTGTTTATTATTTTAAAATCATTTAAATAATTGTTTTTGCTACTGTTTTATTTAGTTTAGTGCATTTAAACATTTTATAAAGACTTGGTTTCTCCACCAGTATTACTTATGAATTATTTGTCAAATCCAGAACATTTTAGTTTTAATATTTGAAAACTTTTATCATTTGACTCGACTTTGAATTTGAATCCGAATGAAATTTGAATCATCGCGAGATTAGGAACAGTAAACGAGTGATGTGGCATCATTAACAGAGGTTTACTATAGCTTAATTATCCGGGCGTCATACCTTTACCCTTTTTCTTGAAACTGGTGGTCTTGTTGGCCATCAACACTTGATGCTCCTTTTTGATTTCTACCTCCGCAGCCTTTAGCATTGCGAAGAGCTCGGGAATTGTCTTGGTCATCCCTTGCATATTATAGTTCACCACGAAGCTCTTGTAGCTTGGTGGTAGTGATTGAAGAATTCTGTCAATGACACTATCATCAGGAAGATTAACTCCTAGTTGAATCAAGTGATTATTATACCCAGACACTTTGAGTATATGTTCACTCACAGAACTATTCTCCTCCACCTTGTAGCTATAGAACTTATTGGAGACTTCATATCTCTCAATCCGGGCATTTGCTTGAAATATTAACTTCAACTCCTGGAACATCTCATATGCTCCATGACGTTCAAAACGTCGTTGAAGTCCTGATTCTAAGATGTAAAGCATGACACACTAAACTATTGAGTAGTCATAAGCTTTGCTCTGCCAGGCGTTCTTAACATCGTCAGATGCATCTGCAGCAGGCCTGGCACCCAGCGGTGCTTCCAGGACGTAATTCTTCTGTGCAGCAATGAGGATAATCCTCAAGTTACGGACCCAGTCCGTGTAATTGCTACCATCATCTTTCAACTTAGCTTTCTCAAGGAACGCATTAAAATTCAACGGAACAACATCATGGGCCATCTATCTACAACAACATAGACAAGCAAAATTCTATTAGTTACTAAGTTCATGATAAATTTGAGTTCAATTAATCATATTACTTAAGAACTCCCACTTAGATAGACATCCCTCTAATCATCTAAGTGATCACGTGATCCAAATCAACTAAACCAAAACTGATCATCACGTGAGATGCAGTAGTTTTCAATGGTGAACACCAATATGTTGATCATATCTACTATATGATTCATGTTCGACCATTCGGTCTCAGTGTTCCGAGGCCATATCTGCATATTCTAGGCTCGTCAAGTTTAACCCGAGTATTTCTGCGTGTGCAAAACTGGCTTGCACCCATTGTAGGTGAACGCTGAGCTTATCACACCCGATCATCACGTGGTGTCTCGGCACAACGAACTTTGGCAACGGTGCATACTCAGGGAGAACACTTATACCTTGAAATTTAGTGAGAGATCATCTTATAATGCCATCGTCAATCAAAGCAAAATAAGATGCATAAAGGATAAACATCACATGCAATCAGTATAAGTGATATGATATGGCCATCATCATCTTGCGCCTTCAATCTCCATCTTCAAAGCACTGTCATGATCACCATCATCACCGGCGCGACACCTTGACCTCCATCATAGCATCGTTGTCGTCTCGCCAACTATTGCTTCTACGACTATCGCTACCGCTTAGTGATAAAGTAAAGCAATTACAGGGCGATTGCATTGCATACAATAAAGCGACAACCATATAGCTCCTGCCAGTTGCCGATAACTCTGTTAGAAAACATGATCATCTCATACAATAAAATTTAGCATCATGTCTTGACCATATCACATCACAACATGCCCTGCAAAAACAAGTTAGACGTCCTCTACTTTGTTGTTGCAAGTTTTACGTGGCTGCTACGGGCTGAGCAAGAACCATTCTTACCTACGCATAAAAACCACAACGATATTTCGTCAAGTTAGTGTTGTTTTAACCTTCTCAAGGACCGGGCGTAGCCACACTCGGTTCAACTAAAGTTGGAGAAACTGACACCCGCCAGCCACCTGTGTGCAAAGCACGTCGGTAGAACCAGTCTCGCGTAAGCGTACACGTAATGTTGGTCCGAGCCGCTTCATCCAACAATACCGCCGAACTAAAGTATGACATGCTGGTAAGCAGTATGACTTGTATCGCCCACAACTCAGTTGTGTTCTACTCGTGCATATAACATCTACTCAGTTGTATGCCACTGTTGGGAAACGTAGTAATTTCAAAAAAATCCTACGCACACGCAAGATCATGGAGATGCATAGCAACGAGAGGGGAGAGTGTCGTCCAGGTACCCTCGTAGACCGTAAGCCTTCACGATCGATCGATCCATGAACCGAACGTACGGTACCTCCGCGATCTGCACACGTTCAGCTCGGTGACGTCCCACGAACTCATGATCCAGTAGAGCTTTGAGGGAGAGTTCCGTCAGCACGACGGCGTGATGACGGTGTTGATGAAGCTACCGATGCAGGGCTTCACCTAAGCACCGCTATGATATGACCGAGGTGGATTATGGTGGAGGGGGGCACCGCACACGGCTAAAAGATCAATGATCAACTTGTGTATCTAGGGGTGCCCCCCCCACCCCCGTATATAAAGGAGCTAGGGGGAGGTGGCCGACTAGGAGGAGGGCGCTCCAAGGGGGGAGTCCTACTCCCACCGGGAGTAGGACTCCTCCTTTCCTAGTAGGAGTAGGAGAAGGGGGAAGGAGGAGAGAGGGGGGAAGGAAAGGGGGCGCCGCCCCCCCTCCTTGTCCAATTCAAACTAGAGGGGGGAGGGGGCACGCGGCCCTACCTTGGCCGCCCCTCCTCTTCTCCACTAAGGCCCATAAGGCCCATTATACTCCCCGGGGGGTTCCGGTAACCCCCCGGTACTCCGGTATATGCCCGAACTTGCACGGAACATTTCCGAAGTCCAAACATAGTCATCCAATATATCGATCTTTATGTGTAGACCATTTCGAGACTCCTCGTGATATCCATGATCATATCAGGGAATCCAAACTACCTTCGGTACATCAAAACACATAAACTCATAATACCGACCGTCACCGAACGTTAAGCGTGCGGACCCTACGGGTTCGAGAACTATGTAGACATGACCGAGACATGTCTCCGGTCAATAACCAATAGCGGAACCTGGATGCTCATATTGGCTCCTACATATTCTTCGAAGATTTTTATCGGTCAAACGCATAACAACATATGTTGTTCCCTTTGTCATCGGTATGTTACTTGCCCGAGATTCGATCATCTGTATCTCAATACCCAGCTCTATCTCGTTACCGGCAAGTCTCTTTACTTGTTCTGTAATACATCATCCCGCAACTAACTCATTAGTAACATTGCTTGCAAGGCTTATAGTGATGTGCATTACCGAGAGGGCCCAGAGATACCTCTCCGATAACCGGAGTGACAAATCCTAATCTCAATCTATGCCAACTCAACAAGTACCATCGGAGACACCTGTAGAGCACCTTTATAATCACCCAATTACGTTGTGACGTTTGATAGAACACAAAGTGTTCCTCCGGTAATCGGGAGTTGCATAATCTCATAGTCATAGGAACATGTATAAGTCATGAAGAAAGAAATAGCAGTAAACTAAAATGATCAAGTGCTAAGCTAACGAAATGGGTCAAGTAAATCACATCATTCTCCTAATGATGTGACCCCGTTTATCAAATGACAACTCATGTCTATGGTTAGGTAACCTTAACCATTTTTTATCAACGAGCTAGTCAAGTAGAGGCATACTAGTGACACTATATTGTCTATGTATTCACACATGTATTATGTTTCCGGTTAATACAATTCTAGCATGAATAAGAAA
This sequence comes from Triticum aestivum, assembly GCF_018294505.1. NCBI lineage: Eukaryota > Viridiplantae > Streptophyta > Magnoliopsida > Poales > Poaceae > Triticum > Triticum aestivum. The sequence continues at coordinate 24,468,780 of NC_057807.1, read as the reverse complement.
CATTTATCATGAAATAAGGAAATAAATAATAACTTTATTATTGCCTCTAGGGCATATTTCCTTCACCACATTGGGCGAGAATGGCGCTGGAGGGGAGCGAGGCACTGCTTCACGAATTCCTTCACCACCATTGGCGCTGTCACCCCCAGTTCCTGGAGCCTCGCTGTCGGTGTCAAAACCGGCGGATCTCGGGTAGGGGGTCCCGAACTGTGCGTCTAGGCGGATGGTAACAGGAGACGAGGGACACGATGTTTTACCCAGGTTCAGGCCCTCTCGATGGAGGTAAAACCCTACGTCCTGCTTGATCGATATTGATATTGTGGATGTTTACAAGAGTGGATCTACCACGAGATCAAGGAGGCTAAACCCTAGAAGCTAGCCTATGGTATGATTGTAATGGTTGTTGTTGTTGTGTCCTACGGACTAGAGCCATCCGGTTTATATAGACACCGGAGAGGGCTAGGGTTACATAGAGTCGGTTACAATGGTAGGAGATCTACATATCCGCATCGCCAAGCTTGCCTTCCACGCCAAGGAAAGTCCCATCCGGACACGGGACGAAGTCTTCAATCTTGTATCTTCATAGTCTTGGAGTCCGGTCGATGATGATAGTCCGGCCGGTGATAGTTCGGCTGATGATGGTAGTCCGGCTATCCGGACACCCCCTAATCCAGGACTCCCTCAGTAGCCCCTGAACCAGGCTTCAATGACGATAAGTCTGGCGCGTATATTGCTTGGCATTGCAAGGCGGGTTCCTCCTCCGAATGATAGAAGATTGTGAACACCAGGATAGTGTCCGGCTCTGCAAATTAAATTCCACATTCCACCATAGAGAGAATAATATATACACGAGTTCAATCTGCTGAATTTTTTGCGGCATGACATCACGCCACCACCAAGCCATTACTTGAATCGTTTTTTACTCTACCACCTCAACGCATTTAGCGAAGCGGTTTCCTTGGCACGTCTTGTCGAAGCAGAGATCGTGTTCCCCCTTAATCCGGGATTCTCATCAATACGGACGTGGGTAACCCAACCGCGCCATTGATGGTGACGCTTGGGGGATAAGCGAGTTTTACCAGGCCGGTGGGGGACGCGTAGACTTCGCCCGCCCATATAAGGGATAAGGATTCACCTTTTCACCTACGCCTTCTTCCTCCTTTGCTTATCCATCTCCGCGCACTCGAGCTCCAGCGCCCAAGTCCGCACATCTCGTCTCAGCCTTCCCCAGTTATGTCCAGAGCGGGAGGCAAGTGGATGACCTCCTCCGTTATGGAGGAGCACATCGAAAGACTGCGCAGCGCCGGCTACCTGTCCGGCGACATCGCGCACCGGCTGCCCGACGAGGGGCAGCTCATCCCCACCCCCAGGCCCCATGAGAGGGTCGTTTTTCTTCCCCACTTCCTCCGCGGACTGGGTTTTCAACTTCACCCCTTTGTCCGGGGGCTCATGTTCTACTACGGCCTGGATTTCCATGATCTGGCGCCGAACTTCATCCTCAACATCTCGGTGTTTATCGTCGTGTGCGAGGCCTTCCTCTGCATCCAGCCCCACTTTGGCTTGTGGCTCAAGACCTTCAATGTCAAGCCGAAGGTAGTGAAGGGCACTCAAGCGGAGTGCGGAGGCGCCATGTTGGGCAAGATGCCCAATGTCCTTTGGTTCGAAGGGGCCTTCGTGGAATCCGTCAAGGGGTGGCAATCGGGGTGGTTCTATATCACCGAGCCGCGCGACCCTAAGCGGGCGGCGGCCCCCGAGTTCAGATCTGGTATCCCCACGCAGCTCACCTCCTGGAAAGAGAAGGGCTTGCTGTGGGGTAGTTCGGAGGAGCTGACGGGACTCCAAGCCTGTATCCAAAAGCTGGTGAAGAAGCTCAGGCTGGTTAACGTGGTCCAAGTCATGCTCGTCCGCCGGATTCTCCCATGCCAAGAGCGGGCATTCAATCTGTGGGAGTTCAATCCGGAACAGCACCAGGCGCTGAGCGGGCTCTTTGACATGATGTACGAAGGCACCTGGAGGGTGCTGTTTAAGGGCGCCGAAGCCCCCGCATCCGTGACTGAAGATCGTGGATTTCGCTCGCAGCGCAAAGCCGACGAGGTAAGTGATTCTACCCCTTTACGGGACACTTGCTTTTCATAGTTTGACTCTATGCGGGTTTTAATTTCCCCTTTTCCTTTGACAGGACTGGATGAGGAAGGCGGAGCAGATTATCTGCCCGGCTCCCATGCCAGAAAACCCAGTAGACGCCCATCTAGCCAGGCTGCTGGTTCCGGCACCGCACGTGGTGCCGGAGAAGAAGGCCAAGAAGGAGGCCACGGGTGCTCGAAAGAGTTACCGTTTTCAGGTGTCCGATGACTCCGGGGCGGACTCCTCCCCCGAAAATGAGGAGGAGAAAGAGGACTCTCTCCCAGAGGAGGGAGAGAGGAAGAGGAAGGCTTCCCCAACAGGGGAGGCCGAAGGGTCCAAGAGGGGAAGGACTATTCCCCCGGACAGCTCCGCCAACATCAATGTTGGCGAGGAAGAATGGCCTTCAAGGGCCAGGCCTCCGGCGAGATCGTAAGTATCCGGATTCCTGAATGAGTTATAATTTCTTTTTCTGTGTCACATAGTGTCATTCTGATGCCACATGTTGCCTGTAGTCCGGCCAATGATGATCTCCACGCTTCATCGAGCGGGTCGTTGGCTCCATCGGATGTAGACTCCATCCCGACCGCCTCCACCCCTCGCGACTCCAAGGATGCCGAGGTGGGATCCCAAGAAAGGACACATCAGGGGGAGGCTCCGGAGGCGCCACAAGGCGGCCTCCCGGACTCTGCGCCGGACTCCATATCAGAACCCGCAGTGGTTCCGGAGTCCGGCCGGCGGCCCCTTCGCAAGAAGGGCAAGACCGTGACACCGGCGGCTTCCATCCAACCGGAGGCGCCGGACAATTTGTTGGAGGCACTCCAGAGCGCTTCCATCGAGGAAGAACACCGCACTATTATAAGTGCGGTGATTCAGAAGGTACAGATCGCCAAGAGCGGGCTGACCGAAGCCTGCAGTAGCCTTCTATCAGGCTTTGAGGTAAGAAGTTAAAAATATGTAATGTAATACCGCATAGACAGTAGCCCCTAATGCTTGGTTCGGTGTTCGGAAAGAAAAGCCGGACTGAGGATCTGAAAAAAAAGAAGATATTCGCAGGGTTGCTAAAAAATTATGTCAATATGGGTTGCAGGCTGTGCTGCTGACCTCTGCCGCACTGACTGCGGAGGTCGGTGCTTTGAAGCAGGAGCTCAAGTGGTCCGAGAAAGAGCTCGGCCGCGCCAAGAAGCAGCTCCAGGACAAAGTAGGTGAGTAACACCACTTTGAACTTGTACCTTACAGAAAAGGATTTAGGTTGCAACAAAAAATAACAAGGATAACATGGGTACTGCAGGGGCCATGAACGAGGTGGCGACCCTGAAGGAGGCCGTGTCTGCGGCCGAACGCAATGCGGCCGCGGAACGGGCAGAGCGAGAAAAGCAGGAGGCGCGGGTGGCGGTGGTTCAGCAAGAGCTCCAGGCTCTCATGGAAAAGCATGAGAGTTTGGAGCGTGACTCAAAGACTCGAGAGTCCGAGCTTGCCTCGGCTCTCGAAAGTGCCAAGACTACCAAGGACGATGCCCATAAGTCCCTTCAGGAGATTGAGTTTGTGAGGAAGATAGTGGCGGGTAAGGCATTTTTCATGCAAAGCAAGCATGTGAATGTAAATTACGTGTTACTTACCTGAATTCGGAGCTCTCCAGGGGCGTTTGCAGATCTGCCTCGTAGCGTGTCTGATGCCGCCGCATTCTACCGAGCCGAGGAGGGGAGCTCAATGGAGAAGGTCTTTTGGTCTCACTATGCTGAGGCCGGCCATCCGGTGCCCCCTAGCGACCAGCTGAAGCAGCTGGTCGAGCTCCACAAGGTGGCAGAGCAGGCCATGAAGGGCCTCATAGTCCGGCTGTGGCCTGGAGAGGCCATGCCTGGGAGCTACTTCGGCCTCGTGCGACGGTTGGTGGATGCGTGCCCCTGGGTGGAGGTTATCAAGCGCTCCGCCTGTATTGAAGGTGCTCGTCGGGCCCTTGCCCGCGCAAAGGTGCATTGGGGCAAGCTGGATGCGGAGAAGCTAATCACTGACGCGCCACCAGCGGGCAAGGAATATCGTACGCCCGAAATGTACTATAAGACTGTCCTGAAGGGTGCCCGCAAGATTGCGGATGAGTGCCCCAGGGATGTAATTATTGAGTAAATTCTCAATGTGTTATCCTGTGCGCTGAAAACTTTGTTCATATGCGCTAAGCAACGCTTGTTAATTTAAAATATTACCTTCTGTGCGGCCGTTTATTAAATCTGAGAGATGGCAAGTCGTCGGCTTCAGCCCCCATGCCACGAGTGCTGGGGTGTTCGGGATAAACTTGAGCACTCTTGTTCCCATTTTTGGGTCCATCTAGGGAGGCGCTCAACACAACGAACAAGGCAACCGGACTTATAGTGCTTGAACACTCTCACTTAGCCATAGAATTCTATAATTTTAAATTTCGGCGAATCCCCTAGTATCCGGAAGACCGAATTAGGGGCGCTATCCACGCCTTCGTCGGACATTATCCGGAACTTCGCTCGAAGCGGCGTAGGTCTTTAAGGACCCGAAAGGACCTCCCGAACAGCGACCAGTCTCTCGCCTTATCATGACAGTCTATTTTAGCTTTCTCCACTGAGTCGTTAACCCGGCTCAACCGGGGCGCAATCGCAGTGGTTCTCCCAGTGCTACCTTAGCCGATAGAACGGAACGTAAGGTGCCAAACATGGGAGCCGGGCAAACCCAACTATTGACCCAAGACATGATTCGGAGCCGATTCATATAATGCTATAAGTTCGGGGTGTCGCACTTGTGAAAGTGTTCGGACTTTATCACACCATAATGCGGGGAACATAAGCCCCTGGTGTATTTGGCCGTACCAAAATGTACGGATGCGACATGTCGTAAATGAACATATATATATATATATATATATATATATATATATATATATATATATATATAAGGTAATGCAATTATGGGCAAGAAGTGCTGCATTTTATTCGAGAAGATCTGCTATGAGTGCGGAATGATACAAATAGTGCGGAAAGCAAGGGATTGGACGAATTAAAGGCGTCTCCCTCCAGGGGTAGGCCGCGGAATGGTGTATTTAACAAATTTAATGCTCGTAATGGAGACCACCTGAGTGTTCGTCGCGGCCTTTGTCCCTCCCTGGCTGTTGCATCATGAGTTCGGCAGGTTCTCCGCCGGACAGAGTTCTGTATAAAAAAGAGAGAAATAAAAGATAAAAAGAGCGACACACTTGGGAGCCCCTGGTGTGGTCAAACCGCACTCTGGGTCTATTGTGGTTGTGCCTCTCCCCCTATGCCCATGGTATCTCCAGGGCGTAATTATGTACGCGGAGAGTTTGTTTTACAATTGTGCGGGGGCTGGGGTTGAGGCCGCATTGCTACGCGTGCTCGGAACGTGCCAGGTGGTCTTGGTTGATGTTGCTCCGGGCGCGTTTGGCCGTGTCCGGTCGTTTAATGGCCGGACTCGAAAATTGCCTTAAAAGGATGCTCTGTACTTCTGCCGCGAGAGCCGCTGTATGTTCCTCCGTTCGGAGGGAGCGTTCCGTGTTTCCATTGACCGTGATGACTCCACGAGGGCCTGGGATCTTGAGCTTAAGGTATGCATAATGCGGCACCGCGTTGAATTTTGCGGACGCGGTTCGTCCGAGCAGAGCATGATAGCCACTGCGGAACGGGACTATGTCGAAGATTAACTCCTCGCTTTGGAAATTATCCGGGGATCCGAAGACCACTTCCAGTGTGACTGAGCCTGTACAACTGGCCTCGACACCTGGTATGACGCCTTTGAAGGTTGTCTTTGTAGGTTTAATCCTTGAAGGGTCTATGCCCATCTTGCGCACTGTATCCTGATAAAGCAGGTTCAGGCTACTGCCGCCGTCCATCAGGACTCTCGTGAGGTGAAATCCATTGACGATTGGGTCTAAAACCAATGCGGCGAATCCGCCATGGCGGATACTGGTCGGATGGTCTCTTCGATCGAAAGTGATCGGGCAAGAGGACCATGGGTTGAATTTTGGGGCGACTGGCTCCATCGCGTATACGTCCCTTAGTGCACGCTTCCGCTCCCTCTTGGGCATATGCGTTGCGTATATCATGTTTACCGTATGAACTTGAGGGTGGAATCCCTTTTGTCCTCTGTTGTTCGGCGGCCGGGTCTCTTCCTCGTCATCGCTGTGTAGCCCCTTGTCATTGTATTCGGCGATTAATTTGCCTGCCTGCTTGAATACCCAACAATCTCTGTTGGTGTGGTTAGCTCGCTTTTCGAGGGTTCCATGTATTTGACAGGAGCGGTCGAGTATTCGGTCCAAATTGGACGGGCCCGGAGTGGTTCTTTTGATTGGCTTCTTTCGTTGACCGGGATTGGAGCCTCGGAATCCGGCGTTGACTGCCGTATCCTCATTGCTGTCACCGTTAATGCGGCGTTTGTTTTTGTTTCAACGCAACCTGCCATTGCGGTCCTTGGTATCCGGACTGCCAGCGTTTTTGCTGAGGTTGTTGCTGCGAGCTAGCCAGCTATCCTCTCCCGCACAGAAGCGGGTCATGAGTGATGTGAGGGCTGCCATGGATTTCGGCTTTTCCTGTCCTAGGTGCCGGTCCAGCCACTCGTCGCGGATGTTATGTTTGAAGGCCGCGAGGGCCTCTGCATCCGGACAGTCGACGATTTGATTTTTTTTTTGTTAAGAACCGTGTCCAGAATTGCCTGGCCGATTCGTCTGGCTGCTGGATTATGTGGCTTAGGTCATCTACGTCCGGTGGTCGCACATACGTGCCCTGGAAGTTGTCGAGGAATGCAGCTTCCAGGTCTTCCCAGCATCCAATTGACTCTGCGGGCAGGCTGTTAAGCTAATGCCGAGCTGGTCCTTTAAGCTTGAGCGGGAGATATTTGATGGCGTGAAAACGCGCCGCGGGCCATATGTATATGGAGGAGATAATCCTCAATCCAAACCGCGGGGTCTGTTGTGCCATCGTAGGATTCGATATTAACAGGTTTAAACCCTTCAGGGATTTGATGATCCATTACTTCGTCAGTGAAGCATAGTGGGTGTGCGGCGCCTCTGTATTGAGCAATATCGCGACGTAGCTCGAGAGAGCGTTGTCTGCTGTGTTCGGCCCGGCCGGAGTAGTTGTATCCGGCGCGACGGTATTCGTTGTGGGTCTTGGGGCGCCCACGTGATCCATAGATAGATCTGGATTGTCTTGCCTTGTCCTCCAATATATCCCGCAAGTCCGGCGCGTTCCCCCATGACTTCATGCTTTTTGAGCGATGCCGGGGTACGGTTTTGGTGGAGGGCTTGCATGCCTCTCTGTCGCAGCCACGAGGTGGTCGGTCTGCCGTATTGTGTGCTGGTGATGCAGGTTTGTATGCTTCCTCCTCTAGTCGGGGGAGCAACTTGCGTTTTGGGTAACTTTTGGAGGGGCGTTCGAGTTCATACTCTTCGGCCGCGAGGACCTCGGTCCATCTGTCGGCCAGTAGGTCTTGATCAGCTTGAAGCTGTTGCTGCTTTTTCTTTAGGCTGTTTGCCGTGGCCATTAGCCTGCGTCTGAAACGCTCTTGTTCGACGGGATCCTCAGGCACGACGAATTCGTCGTCGTCGAGGCTTGCCTCGTCTCCGGAGGGAGGTAAGTAATTATCATCCTCGACCTCTTCGTCTGCCGCCCTCTCGTGAGGGCTTGCTTCTGCTTCCTCCTGCGCTGGATCGTTCTGGAGGGGGTTGTCTTCGGCACTTTCCGGGGTGTTATTATCTCCTGTGCTGGAATCTCCATTCTTGCTGTGGCGGGATTTAGAGCGGCGCCGCTGACGTCGGCGCTTGGGCTGTTTCTTTAAGGAATCGGCCTCCGTTGCTTCTTCGCCGTCCCCATCTTTTGGGGTGTCCACCATGTATATGTCGTATGACGAGGTGGTCTTCCAGTGTCCTGTAGGCACTGGTTCTTGATATTCTCTGGCATCGTCGTCCATACCGTCGATGTCTTCAGAGTCGTAGTCGAGTACGTCGGTTAGATCGTCGTCGGTGGCTACGAAGTGGGTGGTGGGTGGGCTCTGAATTTCTTCGTCGTCCGCGTCCCAACCATCCTGGCCGTAGTTCGGCCAGGGCTCTCCGGATAGCGAGAGATGCTTCAGCGAGTTTAAGATATCGCCGAAGGGTGAGTGCTGAAAGATGTCCGCAGCGGTGAATTCCATGATCGGCGCCCAATCGGATTCGACTGGCAGGGGCGTAGGAGGTTCGGAGTCTGGCAGAGAGTCCGGTACCTCGAAGTCATGAGCTTTATGTGGGACAAGGTAAGTGTTCGGCTCCATCACCGTAGAAGTTGCAGCTCCCGAGGCGGTGTCCAGCCATCCGTCCTCGATCTGAGCGGTCGGCTCCGGACTATGGGTCTGAGCGGATTTGTGTGCGGCCTCCAAGGTGCTGTCCGGCGGCAGAGTTAGGTCGTGCCCATCGTGACAGCGCGTCACGCTCGGCTGTGGCTCAGATCCATCGAAGATCAAGTCCCCGCGGATATCGGTCGTGAAGTTTAGGCTTCCAAACCTGACCTGACGGCCAGGGGCGTAGCTTTCGATCTGCTCCAGATGGCCAAGTGAGTTGGCCCGCAGTGCAAAGCCGCCAAATACGAAGATCTGTCCGGGGAGAAAAGTCTCACCCAGGACTGCGTCGTTGTCGATTGAAGAGGCCATCAAGCCTATCGATGACGACACAGAGGAACTCTCAATGAAAGCACCAATGTCGGTGTCAAAACTGGCGGATCTCGGGTAGGGGGTCCCGAACTGTGCGTCTAGGCGAATGGTAACAGGAGACGAGGGACACGATGTTTTACCCAGGTTCAGGCCCTCTCGATGGAGGTAAAACCCTACGTCCTGCTTGATTGATATTGATATTGTCGATGTTTACAAGAGTGGATCTACCACGAGATCAAGGAGGCTGAACCCTAGAAGCTAGCCTATGGTATGATTGTAATGGTTGTTGTTGTTGTGTCCTACGGACTAGAGCCATCCGGTTTATATAGACACCGGAGAGGGCTAGGGTTACATAGAGTCGGTTACAATGGTAGGAGATCTAGATATCCGTATTGCCAAGCTTGCCTTCCACGCCAAGGAAAGTCCCATCCGGACACGGGACGAAGTCTTCAATCTTGTATCTTCATAGTCTTGGAGTCCGGTCGATAATGATAGTCCGGCCGGTGATAGTTCGGCTGATGATGGTAGTCCGGCTATCCAGACACCCCCTAATCCAGGACTCCCTCACTCGCCAACCTCTTCCAGACAAAAGCAAGACGCCGGTCTGTGAGCTTCACATGGCACCAGCCAGAGCTTGGCGAAGCCGGCGACCCAGGAATCGTGAGCAGGGAGCTGAACATGCGGGCGTCCATCAGAAGCCACTTCTTCCGGAATCCCTTCGTGATGGGCGAGAGGTCGAAGTCGATCCCCGAGCCAGCAGCCGCGACCATGGCTTCGAAGGTCGCACACCCATAGCGCTGGTGAGCGTCCACCAGCCGGAGCACGAAGAAATTCCGAAACAAGGCCATAGAGGGAGTGATGCCCACCATGCCCTCATAGAGGAAGGCGAAGACGGCGAGGAGGATGACGGAGCAGGGATCCAGATGCAGCAGATGGATCTGGTAATGCGACATCAAAGCATTGAATAAGGGGGAGAAGGGAGGAATCAACCCAACAAGAAGAGCATGAAGATGGAAGGGAATCTCAGTGGCGCTCATCTCTCTGGTCCGCCAAGATGCAGGGCGGGCAGCCGTCGCCCCCCCCCCCTCGTTGGAGCTGGCAGCGAGCGCATGGCGAACCTTGTCCAGCCCTTCCTTATTGATCACCGTCGACTACTCAAGGGCCGGCTCCAAGGTCGCCGGAGGACCTGCCGGCGCGCGTGGCTTCACCTTCTTCCTCCTTGGCTTGGGGGCCATGGTGAATACCAAGAGAGAGCAAGGTGCCGGCACCAGATCTACAGATGCGGTGGCATGATTGGGGAGTAAGAAACAAGAGCTGGGCACTGTGCACCATGAAGGGCGAGTTGTTCTGACAACGGGCGGCTACTGGGTCTACCGAATATCAAGGTAGCATGGGGAAGTAGAGTCGCCCACGTCCAATCAGTCGCCACGCGTCATCAAGGCCGCAGGCGGTTAGGGCCCGCGGTGCTCTGCACTTGCCCTTTGGCTTCACCTGGAAGCCAAGTACAAGCGCGCCTTGGGCCCGGGAGGTACTGTCGGCGTCCTAGATTTGGGGATATCCAGTCATGCCTGCCTGCGACCCACCAAGTGGCTGCATCAACGACCTGGTACGACCCAGCTTCAATACCAACACAGCAAGACCCTCGCGAGGGGCCAAGCCTCGCGAGGCAGACGACGCCAAGACCCCTGAAGGAGTTGGCCTCCTCAGGAGGACTCCTGAGGGGTAGAGAGTTCTATGCAGCTACCTCATGAGGCTCAGCTGACGTGAGCCATGATGACCAAGGCAAGGCGGGTGGCAGGCGGGCGTAGAGTGCAGGATTCCTCTTTGGTGCAAGGGAGACAATCCACAGGCGTGGAGTCCCGAGGAATCCGCCAAAGGTTTCCATTCTGGTGCAACGAGACCAAGACCGCCAAGACAACAAGCCGGAGGTCATCACCGAGCCCACCACAGTGTCACGACCAGAGGCTTTTCGTAGGCGAAGACTACTTTTGTCAGGATAGACTGTACTACTTGTCCCCTTTCAAATCCCGCCGTTGTGGAATCCCTTCCCGGTCATATTTGGGAGGAGGACCAAGGCACTATATATAGGTCTTAGCCACCACCATAGAGAGGGACCGGAAAACCAGAGCAAGTAGAACACCACACCAGCTCAAGAACACCTCACCTCCTGAGGCTTGTTCATCCTTGCACTAGTTCATCCACAGCCCCTCGAGGCAATCCACCACACCACACTGGAGTAGGGTATTACACCACAACGGTGGCTCGAACCAGTATAAATCTCTATGTCTTTGTGTTTCTGTGAGCTCTACGTGCTAGGCTAGGGAGGATCGGGAGTAGGCAGGCTGGGCAGGTTCAGATCTCCGCAGGCACCCCAGTGTTCGAACCTCTCACGGGTTGCCGGATCCCGAAATCCGACAGACACCACTACAGGAAGAACAACATAACACATCATCATAACATTGAACAAAGACCAACTTCACATAATTACTTATAACAAGAACAGACGGAACTACTCACAGATCATATTCATGTTCGTGATCAGAGGATATAAATGTATTATTAACAATCTGAACATATGTTCTTCCACCAAATAAACCAACTAGCATGAACTACAAGATGTAATCAACACTCCTAGCAACCCAGTGGTACCAATATGAGGTTTTGGACAAATATTGAATACAAGAGACGAACTAGGGTTTGTAGATGAGATGGTGCTGGTAAAGATGTTGATGGAGATGAGTCCTCCCATGATGAGAGGAAAGTTGGTGATGATGATGGCTTTGATTTCCCCCTCTCAGCCGGTAATATCCCCAGAGGAATCGCTCCGTGCGAAGATCAAAAGTGCTCATGCCTAGGTTCCGTCTCAAGACATCGGCGCTTCATCCCGAAAGTCTTGTCTTGAATTTTTTAGGGCAAATGGCTTATAGGAGAAGATGGGCCCCGAAGGCCTACTATGGGCCCCACAAGCTGATAGGGCGCGCCCCTGAGCTTGTGGCTCACAAGCGGGCCCCCTTCTGGTGATTCTTCTTACAGTACTTTTTACATATTCCAGAATAAATCTCCATAAATTTTTAGGTCATTTCGACCTCCGGAGAATAGCTATTTCTGTTGTAACTCTTTTCAGGTCTAGAATTCTAGCCCGCGGCAATCTCCCTCTTGTGATGAAACTTGCAAATTAAGAGAGAAAGGGCATTAGAATGCACCTAGAAGTGAAATATAACTTTCAAACAATATAAATAATAGTAGGAAAACATGATGCAAAATTGATGTATCAGCCACGGCCGCGCCCCGTCGCCATGACCACGAAGCCGACACATCCGTGGGCGCTAGCGGCAGTGAGGAAGAGTAGAGCATGGGAGGTCACCGACGCTCAGTTCCCAGGAAGTCCACAACTCCTCCCCTCCCATTGAAGACAAGTTTGGCGGGCTCATCATAGTCGACCGATTAGCGGCTTGCAAGCTGTGGATGCGGAGTTTTAGTTTTTGGGGCTCATGGCTTGCCGCACATGGGAACGGGCGCCGGCTGTCATTTAGACTAGGTTTAGAGTCTCTACTATTAAAGGGGGATCGAACGTCGTCATGGTTCGACCACCTCGTTCGATCCCCCCGCCTCGTACGACAGCCATCACACACGCCCGCACAAAATCCAGCCGCAAGCCCTAAAAAACAAAGGCAACTACTCCCACCATCGATATACTAGGAGCAACTAATTAACGAGCGCTCCTTCGGGAGCCTCGCAATGATCAGCGCCACTTGGCGCGCTCACAACCATTCGCCACGTGTCGCGCTCTGGGCGCTCCCTCCGGATTTTGTTTTTTGTTTATTTTACGCATGCGTTTTCTTCTTTTTAAACGGTTTTTTCCCGGTTTTTTTGACGTTTTGGTTTTCTGCCGGTCTTCCCTAGCTTTTCTACCAAAATTTTTTTCCCGAAAAAAATATTTTTTTGCGCAAAAAAATGCATTTTTTTCGCGAGAGGCACGGTTTTGCTTCCGCAAGAGCCACGGTTGTGCTTTCGCGAGAGGCACGGGCGTGCCCCTTTCGGAAAGGAAAAAAAACGCGTTTTCTGTTTTTTTTTCCTTTCGCGAGAGGCACGGTTTTGCTTCCGCGAGAGGCACGGTTGTGCTTTCGCGAGAGGCACGGGCGTGCCTCTTTCGGAAAGGGAAAAAACACATTTTCTGTTTTTTTTCTTTCGCGAGAGGCACGGTTTTTCTTCCGCAAGAGGGACGGTTGTGCTTTCGCGAGAGGCACGGGTGTGCCTCTTTCAGAAAAGAAAAAAACACGTTTTCTGTTTTTTTTCTTTCGCGAGAGGCACGGTTTTGCTTCCGCGAGAGGCACGGTTGTGATTTCGTCAGAGGCACGGGCGTGCCTCTTTCGGAAAGGAAAAAAACCGTATTTCCGGTCGGTTTTTCCCTCAGTTTTTTCGTCTGATTTTTTCGTGAAAAAAAAGTTCGTCAAAATCTATCAACATGGGATCTAGTTTTGAAGATCTCGACGTGAGGAATCGAACGGCGAAAGCGGTTCGAGATTTGGACACACGGTTTAAGAGATAAAACGTTTTGAATAAATGAATCTACGAAAAAAGGGAAAACTCCCAGGTTGCGACAAGTGGCGCACATGCAGCGCGCCGCTTGTCGCAACCTGTGAAGTTGGAGTGATCTCTACAAGGAGTACTCCTTAATTAGTGATTTCGCGATATACTTCCTCCCGTGCATAAAAAAAGCAGCCCACCCCGTGTTAGGACGTGGCCCGGAAACCAGCCCACACTTCCTCCCATCCCCGACCGAACACAGAGAGAAAAAAACTGTCGCTAACACGCACTCACGTCTCCGCCTCCCCCAAACTACCAACTCGCTCCCGATCCCGACCCCATCTCTCTCCAGGAAAAGTCGCCGCCGCCGGCGGCTATTCTCGCCGCCCCGCCACCTCTCCATCCACTGCCGTGCGCCTTCTAGATCAAGGTGAGGGATGCCTCCCGTCCCGTACGCCCGCCTTGGAAGAGAGAGAGAGAGAGAGAGAGAGGGAGAGAAAAAGAGAGATAAGAGAGAGGGAGGAGCGGACAGCGGCGACGCTGGCCTAATCGCCGACAGAGGAAGATGAGGTCGTGGTTCCAAAGCGTGGCAGGTCGCGCTACTGATTCACGGTTGTCGACTTCCTTGTTTGCTTCTGGCTGCGGGCGCGGTGCACCTTGCCTTCATGTCACCAAGAAGGTCTGCAGTCCATCATCATCCGACGTAAACTTCAGGGCGGCCACCAGAAAGATCCTGAGATGCCGCCATTATGCAGGAGCTCTCGGTTATGGTGAGATAGAAACTCCAAAATACTTACAGTTATAGCTATACTGTGTCTCTTTTTTTTCTTCCAGGCTTCATATTCATTGGTTGATATGATTTCTTAGGTTAGGATAAATGGAATCGTTTTTTTGGACAATCCTGGTCTGAAAGCTTGTGCAGAAGGAAAAATCTGCTTCCCAATCAAGCAGTTCATCAACAACAATGCCAAGATTAAGTTCAACAAGGAAGCCAAATAACTTTTGATAGTGTGCACTCTCACAAGCATTCTGGTTGGTAGTTGTTTCCCCTCTCCTGATCGAATGAATTATGGATGTCTCTGGTGCTACTGATAGATTGGTTTGATGGTTGGTGTGATTTTTCAGGCCTGGTAAAAAAGAAGGCAGCCAACTGCTCATAAAGAGAAACCGATAAGGAGATCTGGACATATAAGGTGATTATCGCTTCTCTTTGATTTCTTTTAGCATGAATGTAGATGTGCACATTCAGATATCTTTTATTGTCCGTGTTGCTTGAATATGAATTTTATTATCTGTTCATCTTTCTAACTTTAACCAGTGGTTTGGTTGTAGACCGGCAGCAAACTGTAGTACAATAAATCAGGCAATTAATTTGTTGTTTTACCGCATTCTCGTATCAACTACTAAGGAAAGTAGTAGAATAAACAATTTTGGCTTGCATCGATTTTTCTTATTACTATGCCTTTTTTCAAAGGACAGATTAGTTTTAAATTTAGTTTTATTTTTCACCATTTGACATGTAAATATTTTCGTCGTGTACTGATATACTCCATCCCAAAATAAGTGTCTTTGATTTAATAAACTTTACAAAGTTGTACTAAATCAAAGATGCTTATTTTGGGATGGAGTGAGTGCTTGCCTTGAGTTTTTCCTTTCTTTTGGTGCTGGTAAGAACAAATGTCGGTTGATATGCTCTTGTTGTGGCCCTGCTAAGTACAATTAACTTTGTTTTAAAAAATCACACATATATTCTGATTCATAATAGATTGTAGGGAAAGGGTTGGAACACGCGGTGTTTAAAATTTAGACAACAATTTTCAGTATAGTATTCCGAGGACTACTAGATGGTTTAAGGTGGCAGCTTCAGATTGCAAAAATGTGTGTGAGGAGTCTCCAGACGCGCGGTACAGGCTACATCCTTAGGTTTGGTCGTCTCTTCTACCTTAATCGTGTTCAAACCATTCCATTAGTAGTACTCCCTCCGTTCGTTTTTATAAGGCGTTTAAGATAGCTGGTTTTAAACTGTTTAGAACACTGTCTGAATAGGCTTAAACGTCTTATATAAGTGAACAGAGGGAGTAGTAGTTATCACGAGGAATCCCTCATATCTGGATTGAGAATTTGCTACTATGAGATTCATCCGTGCCGTGCTCTGCTCAATTGGCATATTAGGCAACTTGTACATGGCCAAAAAAGTGCTGAGCGTCGAATCCCGTCCTCGAGGAGACTTAGGAATTGAAGATACCTAGACTCCCATGAGGTGGGTATCATCGGGTAAAGCTATGTTATAAACAACGACAACTCATATGAGGATGCCGAGGAGATCAATTGGATTCCTTTATTGCTATTGTTGCACGACAATATCTGTTATTGTTGCTATTGTTAGAAAAATTATCCCAATGTACACACTGTATTTGCCAATGTAACAGCATGATTAATCTGAATCTGGGACAATGCATTATTTTCTAAATATAGTCAAACATCACCGGATATATACTTTGAACAGTCGAAGGAACATGCTACCAACAGGAAGAAAACATGCTTGCATTTTCTTCGATGGTATATAGGACCTGAATACTAATTGTCGGACTGCCGATGTACTATGTATATTGTAACAGAACTACGTGGATGATAATATCATTAGAAACACTTGAAAGAATTACGGTGGCTGTTAGTTTTCTCGAAGTGAGTATACACTACAATGCTTCTCATAGCTTTATACTTCTATGATGCAAACTTATGTATTCTGGAGTTTTTTTTTGCTAGGGAACTCTGAAGCATGTGGTTAAAGTAAATCTACATTCTAAGAAAGAATTTGCATATTCAGGAGAAGGACTGCAAACATAGTGCTTGCTTTGTTAGATTTTTATGTTCTCAAGGATGTTAAAGGGTTCCTCCTGAGAACCAAGAGGACAAGCTTGAACTCAAGCTGCCTCTTCACATAGAAGTGCTTGAACGCAAGATGCTCCTCCTGGGTCATTTGCCTGATATAGAAATAAGATTTTATGAGAAGTAACCTGAAGGTCAGATTTGTCTTGTAGTAACTGTTATCTTTTTTTCTTTATGATTGAGAGTAGTATATGTTGTTTTAGAGAGTCTATTTTTCAGAAAATAATATTATGTGATTTTGTTTTTGTACTCAAAGTAACTCATGTTTCCTTTCAGTTAGTTGTGAGAGGCACCGCTTAAGTTTTATTTCAACTAATTGGTCGCCAAAAAAGATATTAAAATAATATTTTGAATTGATAAAAACATACATTTCAAAGAGGGTTCAAACACAATGGTGACAAAAAAGGTGAAGGGAAAGGAAGGGTAAGGACAAAGATATGATGTGAGGAGGGCGTGGTTAAAGAAACACGACCATGCCTACGAAGAAAGAAGCTGGAGAAATAATGAATTTGTTGCTATAGGAATGGAAACAATCGTGCGTCACTATGTTTTCTGTTCACCCGTAGCAACGCACGGGCGTTAAACTAGTACAATCTAATTGAAATATGTTGAAATGTAATGAATTTGCTCAGGTTGAGATGAAAAGCATTTATGTGAAAATTATCCAAGTATGAATGCATATCATCCGGTTTGTTTAAATATGCATGAAATTTGTTCATTTTCATTAATTTTTGACCGAAATGCAACCGAATATATGTGGATAGTTCTGGATGGCCGGCTCCCACATCAGTGTCCATGGACCCCCTGTCCGCCGACGGATGTGGTGTCCGGTTTGGGGATGTCCAACAAGTTTTTCATCAATGTATCATGTCGTCCCACACATATTGCCCCTTCAGCTTCATCCAACAATGTGTGTATGTAAATGGTCATCCCTCTGTCCCGTGGTACATCACGGTAGCACATGCGGGCTACATAGTGTGTAGATCAACATTGAGTGAATGAATGATTTAAACAAGTTGAGCAAGAAGAAGCAAAACTTACGATCTCCTCCTCTATTGCGTCCAATGACCACCTTACCTCCAGTTGACAAACCACGTGATAAAACTTGATGACACTGGTCTAGATAGCGTACCAGCGATATGATAACGACCTCACATTCGCGATCATGGATGATGTGCACGTCATAGGGCGCAATGTGCTTTCGCGCGTGAAACGTTTCATGCACTTGCTGCCAGAAGGTCCCCCATCCGCTCCTGCCTACGAAATCCGTGGATATGGCCAACCACACATTCCACAAATAGCTTATCCTCCATGGCCGAGTACCCGCCATCTTTCATACTCTGAAAGAACGACATGGCATCCAAAATTAAGCGAAATGGCATTTGACCGAACACCTGCTGGACGTGGTGTCCGTCATGGAGGTCGTCGACGAGGGGGAGTGTACCTGGGTACAAACGGCTCCAGGATGGACAGCGTCGTCGTAAATGTAAGCGGGCGCGTCGGTGCTGGTTGCCGACATCTGGCAATGCCTCTGCAACGACTAGAGATGTACAACGACGACAACAGAGGTAGAGGTTGCTGATGCGAAGTAAGGGGGAAGGGGCGGAGTGGAAGGAAATGAGTCCGGGAAGGGGATTTAGTGGACCTCGGATGTCGGAGGTCTACGTGACTGCTGCCCGGACTACCGCACACCCCCCCCCCCACTTTGTCTCGACTTTGCGGGACAAAGTGCATACAGACCGCTTGGTGCACCAACATAGGTCCGCGTTGGATGGCACAACATGTCAAGACGGTTGCGGAGAGTCGCCGATTGGAGATGCCCTTAGTGTTTAAGGCCTCATTCGGTTTGAAGGTTTTTCATAGGAAATTCATAGGAACAAAGATCTCAGAGAAAATTTTCTTGTGTTTTTGAAGGAATATTATTCATTTTCTATGTTTTTGGAGGAATCGACACATCCACTAAAACCTCATTTTGTGCATAGAAGCGAGGCAAGACAATTCCTCGGGATGGCTTAAGTAATTGGTTGGAGTTCCACCTTTGAGCGGGAGCCGTTCCTCGTAGATCCAATGGTGCACCACACAAGTTTTCAGATTTTCACCGAATGCTATATTTCACTGCATACTTCACCAAAAAAGGCCACATCCTTCCTTCACTCTCTTTCCTTTCTCAGCCAAGGAAAACAAGCCATCCAATCACCCACGCACACCCGGCCCACCAGCCACGACCGACTCGCAAACCCTAGCCGCCTCGACCTCCGCCTCCGCCTCCGCCTCATCAATGGTCGGTGCCTTTGCGGCTCGATGGCGTTGCTGGATACCCCTCCTGCGCGCTGACCTATGCTGCACCGCACAACTGGAAGCCCGGCGACCAGCAGGACCATGCAGGAGCATGTCGTGGGTCGCCTCGGCCGGCCCCGCATCCTTGCTCTGCAGCAAATCTCGGTCTCGTCCAAACTCGCAATTACCCCCATCAAAGGATGAACTTTTCGATGTGGTAACTCATATTTCCCCAACCCCTCTTCGTTTCCCCCTGCGATTTGGCTGCTCCGGCTGGTGGATCCCCCGGTTATTCTCATCGGACAAATTGCTTCTCCATGTGGATCGTTGCAGACGTTTATTTTCAAAATTGCTTCTTTTATTTGTTTATTGTGGGTTGTAGTTTGCTTGCTCTACTATTTATTGTTGTACAAGGGTTGCAATTATGTTTTTCGTAGGCTGCTCTAACGGGGTTCTCCTTGTCGCTGCGATTGCTGTCAGGTGTGAGTCTCCAAGAATGCATCCACAGCATCCTTGGGCCAGCCTCTGGTCAAGAGGAGAGATCTAGATGAACATATGTTAAGGTACCTTCTTTCACCAAAGGAATGCCTCTTTATTTCTGTCCGCTTTCTTCTTTATGAAATTCTAACTGAGTTTTTGCGGTTGCCACTGCACTATCAGGATGTACAAGTAAATAAACTACTCCCTCCGTCCCAAAATAAGTGTCTTAACTTTGTACTAACTTTAGTACAAAGTTGTACCTAAGTTGATACACTTATTTGGGATGGAGGGAGAATATATGTAAGTGAACTTGGTCATATATTGCCACCAAGCGACTGCACTAGCATATGCTTTCTGAGATGCGTCATATAGTCTAAATTTTATAAAGAAAGCCGTGCAATATCATGCTTGAGTTCATGTGTGTGCACACTCAGTTAGTTCTATATCATCTCTGATATGAATCATTGCCAGATAAATTCTTTTGTGGCATGAAGTATTATCAATATTAACTACTTAGGGCGTCCAGTTGCCATCTTTGCTTAGGTCTCGGCTCTGGGCTTCTCTTTTTATGTACCATATGATCATTGTTCGGATGCAACTGTGCTGGCATATGCTTGTTGAGTTACCTATGATTTCTTTTTTAGACATGGTCAGATGGTCTGGTTTTCATGAAGAAAGTCATGGCATATTTTGCTTGGGTTCATGTTGATGTGAATCAAGTTGAAAACCGTGTGTAAGCATAACCGGATATACTAGTGTATAGTTAGCTTTACATGGATACATGTTCCTCATGATTGATGCAGTGTCAACTTAATTTAACATCTTCTATGTGTGCAGGCATAACAGACTAAGGAGAGGCAGTTGATAGATCACTATCGATCAAAGCATCCCAGGGAGAAACCTCCAGGTCCATCAAATGCAGACTGACTGATGCGAAGTGGAAGCGTGAGCTGTAGTTGACTGTTTCTGAGTGTGTTCAGTCTGCTCCATACTTGGATGACTCAGCTTCAGCTTTTCCCATTGTAATGTATGCATTTCCGTGCACACTCAGATTGTTCTATATCTCTTTGATATGAACTACTTGCAGAGAAATTCTTGCATGGCATGAAATACAAGCATGGGGTGTTCAATTGCCATCTTTGATTAGGCTCGAGATTCTTTTACAGGATGCAGGTTTTGTACCATATGATCATTGAGTTGCATATATGAATATATGATTTCCCCTTTTGACATGGGCATGTGTCATGTAGTAGAACATTTACAAAGAATGACATGGAAATTGCAAGTAAATGGTTACTCCGACCCTATTGTCTCTTTTGGACTGAGACAGTGATAAGGATCTAGAGATGCGTACTCATCTGTCACAATAAGATCAAGTCGCCCATCATATTGCCGATTCTCGTACAGATTAAATTGTGAGCAATTAGGACACATTTCAATCTTACAATTGATAACCCTTCTTCTTGCCATATTGTTGATTCTCTTACAGATCCACCTCCCATGTTGCCGGCAAGGGTCTGTATGCATTATTGGTTTAGTATGGTGTTCTAAAGAAGACCGGCCCCACTTTGTGGCCACTGCAGCTGTTACTAGGGAGGGCACCCATCGGTGTCACTAAATGATGTGGCAATATCCTCTTCTTTTCTTCACTTCGGGGATCACTACAAAAAAAAGACACATCCGTGACATTTTGGGCCGAACGAATTTTTTTCTGTCATACTTATGACACTTCTATGACGTATAATTGTGACAAAACCCGGTATCATCATAGATGTGGTGGGCTCCTACTTCTATGACAAAAAATCATGACAAAAAATGGGCTTTTTGTCCTGGGCGGGCCGGAGACGCAGCTGCATGACATTCTTTGGGCCATCCATGACGGAAAAAACCATGGTAGAAGCGAGGGCGAGGAAAATATCGGGGTGTTCCCGGTTACGGTGGGTGGTCGGGGTCGAGCGATGCGCGTTCCTCTCGTACACGTACGCGCGTGTGTGCGAGGCGTTGGGCTCTAACTCAACTCGAGTGAGGCGTTGGGCTCTAAGTGAACCCGAGCGATTCCACTGCAGGCTATGCGTTACTGAACCCGAGCGATCGATCAATGGCTGTTAACTGAACCCGATCGAGCGATTCCTTCGCTACTGCTGCTAACTGAAGCCGATCAGTTCTGCCTCTGGATGAACAGTGAGCGTTGCCAGGGGGGTTGGATGAACAGTGAGCGGTGGGGGTGGATGAACAAGACCCCGTCGCGTTGCCTCTGGATGAACAGGACCCCATGGCGTTGCCTCTGGATGAACAAGACCCCGTGGCGTTGCCTCTTGATGAACAGGACACCGATCGATCGAGCCGGTTGGGGCTGGATGAACAAGACCCCGTGGAGGGCTGGATGAACAGGACGACCCCGTGGAGGGCTGGATGAACAGTAGATGATGGAGGGGTGGATGAATAGGAGCCCGTGGAGGGGTGGTTGAACAGGAGCCCATGGAGAGGGGTGGTTGAACAGTAGCCGGTGGAGTAGCTCGCGGTGGAGGCTGGATGAACAGGAGCCAGTGGATGAACTGTCATAGGTGGAGACTGGAGGAGGTCGATGGTGGATGAACACTAGCTCGTGGAGGCTAGAGGAGGTCGACGGTGGAGATGAACAATATCCCGTGGAGTCCCGTTTTGCGGTACGCCACACCCCTCCCAATGAACAGGACCCCCGTTTCGACCGTAGGGCTCCAACACAAGTCCGTTTCCTCCGTTTTGTGGTACGCCACACCCCTCCCGATCAATAGGACCCTGTTTCGACCATAGGAGGTCCAACACAAGTCCGTTTCCTCTGTTTTGCGATACGCCAGTCCCCTCCCGATGAACAGGATCCCGTTTCTAATGTGGTCGGTCGAACACAAGGATGTTTCCTCTGTTCTGCGGTACGCCAGGCCTCGTTTCCATCGCCTGTTCCATCCAAGCCCTCCCGATGAACACGACGACGCATTCCATTTCGACCCAGCCAGTTGACTCCACATGAACATGACGACGAAGTTGTTTCTCCGTTCCGATCCAGCCATGTACACGAGCCATGGCCGTACGTATGCGCGAGTAGGCGTTCGAGACCCCGCCCGTATGTACGTACGTGGCCGTATTTTCTTTCTTGCACACTGGCCACTGTACGTACGTGTACATGCTACGTGCGCGCCTCTACTACGACACGTGCGCGCCTCTACATCCACCAGTATGTATGTACACGTTCGCGACCAGAACGACAACGCTACGTACGCTTCGACCAGGTGGGTCCCGATTGTCAGGCACTTCCTTGCGTGCGAAGATGTAGCTGGTGGGTCCTAGCAGTCAGGGGTGCGAATCGTTTTTTTTGCCCAGACACACTTCCTTGCGTGCGAAAATGTAGCTGGTGGGTCCCAGCAGTCAGGGGGGGAACTTTTTTTCGCGAAATACGGTGGCCCATCCGGTGGGTCCCTACTGTCAGGTGGAGGAATCATTATTTTCCGCGTAATAAGGAGGCACTTCCTTGCTGCGGCCATGGACCCAGCTGTCAGCCTCTCCATGTACAATCCACGTCCGATGGAAGTCGTTCCTTGACCACGTTGACCACGCCGCGCCGAGAGCACCAGGGCAGTGGACGATGGCGAGGCCTAGCAAAAGGACGACACAGAGCCGGGGAAGATGCGGCAGTGGATGCCCACGCGGAGAGGATTATGAGGGTTCACTGGTTCGACTGCGGTGTGAGGCTGCCGTCGCCGCAGAACAACAGGGGATGTGGGTGAGTAGAGGGATGGCCTGGCCAGCGGTGGGAGTAGTAGGGGGCGGTGAGGCCTCCGCGACATCACAACCGGCCATGGGAGGCAGGAGCACGCAACACGACCAGCGCTGGTTTGGGCGGCTGGAGCAAGATGACCAGAGGTTGAAGAAGCACTACGGCTGTTGGATGAACATCGTACGGTAACAGGAGCTAGAATCGTTCATATTGACTAAGTTGACAAAGGCCTCCGTCCCCGTCAACTTGGTAGGCCCACAAGTCAGCCTCCCACTATATTGGGTTCCAGCTGGCAGGGAGAGTACTCATTTTTTTTTGTGCGTAATAAGGAGGCACTTCCTTGCATGCGAAGATAGATGGTGGGTCCGACCTATCAGCGGGGGCATGTTTTTTCGCAAAATACAGAGGCCCTTCCGGTGGGTCCCAGATGTCAGGTGGAGGAATCATTATTTTGCGCGTGATAAGGAGGCATTTCCTTGTGTGCGACCGTGGACCTAGCTGTCAGCCTCTCCACGCACAGTCTACTTCCGATGGTGTAGTTCATTGACCACGTTGACCATGCCGCGCCGAGCGCATCCAAGGTGGTGGATGACGGCAAGGCCCCGGACAACAACGAGCGGTGATGGGAAGACACGGGAGTAGAGTCACAGACGGACAGGTGTACGAGGCTTAACTGGTTCCAGTGCGGTGTGGTTCGGCAGGAATTAAGCTTGGGGATGCTTGATACGTCTCCAACGTATCTATAATTTTTGATTGTTCCATGCTATTATATTACCTCTTTTGGATGTTTATGGGCTTTATTTTACACATTTATATCATTTTTGGGACTAACCTACTAACCGGAGGCCCAGCCCATATTGCTGTTTTTTTGCCTATTTCAGTATTTCGAAGAAAAGGAATATCAAACGGAGTCCAAATGGAATGAAACCTTCGGGAGCATGATTTTTGGAACAAACGTGATCCGGAGAGCTTGGAGTGCAAGTCAAGAAGCTCCCGAGGGCCCCATGAGATAGGGGGCCGCGCCCCCCCTGTAGGGCGCGCCCCCCTGTCTCATGGGTCCCTCGGGTAGCCACCGACGTACTTCTTCCTCCTATATATACCTACGTACCCCGACAACATCCAGGAGCACCACGAAACACAATTTCCACCACCGTAACCTTCTGTATCCGCGAGATCCCATCTTGGAGCCTTCGCAGACACTCTGCCGGAGGGGGAATCAACCATGGAGGGCCTCTACATCAACATCCTTGCCCCTCCGATGAGTTGTGAGTAGTTTACCACAGACCTACGGGTCCATAGTTATTAGCTAGATGGCTTCTTCTCTCTTTTTGGATCTCAATACAATGTTCTCCCCCTCTCTTGTGGAGATCTATTCGATGTAAACTCTTTTTGCGGTGTGTCTGTCGAGATCCGATGAATTGTGGGTTTATGATCAAGTTTATCTATGAATAATATTTGAATCTTCTCTGAATTCTTTTATGTATGATTGGGTTATCTTTGCAAGTCTCTTCGAATTATCAGTTTGGTTTGGCCTACTAGATTGGTCTTTCTTGCCATGGGAGAAGTGCTTAGCTTTGGGTTCAATCTTGCGGTGTTCTTACCCAGTGACAGAAAGGGTTGCAAGACACGTATTGTATTGTTGCCATCGAGGATAACAAGATGTGGTTTATATCATATTGCATGTGTTTATTCCTCTACATCATGTCATCTTGCTTAATGTGTTACTCTGTTCTTATGAACTTAATACTCTAGATGCGGGCAGGAGTCGGTCGATGTGTGGAGTAATAGTAGTAGATGCAGGCAGGAGTCGGTCTACTTGTTATGGACGTGATGCCTATATACATGATCATGCCTAGATAATCTCATAACTATGCGCTTTTCTATCAATTGCTCGACAGTAATTTGTTCACCCATCGTAATACTTATGCTATCTTGAGAGAAGCCTCTAGTGAAACCTATGGCCCCCGGGTCTATCTCTTATCATATTTGCTTTCAATCTACTTTATTTGCATCTTTACTTTTTGCATCTATATTATAAAATACCAGAAATATATTTATCTTATCATACTATCTTTATTAGATCTCACTTTCGCAAGTGGCCGTGAAGGGATTGACAACCCCTTTATTGCGTTGGTTGCGAGTTCTCAGTTTGTTTGTGTAGGTGCGTGGGACTTTTGAGGAGCCTCCTACTGGATTGATACCTTGGTTCTCAAAACCGAGGGAAATACTTACGCTACACTTTGCTGCATCACCCTCTACTCTTCGAGGAAAACCAATGCAAGCTCAAGACGTAGGAGCATCTTCACTGGGAAGGCCGGCAAATTGATCTTTCATAACAAGATGCGGCAAAGCAGTATTGATTTCACAAGACTCAACATCATTAAGAGGAGCAATCGGAGTACTAAGGAAATCATTATTATTGGTATTGGAGAAATCACACAATTTGGTATTATCTTGCGCCATGGCAACAAGTAATCCAACACACAAGCAAACAGAAAAAGGTAAGCGAAAGAGAGAGAGAGATTGGAAAAGAGAGGGTTAATAAAACGACAAGGGTGAAGTGGGGGAGAGGAAAACGAGAGGCAAATGGCAAATAATGTAAATGCGAGGGAGATGAGTTTGTGATGGGTACTTGGCATGTCTTGACTTGAGCGAAGACCTCCCCGGCAACGGCGCCAGAAATCCTTCTTGCTATGTCTTGAGCTTGTGTTGGTTTTCCTTGAAGAGGAAAGGGTGATGCAGCAATAGTAGCGTAAGTATTTCCCTCAGTTTTGAGAACCAAGGTATCAATCCAGTAGGAGGCTCCTCAAAAGTCCCAGACACCTACACAAACAAACAAAGAACTC
Organism: Triticum aestivum; assembly: GCF_018294505.1. Classification (NCBI taxonomy): domain Eukaryota; kingdom Viridiplantae; phylum Streptophyta; class Magnoliopsida; order Poales; family Poaceae; genus Triticum; species Triticum aestivum. Next base: position 24,443,235 of record NC_057807.1, on the reverse strand, counting down.
GCAACCAACGCAATAAAGGGGTTGTCAATCCCTTCACGGTCACTTGCGAAGGTGAGATCTGATAGAGTGAGTATGATAAGATAAATATATTTTTGGTATTTTATAATATAGGTGCAGAAAGTAAAGATGCAAATAAAAGTAGATTGAAAGCTTATATGATAAAAGATAGACCCGGGGGCCATAGGTTTCACTAGTGACTTCTCTCAAGATAGCATAAGTATTATGGTGGGTGAACAAATTACTGTCAAGCAATTGATAGAAAAGCGAATAATTATGAGATTATCTAGGCATGATCATGTATATAGGCATCACGTCCGTGATAAGTAGACCGACTCCTGCCTGCATCTAGTACTATTACTCCACACATCGACTGACTCATGCCTGCATCTAAAGTATTAAGTTCATAAAGAACAGAGTAACGCATTAAGAAAGATGACATGATGTAGAGGGATAAACTCATGCAATATGATATAAACTCCATCTTTTTATCCTCGATGGCAACAATACAATACGTGCCTTGCTGCCCCTGCTGTCACTGGGAAAGGACACCGCAAGATTGAACCCAAAGCTAAGCACTTCTCCCATGGCAAGAAAGATCAATCTAGTAGGCCAAACCAAACTGATAATTGGAAGAGACTTGCAAAGATAACTCAATCATACATAAAAGAATTCAGAGGAGATTCAAATATTTCTCATAGATAAACTTGATCATAAACCCACAATTCATTAGATCTCGACAAACACAGCGCAAAAAGAGTTTACATCGAATAGATCTCCACAAGAGAGGCGAAGAACATTGTATTGAGATAAAAACAGAGAGAACAATCCATCTAGCTAATAACTATGGACCCGAAGGTCTGTGGTAAACTACTCACAACTCATCGGAGGGACTATGGTGTTGATGTAGAAGCCCTCCGTGGTCGATTCCCCCTTCGGCGGAGCACCGGCGAAGGCTCCAAGATGGGATCTCGCGGATAAAGAAGGTTACGGTGGTGGAAATTGTGTTTCGTTGGCTCCCTGGATGTTTTCGGGGTACATAGGCATATATAGGAGGAAGGAGTACGTCGGTGGCCGCCCGAGGGGCCCACAAGACAGGGGGTGCGCCCAGAGGGGGTGGGCGCGCCCTCCTATCTCGTGGCCGCCTCGGCTGCTGCTTGGCTTGCACTCCAAGTTCTCCGTATCACGTTCGTTCCAAAAATCACGCTCCCGAAGGTTTCATTCCGTTTGGACTCCGTTTGATATTCCTTTTCTTCGAAATACTGAAATAGGCAAAAAAATAGCAATACGGGCTGGGCCTCTAGTTAGTAGGTTAGTCCCAAAAATGATATAAATGTGTAAAATAAAGCCCACAAACATCCAAAAAGGTAATGTAATAGCATGGAACAGTCAAAATTATAGATACGTTGGAGACATATCAGGAGGCGGGAGGTGGTCAGGTGGTCCCGGCGGCGCTGGAGGAAGAAGACGAGAGATTGAAGATGGATGCCGGTCGTTGGATGTAAATCCAACGACTAACGATGTCAGAATCATTTGCGGACTAAGTTGACAACGACTTGCGTTAGCTTTGATCTATTGGCCCACATTTGAGCCTCCAAAAATGTGGCACGTATTGAACCCATTTTTTCAGAATTTACAGTCTTTTTTTTGCGCGGTAGAATTTACAGTTAATTTGATCTTTTTTTGAATTACAGCCCATTAGCTGGGCTGGGTGAACAAATAATGTAGCGTCCATGCGGCCTATTTATTTATTTTCCTAAAAAATTACAGGCCATATGCACTTTCTCGAAATACACGATTTTGCTGGGCTGATTCTAATTATAATATTGGGTTGGGCGAGCAATGTTATCAAAAAATAAACAGGGGCTGAGCATTTTGTTATAAATATATTTAAATAATAAGTGATATTATTACATTCGTCCTTAAATCTTACCAAGCTTCTGTACGCAATCACTAGGATTTTTGTGCCAAAACAATCCAGGATTTTATTGTTAAGAAATTATTTTTATAAGTTAATAAGATGTGGGATATTGTTTTCTTACATATGTAAGTATCTGTTAAATATATGATGACAATAAAAATATTATATAATAACATATAAAATAATTCAAATATATATAATATAGTTAGAAGGAAAACATAAGTTGGACCTGGTGTTCCTATTCTTATATAGAAAAATAGAACAGACCTCTGCGTTTTCTTCAAAAAAATACATAAATTGGGCTGCCGATGTTTCAGGAAAAATAAAACCTTGGATGGGAGGTCCATAGGCCGGTCGAAACATGACGGCCCTCAAGAAAATACAAACAGGCCTATGGACCTCCCATCCGAGGTCGTGGGCTGCGCATGTTAAAAAAGAAAGCCTAGACGGAGCTGCACAAAACCCAGCTGATACTTGCTGCCCCAGTGATAATAAATGATACCTACCAGCTCCTCGGCTTCGTTGTGAATTTATCTCCTATAGTAATTATGTTGAAGCACCTAAAAAAAGTAACTATGTTGACAAACCCGTGGGCCCCAACGTCAGTATAGCATTAGGAGAAAGTATTTTTTCAATGAGGCACTTGCTTGCGTACGACCATAGACCTAGTGGGTCCCGACTGTCCGCCTCTCCACGTACAGTCCTCTCCAGATTCCTCTCATTTGTTCAGCATGTTCACAACAGCAGACAGCGGCATCGCGGCGAGCATGCAAAGGCGCAGGAGGGGATCTGACCACCTGAGGAAGTGTCTTATTATTAACGAAACTACTGAACTAGCCTAGTGGCCAAGTGACACTACCCGACAGCTGTTCCGCCCGGGTTCGATTCCACCTATGCAGGGAAAATATCTCCAAATTTTTTGCCTCTGCCTTTATTGACATATGGGTCCCCATTGTCATCTACGCACACCACGTCCAACACTTGCCAAAACTTCGTCCCTCATTTTCTCTATGTTTCGCACAGTCGACATTGTGTGGGCATTTTGAAAATAGCATATCTTTTTGACTGTGCATCATATGAAGATGTGCTATGCATGAATGTTGATCAGCATGATGTTAACTGGCTGGTAGTTCCATTTTCGACCATGAATAAAACTTCCAACATGATGTTAACCCTGTTTGAAAAGGCCGTGTTAATATAAATGCTCTACCTCTGAAAGTTGCAGTTCCTTATCTGAAACTGAACTTGCAGTTTCTTAACTGAAACTGAAACTTGCAGTTTCTTCTCTGAGAATCACATTGTATGCACTTTTATACTCCTATGAAAATACATTTTTTAAGTGCTAAAAATAGATCTCTAGAATTCATAAATACTTGATATGCTCAATACTGCAAATCTGAAATTCAAAAGACATTCATATCTGAAAGTACTCTCAAAATACACAACACAAAACATAATTCACAACCTGCAAATACTGACAACCCTAACCTCCTCCTGACAATTCAAACCTGCCTGACTATTGGGCTGGGGGGCAGTCCCCTTCTATTCCTCGGCGGCAGACAGCCGCCCCGTGAGACGATGTGAACGGCGAGGGAGAGGATGGCGGGGAAGTGTCGTCGGGCCAACTGATTTTCTCCTCTTGTAGTTGGGTTCGGTCGACGAAGACTCCACCGGCTCGCTCTGGCAGGACACCCTCACAAATGGCACCCTGTAGATGCTCGATCCTTCAACCTCTGGTGGATGCTCCATCTGGGATCGATACTCCCACCACAGCTCCCTCACGATTAGATTCGGTGAATCTGTTTGCTCCATGGCCCAGAGGAGCAGCTCTATATACTCCCACGCGACTCCCTCCGGGAGTATCACCACCTGTCGGGGGGATGAACCCCGAGCAGGCAACGAAACCCGGATCCTCTTCAAAAACAATGGGGCTGGCACCGTCCCTCAATACCGACACGCGCTTGGCCGGGTCGCTCGACCCGGCCGAGCTCCACAAGCTGGCCAGACTCGCCGACCCGGCAAGACACGGCGACTCGGCCCCAACAACCAGCGCAAGACAACCGAACCCAGCATGAACAAGCTTCCTCAACAAGCTAGCACCACCCGTGGCGTGCTACACAATCCGGCCACGGGTCAGCTCCCATCCCATCCAGGCCGTATGATGGGACGAGTCTTCAATCAATGATGACCAAGGCAATAGTGCCCCGCCCATGCCTCTGGTCAGCCGGAGCGTGGCAACAATGCCCCTCACCTACCCGCTGACCAAGGCCGGCGTGGCTATAGTGCTCCCGCCCTCACCGCGGACGACGGCAAGCGGCAGCCTGACGGAGAGCACTATACACGACTCGACTCGGCCACGTCCTGACGATCGACAAGACGACACATAGTCCCCCTAGGCACGTGGGGCCCGCGCCTAGGGGAACCTTGCGAACCACAAGCCCTCGGCGGGACCCAGCCCGGGTTCCCGGACACCGACGATACGGTCCCACCGACCTGTAACATTACCATTGTACCCCTGGGGGGGTTGGTCTACAAACCCCCCCCCCCAGGAGCCCACGATCATACGGGCAAGCAAAAAGCAGAGAACGCATACGAGAGGAAAACTAATAAGCATAGGACTAGCCACCAAATAGCAGCAACGGAGAGAAGGAGCAGCCCAAGCCTTGGCCAGCTTCCTTCCTCCTCCATACAGCTCCAGGAGCGACATTGTACTATCGATCATCCAACTACACTCGGCAGGACTAGGGGTATTATCTCTTCGGAGAGCCCCGAACCTGGGTATGTCGGGCGTCATGCGCCTGCTCTTGCCAACCTCGCCTCTGAAGTCCACCAGCGCCCTTGAGCCTCCTCCTCTCTTTAGACATCCCTTGGCATCTGCCGTGCGCCCACCATGATAGTTGGCGCCCACTGTAGGGCAGCTCGAGGAGCTGCCCGGGAGCATGCTTCAGACGGGGCCCTTCTCCTACACTGACGAGTCCGTCGCATTGGCGGATGACGTTGTCGGTGCGCTGGCCGCCTCCTTCTCCGTGTTGCGCATCTCCGATGCGTTCACGGTCGATGAGTACCCCAGCGAGGTGCTCAGCTACTCCGACTCTCCCCTCTCCCTCGGCGCCGGTGTTTCCGCGTCCATGTGGAGGTCTTCGTCACCGGCGATGGCGCCTCCTCCTCGTCGAGCAAAACAAGGAAGGCCGCCGAAGCCAGGGCCACAGCGGAACGGACCGAACCGGCTGATCTGTTGCGCGCCATGATGCAGAGCCTCCGCATCCCCATCGGCACCGACATCGACGCCACCAACATCGCTGAGGCCCAAACTCAGCTCGAGGAAAGGCGCCAGCAGATGCTGGACCTGTCCGAGACGCTCACCGCCACTCAGCGTCGCCTGGATGCCGCTCAGCTGGAGCGCAATGTCGCCTACGGATTCACGTCCGTTGCGGCCGAGCCAAGCTGGGTCACCGACGTGCGTGCCCGGGGAGGCGCGATCGGCCGGGCCCTCGGCGCCATCCCAACCATCTACGAGACCCCAGCGGAGAACATGCGTGGTGCCCAGGCAGCCGCGGCCGTCCTGGACTAGCTCACGGGCGAGGAGCTCAAAGAGCGCATCGGTCGGATGTGCGAACTCCTCCACGCCACCAACACCCAGCAGGACCGCTTCATCCAGCTCGCCAAGCCGGCGGGATACGGCTCCGCCCGCCTTGGCGGGCCCGATGAACTTCTGCACACCGCTTCCTTGCCACCTGGCGAGGTGCACTCCGGCCGAGGCCAGACTCGGCGCGACCCGGCCGCTATGGCCGCCGGTGGATTGGGCGACGAGCCTATCCCAGAGATCCAGCGCGGACCCGGCCAGCATGGCCGGCGTCCAGCTCCAACCGACCCGGCCCCCCGTGGCCTGACCGCAAGTCGACTCGGCCCGCCCGCCATCGACGACGCCGACGCTCGCCACCGCCTCGATCAGCTCGCTCGCTCCCTGGATGTGGAGGAGAGCGGCGCTATCGGGCCGGCGTGCTTCGGCCCGCGCATCCGGGAGGAGCCCTTCTCCAAAGGGTTCATGCTCCCCCACAACACCCCTAGTACAACGGGACAGTGAATCCAGAAGACTGGCTCACCGACTACACCACGGCCATTGGCATCACCGGTGCCAATCGTCGTCTTGCCGTGTGCTATGCACCGCTCATGCTCCAAGGGTTAGCCCGCATGTGGTTGAACAGCCTGCCGATGGGCATCATCAACACGTGGGTGAACTTTGAGGAAGCCTTCGTCCGCAACTTCACGAGGACCTACAAGCGGCCCGCCGCCCTAGCCAGCTCGCCATATGCATGCAAGGGCCTACGGAGACCGGCCGCGAGTACCTCGCACGCTGGACCAAGCTCTAGAACAGCTGTGAGGGCGTCCATGAAGTCCAGGAGATCCAGTACTTCGTTAGTGGGTGCCGAGACGGCACCCTCCTCAGGCACAAGCTCTTACGCTTCGAGATGGCCACCATGGCTGCACTCATGGTGACGGAGGACAAGTACGCCAACACCAACTCTGCCATGAAGATCCAGGTGGCGCTGGATGAAGCCAGCAAGGCGAAGCCGGTTCCCCCTTCGAAGCCGACCAGCGAAAGCAGCCGGCAACAACGTCACCAGAAAAACAAGCGCAAGGCCGACCAGCCGGCGCAGCATCACGACAACCGGCTCGTCGCAGCCACCGAGCCCGCGGCGGACCCAGCGGTGAAGCGCCGGCACACCGGCAAGATGGCATGGCAACCCGCCATGAGCTTCGAGCAGATGCTCAACGCCCCCAGCTAGCACCACAGCGGCGCAAGACCCTCCACGCACACGCTTTGGCAGTGCACCATCACCAAGCGCATCATGAGGGGCGACGTCCCGCCTCCTCCGGCTCCGGCTCCAGGCGCGGGACAACCCGCCTCCACCGCCGCCTCCAGCTGGTGGCACGATGCGCGACGACGCCTACCCGGACCAGAACGTGGCCTACGTCGTCTTCACCAGCCTCGGCGATGACAAGCGCAGCAAGCGCCTCCTTCGGCAGGAGGTGAACACCGTCGCCCCGGGCAAGCCGGAGTTCATGCACTGGTCGGATCGCCTCATCACCTAGACCCGGGAGGATCACCCGGCAGTCATGCCGAGCCCGGGTGGTTACGCCCTCATCCTCAACCCGACCATCATCGCGCGTCGCACATGCAAGTTCTCCCGAGTCCTCATCAACGGCGGTAGCAGCATCAACATCCTCTACTGCGACACGATGACCAAGCTCGGCCTCAAGGCCGAGGACCTGGAGCCGACCCGGACGATCTTCCACGGCATCGTGCCTGGCCTCTCCTGCTCCCCCATTGGCCGGGTCCAGCTCAATGTCCTGTTTGGTGACAACAGCCACTTCCGACGTGAACCGATCTAGTTCGAGGTGGTGGACCTGTCCAGCACGTATCACGCGTTGCTGGGCCAACCCGCGCTTACCAAGTTCATGGAGGTTCCCCACTATGCATATCTGAAGATGAAGATGTCGGGTCCCAAGGGCCTGATCACAATCACCGGCTATTACCGCAAGTCCCTGGAGTGCGCCCGAGATGGCGCCAAGTTGGCCGAGTTGCTGGTCATTGCCGAGGAGCGGCGCCAGCTCGACCGGATCATCGCCCTGGCAGGCGACGCCTCCGCTGCGCTCGACCCCGGAATCGGCCGATGAGGCTGCCTTCAAGCCCTCCAAGGAGACCAAGAAAGTGAAGCTCAACCCGAAAGACCCCAGCTGCAACAAGTACGTTGTCGTAGGCACCCATCTCGACAACAAATAGGAAGGCGAGCTCGTCGACTTCCTCCGTGAGAATCGGGATATCTTCGCATGGACCCCCAAGGACATGCTGGGTATCCCGAGGAAGTACGCCGAGCACAAACTTCACGTCCGCAAGGACGCCAAGCCTGTCCGTCAACCCCTATAACGATTTTCCGAAGAGAAGAGAAGAACCATTGGTGAAGAGGTCACCAAGCTTTTGGCGGCCGGATTCATAATGGAAGTGTTTCACCCCGAGTGGCTGGCCAATCCAGTCCTTGTCCTGAAGAAGAACAAGACCCGGCACATGTGTATCGACTACACTAGCCTCACCAAGGCCTGTCCCAAGGATCCGTTCGCTCTCCCGTGGATCGACCAAGTCATCGACTCGACCGCTGGGTGCGAGCTTCTATCCTTCCTGGACGCTTACTCCGGCTACCACCAGATCAAGCTGGACCCGGCCAACGCCCTGAAGACGTCCTTCATCACGCCCTTTGGGGCGTATTGCTACATCACCATGTCATTCGGCTTGAAGAACGTCGGCGCCACCTTCCAATGTGAATGCAGAAATGCCTGCTGCCGCAACTCGGCCGCAACATCCACGTTTATGTGGACGACATCGTGGTGAAGACCAAGAAGCACCTCACGCTCCTCGACAATTTAAAGGAAACATTCGCCAAGCTCCACGAATACATGGTCAAGCTTAACCCGGAGAAATGCGTCTTCGGCGTCCCAGACGGAAAGCTACTAGGCTTCCTCGTCTCGGAACGCGGCATTGAGGCAAACCCGGAGAAGATCAAGGCCATCAAGCGCATGCGCAAGCCGGCTCGGCTGCGCAATGTCCAGAAGTTCACCGGATGCTTGGCCTCAGTTAGTCGGTTTCTAAGCCGGCTGGGCGAGAGGGTGCTACCCCTGTACCAGCTGATGAAGAAGACGAGCCCGTTCAAATGGAATGGCAAGGCAGACGAGGCCTTCCAAGACCGCAGGCGCATGCTCTCTACCGCACCAGTCCTGGCCGCGCCGACCGACAAGGAGCCGCTGCTGCTCTACATAACTGCGACCTTGTGGGCGGTTAGCATGGTGCTAGTGGTCGAGCGACCAGAGAAGGACAAGATCCAAGCCGTCCAGCGCCTAGTCTACTACCTAAGCGAGGTGCTCTCCATCTCCAAGCAGAACTACCCGCACTACCAGAAGATGTGTTACGGTGTGTACTTCACCGCCAAGAAGCTGAAGCAGTATTTCCAAGAGCACGTTGTCACCGTGGTCAGCACGGCGCCTATCGGAGAAATCATCGGGTGCCGGGATGCCTCTGGTCGGGTCGCCAAGTGGGCAATCCAGCTACCGGCCACACCATCATCTACGAGCCCCGCACCACGATCAAGTCTCAAGCCCTGGCCAACTTCCTCATCGACTGGACCGAGACCCAGTACTTGCCACTGCCCCCCGACTCAAAGCTTTGGCGCATGCACTTCGACGGGTCCAAGATGCGACTCAGCTTGGGGGTCGGCATCGTACTGTCGTCCCCGAAGGGCGACCGACTCCGCTACACGCTCCAGATCCACTTCGCCGCCTCCAACAATGTCGCCGAATACGAAGCCCTTGTGCACGGCCTCCGGCTTGCGAAGGAACTCGGCACCCGGCGCATCCTGTGCTACGACGACTCGGACCTGGTGGTGCTGCAGTGCTCCGGTGAGTGGGACGCCCGCGACTCAAACATGCCATGCTACCGCTTCCTCGTCCAGAAGCTGTCCGGATCCTTCGAGGGCTGCGAGTTCCTCCATGTCCCGCGCACGGAGAACGAAGTAGCCGACACACTCGCCAAGATCAGCTCGTCGCGTCAAGCCATCTCGTCCGGTGTCTCCCTCGAGCACCTGTGCAAGCGGTCCGTCAAGCCATCGCCGAACTCCGAGTCCACCCATGTTCCAGACGACCCGGCCGCACCTCAAGCCAGCCCAGGGGCTGCCGAACCCGGCCCGGGGGCTGCTCAGCTCAACCCGGCCACCATCGTCCCAGACCCGGCCGTCGCCATCCCCGACTTGGGGGTTACTCAAACCGGCTCGGGGGCTGCTGACTCGGAACCCGCCCTGGTGGCCGTCTTCGCCGTGGTCACAGCTCCATCTTGGGCCCTCCCGATATCAGAATTTTTGGAGAACGGGGTTCATCCCATGGACGAGATTGATGCTCGGCAAATACAGCGTCGGGCGTCCGCCTATAGCATCATCAACAATGAGCTCATCAAGCGCAGCTCCACCGGTGTGTTCCAGCTCTGCATCGAGCAGGAAAAGGGCAACGACATCCTCCTCAACATACATCAGGGCGAGTGCAGGCAACATGCCGCATCGCGATCCCTGGTGGCCAAGGCGTTCCGCCATGATTTCTACTGGCCCACGGCCCTCCAAGACGCCGAGTCGCTCGTCCTCAAGTGTGAGGGATGCCAGTGCTTCAGCAAATGCAGCCACCAGCCGGCGTCAGAACTCCGCACCATACCGACCGCCTGGCACTTCGCGGTCTGGGGACTCGACATGGTGGGACCCTTCAAAACCGCTCGAGGCGGCATGACGCACCTGCTGGTGGCAATGGACGAATTTACCAAGTGGATCGAGGCAAGACCAATCAAGAAACTGGACGGGCCAACAACCTTTCGGTTCATCAAGGACATAGCGGTGCGCTACGGCATGCCGAACAACATCATCACCGACAACGGCACCAACTTCGCCAAGGGCGCGCTCGAGCAATACCGCTCTGTCTCCGGCATCCGGCTCGACCTGGCCTTTGTTGCGCATCCGCAGTCCAACGGGCAGGTTGAGTGGGCTAATTGACTCATCCTATCCGGCGTCAAGCCGCGACTCGTCGAGCCACTCATCCGCTCACCCGACAGCTCGCTTGACGAGTTGCCGGCCGCTCTTTGGAGTCTACGCACCACGCCGAATAGGTCGACCGGGTTCACCCCGTTCTTCCTCGTCTATGGAGCCGAAGCCGCCATCCCGACCGATGTCGAGTTCGACTCGCCGTGCATCATGATCTACACCGAAGTCGAAGCCAGAGAAGCCCGCGAAGATGGCGTCGACCTACTCGAAGAAGCAAGCCTCCTGGTGCTCAGTCGTTTGGCCATCTACCAGCAAGGCCTGAGGCACTACCACAGCAAGAAGATAAAGCCCCTCATGTTCCGCGAGGACGACCTCGTCCTCTGACTCATCTAAGAGCAGGCAGGCCAGCCCAAGCTGTCCCCTCCATGGGAGGGCCCATTCATCGTGAGCAGGGCCTTGCGCGACCGCAACGCCTACTACCTCATCGATGCACGCAAGTCAAGGAAGCGCAAGAAGGACACCACCGGTGAAGAAACGACCCGGCCGTGGAACGCGGAACTCCTCCACCCGTTTTACAGTTAGCCGCATGAGTGTATGTATCATCGCCTTTTGTAAACGCATGAAACTATGGGGTCCCCGAACAAGACTCGGGGGCTGCCTTTCCTCGACTAATTTATTGTGTCCCTATTTTTTCCATGCATCACTACACCACTGAAACCGGCCATCGGTCCGACTCGCTCGACCCGGGGCCTCGGGGGCTGGCCGACTCGATCGCCACCCCGCCACCTTACTTAGTGATTCCTGATAAAAGTTATGATGTCGCGGTCCCTCACTTTGCCCTAAAGCCACAGATCCAGCTTTGGCTGTCGGCTGGCAAGCACAACGGGCCAAAGCTCCTTTACGCTTCATACACTAAGTCAAAGGTTGACGGGTCGATCAACCCGGCCTGCCATTCATCAAACGAACAGCCGCACGACCGGCTGCTCGCCAACCGGCTTCGTCGGATTGCCGCCAGCCGGCCCAGTGGGTGTTTCGCTCGCGCTCAGTGCTTTGAGGAACCCAAGTCCTGTGCGCTCCTCTTTAAGAACCGAACTCCTTGTCATGGACCAGAGCCTTGGCCGTCTGACTCGCAGGGGGGAGGTTTGAAAAAGGAAAAGCGCATGAAATTGGTCCAAAAAACGGAAGGCAAAAGTAAAAGCACCCACGACATTTACACAAACATTTAAAGGCCCACGGCCCGAGTTCATTACACCCTAAAACCCCCAGTGGGTGGGTGGACCTGCTACTTAACAAATTTTACAAAGTGTCTCAGGCATCTCCAGCGCCGCGTCGCGACGTCGACGACTCTCCCCTGTCGGCCTCCGGGTCCAGCGAGGTGTCGGTGTCCTCCTCGGCATCTGCGTCACAGTAGACGCCCGTCTCCTCCGAGCTCCCCTCCGGATCGTGGAGGAGCAAGCCGTAGTCATCACCATCCGAGGCCCTGCCATCTTCCATCCGCTCCGGATGGAACTCGTCGTGGAAAGCGAACTCGGCTATGTAGCTGGCCCGGGAGGCGATCCGGCCGGCTTGCTCCTGCAGAAGCTGCTCCGAACCAGCCCGCTGGCCCATCAACGCATCCAGCTGCAAGTCTGGATGCCAGGACAACATGAACCGGAGCGCCATCTCAGCTCCGGCATGAGCGGCGGGGATGCGCCACTTGCCAAGACGGTCTGGGCCCGTCTCCAACCAACACACCAGGCGCGAGTAGCTGCTCGGTTGGACCCGGGACAGCCGCTCTATCTGCGTTCCCAGGACTCGTAGGCGGGCCTCAGCGGCGGCGATGATCTCCGGGAAGGTCCAGGCCGCCTGTGGATCCGTCCCGGACCCAACGATGCCGGTCGGGGCGCGCTGATAGCGGACAGCTTCCTCCGACAGCCGCTGCGTCTCCGGGAAGGCCCCTGCCGCAAAAGAAGAAGCAAGTGAGAAGAAGAACAACAAGGAAGAAAGGCCGGATCCCGACCCGGCGAACTACAAGAAAAAACACTTACTGGAAAAGGACTCTTCCAGGTGTTGCGCCTCAAGCAACGTACCACGCCGCTCCCGCTCGATGGCGTGGTCGCTCTCCTCGAGTGCCTTCTCCAGATTGGCCGCCTTGGCAAGGGCCGCCTTCAGCTTCGCGTCCTTATCTTCGACCGCCTCGCGGCGACGGGCCTCGTCCTCTCGGCCACCCTCAGCCGCGGTAACCTGCCCCCATAGGCGTTCCACCTCGGCCTGGAGCGGGCCCTTGTCGTCGGCCAGCTGGCCGCGCTGTTGGTCCGCCTCCACCACGGCCCGCTGCACCTCCGCGACCTTGGCGGCTTCCGCCTTAAGGAGCTCCACCTCGGCCTTAAGACGGCTCTTGTGACCCGCCAACTGCTCATGCAGCCGGTTGGCCTCGTCAAGAGACCGCCAAGCCGCGGCCGCCTCCGCCCTCGCCTGCGCCGCCTCGACGCCAAGACGGTCGGTGTCGGCAACAAGTCGGTCGTAGTGATGACCGGCTTGAAGTAGATGAGTCTGCTAGGACAGCACCTCGGTTGCGAAAAAAGAAGGACTCAGCAGAAGAAAAGAAGCAAGACTTAAGATTTGGCCCAACTGTTACACAGTTGGCCCGAATCTCGGGGGCTACACCCATTGGGTGCGCTGGCGCGCCCACACTAGAAAAGAACACAAGAGTACCCGCGGCAACGTGGAGCTCCTCCTCCTTGGCGGAAAGCTGCTCCACGAGCTCCCGGTGCTTGCCCAGGAGACGATTGTAGGCGGCGACCCGGAAGGCGTCGAGATGCTGAAGAAAGCAGAAGTCAGAGCAAGGTTAAAAGCTCTAAAGATTCGACCCAACTACTACGTAGTTTGCCCGAACCTCGGGGGCTACACCTAGTGGGTGCGCTGGCGCGCCCCCACAAAGAATAAATTACGAGAAAAAGAAGACTTACCAGGATGGCGTGCTCTAGATCGCGCGTCCGCTCCACCTCGGCCTGAGCGAAGGCCTCGAGCCGTTACGTCCGGCCTCGCAGACGGCGGCTGACGATGTCCAGTGCCGCCTCCTCCTGGGTCTGAGGCCCGAAGACGACGACACCCCCGCTTCATGCCAGCTGTGGCATGGCAGCTCGGCGCCCTCCCTGCTGGGGCACAAAGACGTGCTCCCTGCTGGCCGCTCGTGATGCGGCCAACACCTCCTCCGGTGCCCCTCCCGGCGCCGATGTCGACCCGGACGCCGGGACGGTCTGCTGCGCCACCACCGGCCCAGCTGCCGGGATGGCCTCCACCGCCATCAGCCCCCGCAGCGCCTCCTCCAAGACGACGCCGCCTCCACTGCCATCAGCCCCCGCTCGCTCGACCATGTCGGCCCGCGGCGAGGTGTCATCCGCCACCTCCACGACCTCCTGGTCGAGGACCACCACCTCAGCCCAGCCTCCACGGCCGCCCTCCCTCACTGACGACGGCTCAAAGACTGTCGCCGCCACCAGCGTGCCCTCCGGCATCACGCGCTAGGCCAGCTCCACGCCGGCTCATGCCCATGCTGCCGCCGCGTCGGTCCAAGCACGGACCGACGCCGCTTCTGGCTCCGCCTCAGCCCGGTTCCTGTCCCGCCAGGCCAAGGCCTCGGCGTCGTTCGGGTCCAGACCGAGGTCCAAGTCGCCCCGTCCCTCCACCTCGCCCTGTTCAGCGAGGTCGGACCGGCTCCTGCTGTCAGGACCCCGACTCAATGCCACATCGATCTAGCATGTAACACCTTATATCACCTAGCGGCCTCACGCACGGTATTCCCACGGGTGTCGCCTTACCTTTGCCCGGGACCGTTTTCGCCTTTTGTCACACGTATATGATAGTGTCGCTAGCATCCATATGATAAGGAGCCCGGGCTGACATGGCTAGCCGTAAACCCAAAGTGGCACAAACTTACAGGGACAGGCATCCATGACCCAGCATCGAAAGTGTCGGTCATCAGCGAGTGAATCCAGGCTGTAGCACTGGGCTAGCAGGACTCCGGTGAACCGGGCTGTAGCGGGCTAACAGGACTCCGGTATTCATTGCGTGATATTTCCCCAAGGGGACAGACACAGGAACGAAGAAGGACACATGCCGGCCAGCCTAAGTGTTCTGGAGCAGTAGCAAGCTACCATGGCTCAGTGGAAGCACTAGGAGACATTTCCCGGTAAGAGAGGCTAACAAGGATAAACAACTAGATAGTCAGATCCCACACATACCAAGCATTTCAATAACATACACACAATATGCTCGATATGTGCAAGTACAACATGGCATCACAACATGACTCTACAACTCAAGTATTTATTCAATAGGCTCCGAGGAGCAAGATATTACAAACATGGGTCTCACGACCCAACATTCAGAGCATACAAGTCAAACACATGCGGAAGCTTAACATGTCTGAGTACAGACAACTACAAATGAAAAAGGCTGAGAAGCCCGACTGTCTACCAGATCCTGCCGAGGCACAAGATCGTAGCTGAGCTAACAAGCTAAACGTCGAAGTCCACGTGGAACTACTAGTGAGACTGAAGTCTCTCTGCTAAAACATAAAATAGGCAAACGTGAGTACAAATGTACCCAGCAAGACTTACATCAGAACTAACTACATATGCATCATTATCAACAAAGGGGATGGTGGGGTTTAACTGCAGCAAGCCAGCTTTGACTCGGTGGCTATCCTGAACTACTACTGCAAGCGACTCTTTTGAGGTGGCGCACACGAGTCCACATATTCACCAACCAATACACCACTATGGATCCGCTCCCGTCTCCCTACGAGAACGCCATCCATAGCACTCACGCTTATCTTGCGCATTTTAAAGTATCCACTTTCACTTGTCTATGAACTGATATAGGCAACCCAGAAGTCCTTTACCGCGGACACGGCTATTCGAATAGATGATGTTAACCCTGCAGGGGTGTACTTCTTCATACATGTTTCCACCACTTAGCGTCTGCACACGACATGTGCTCGGCAGACTTCAAGCGAAAGCCGGCGTAGGTGTAGACCACGACCTACCTAAACACTCAAGTCTCTAGTCCAGGTTTATCGCCTATTCGGGTTCCATCCATGAGGAGATCCGGCCGGTGTTACGCTCACAGCCCCAAACGATGTGAACAGGGTTCCGTGACACCAAACGGGCGCCCGGTATACCCGGCCACGTGCCTACCGCATCACAGCCCACCCCTCCGGTCAGCGCTGCGCACGGCCTCCAGCATACTACAAACACCAGAAACTACTTGCAACTCTTGGACAGAGGACAAGGGTGAATAAGAAGTCAAGCGGGGTCATATTTCAGGGCCCAATGCATGGTAGTAGCTGAATCATGGATCACAAACACATAGCTCAGTTCCTAAGGACGGCTTCAATGAGACAACCCACCATGTACTCCTACATGGCCTCTCACCGCTACCTTTACCAAATCGTGTTCACACACTTAGCTCACACACAGTAGGACATGTTCACACACCTCTGATTCATCCCCGATGAATCAGACCTGACTCAACTCTAAGCAATAGCAGGCATGACAAACAAACATGAATGAGTAGGCACAATAGGGCTCAAACAACTCCTACTCATACTAGTGGGTTTCATCTATTTACTGTGGCAATGACAGGTCATGCAGAGGATAAAGGGGTTCAGCTACCGCAGCAAGTAACAGTTGAATCGATATTGTCCTAATGCAGTAAAAGAGAGCAGGAGCGAGAGAGTGGGTTTGTATCGGAATGAACAAGGGGGTTTTGCTTGCCTGGCACTTCTGAAGATAGCATTGAGTCTTCATCAGTGTCAACAATCACAACGTCGGAACATTGTCTACCGAGAGGGGACATATACTGGCAATAGAGAAGAAATACAATCAATGCAATGCACAATATGATGCATGCTCATGACATGGCAATATGAGTGTGTTGGCCTAATGCAACTACAACCAGATGGATTTGGGTCATATTGAGCCAAAGGTTCAATCCCAAATTCAAATTATGTATTCAAATAGTGCCTTATCATGTTTTGCACTAAACAGCAAGGTTAAGTTGTTTAAACATGCATGAAACCAGTGCGGATGGATAGATTGGATTTTTCTGATCATTTTTCATATATAAACTATTTAATTTGGAGTTACGGTTGAATTTCTATGAATTTTAGAAGTTTAGATCATTTTCTGGAATTTCCTGTATAAGAATAAATCCAGAAAATACTTATTGCGTCAGCATTGCGTCACTATGACGTCAGCAGTCAAGGAGGCCGGTCCAGGTCAAACCTGACCTGTGGGACCCATACGTCAGTGTCTCAGGTTGGTTTGGGTGGATGACAGGTGGGACCGGTCAACGTTAACTTGACCAAAGTCAAAGCTGACACGTGGGGTCCACACAGATTAGTACTAATCTAAACAGGAAAATTAGACTAACCTAATTAGACACTGTGGCCCACATGGCGCTGGCTCTGGGGGTGTTTAGCGTGGTCATTAGTGCTAACTAAAATAGCGCCACGTCATCACGCCGGAGATCTGCCGGCGGCGACCACGGAACACGGCGGAGGCACGCCGGAGTTGCTCGGGCTCGCACTACAGGCGACGGTTTGCGGCGGGGTTTGGCTCTACGGCGAGCTGGCATTCGCGCGCATCTGCCAGGGCAGGCAAGAGGGGCTGGGACGGCCCAAGCTTGCCGGAATCATGCTCGCGGCGGCGGGCGGATTTCGGGTGTGCACGGGGTTGCGGCTACGATGCAGGGAAGGCCTAACGGGCGAGTGATTCGAGCTCCTAGAGACTCCATGAGTGCGTTGATGTGCTCAGAGGCGAGCTTGCGCGGCCATAGCCGTGGTGGCGGCATGGCCGGCGGCGAGGAGCTATCGGCTCCGGTGAAACTAGGGCTACGCGGCGCAAAAGAGGCGGGGAAGAGAGAGGTTCGGAGCAGGAGCTCATAGCGAATCCGGTAGAGGCAACGGCGGGGCCGGGGAGGGACTGGAGCTCGCGAATCCCCGAAAGTTCGCCGGCGGCCGGAGGTTGGGGATGAGCTCCGGGAAGACGCTACAGGGCTCCCGCGGTCGAATGGGTTGGTGTAGAAGACGTAGAAGGCGATGGCGGTTCCTCTGGACTCATCGGAGAGGCACGGGATGGACGGTGGCCGCGGTAAATTGCGTCGGCGATGACGAGCTCCGCTCGGGTGTGCTCGGGAGAGGGAGCAGAGGGCGAGGGAGAGAGCAGAGAGTGAGGGAGAGGAGCGAGGGGCCACGGGGCGTCACCGTGGCGTCGCTAGAAGGTCCGGGGAGGAAGCGGGAGGTGGCCAGGGGTGAGCGCGCGCGCGGGCGACACGCCTCTGCCTACTGGCAGGGGTTGAAGACGACCGCTTCAGGCCAGTGGGCTGGGCCGCCAGCTGGAACTGGGCCAGGTGAGGCCAGGTGAGGTTCTCTCCTCTCTGCTTTAAATTCTGTTTTCTATTTTTTTTTGTAAGTTTGTGGCTTTATTAAAAAAAACTTAAACAGATCCAAAAATCATGAAACTAATCATGGCTACTGTTTAGAATATATCAAACAGTAAACATTTTTGTTTATGATTATTTGAGAATTTAAAATATTTTATAGCATTTAAATGCCCAAATGCAAATAGAGTATGATTTAATTCAGAGCCCAATATGTCATGGAAAAATGTGCAACACCTCTGGTTATTGTTTCCAATATTATCCAGAAATGATGAACATTTTTAAAAGCCATTTGGAAACACTGAGAAAATTTTAGTTGAACCTAGTGAATTCTTTTGATGTTAGGGTTTAAGCAATCCCCATTTCAAGTTTCCAAAAAATTTAGACATGATGCATGGATGATTATGCAACTACTTGCAAACAAACTCTAGGGCTGTGACAACTCACCCCCACTAAACAAGAATCTCGCCCCGAGATTCAAGCGTAGGGTAAGATGAAGGGGGAACACAAACTAACACAATCCTCACGATCCAGGTTGCCCTTCATAAGAACATTGATTCGATCACCATCATTGACTTGATGTCTTGCTTCAAGAACTCCAACCGACATGACAATGAGAGGAGAAAGAAAACTCTAGAAGGATCGATCTTCTCGAAGGTCGAACAACTCAGGATTAACTCACGGAATGAGACATAGCAACATCTCTCGAGCTGAGAGACGAAGCACACCTCTAGAGGAATGGAGTGGAACAGATGACGGAGGTTTACCAGGTAGACTACAATTCCACCTTTAAGAGGGTGTTGAACGGTTGTCAATGTAGCGAGGAGTTGAATTGCCATGATACCATAACGAGACATCTTAGAGGAGGTGACTCGTAGAATATATCCCCCTTAAGTGGCAAAAAGAATTACCTTTGATTCAAAGATCATTGAAACTCTTTATACCAGCCTAAGGCAATTCTTGAGCGATCGTTTGGAGGGGTTGGGTAGAATGGTATACTCGGACCAGAATGGATGATGTGGATTACCTTGTTGGAAACAACACAAGGGATGATTTTAGTAACTGGGGAGAAGCTCAACAGTAGAGAGTGAGTCCACTGCTGAAAGGGTTATAGCATAACCGAGGAAACTGAGAGCACTATGCAATTAATGCTGACAACAAAACCTAGAGCTTGCGCGTGCTCTCAAGAACTTGAGCATTTCCATATTCATCAATGTTTTACCAACATCCGTGTCAAGGATCCTGGCAACACAACATACTACCATGAGGAATAGTGATGGATGATGCAGATGCAAAGGAAGATAACATTTTCTCAGATTTCACCTTAGCGAGACCAAGGGGACAGAATCTGGATGATCGACCGAGAGACATTTAGCACTCCGCTTCTAATGTCCTCCTTGATGTGCTAGCGTATCCCATTCATTGAAATGGTTTGGTAACTAGAACATCAGGTAGAAGGTTGGACTTCGGGAACACCAAAAATCATAAGGAATAGCTAGGGAGTAAATCCTACGAAGTCCTTGTGGGGAGGTGGCCAACTTCTTCAATCAAGATACTACAATAATAAGTCTTCCGGCGGGGTGTGTTGGCCACGACATCCACTTTACCGGTTATCACGAGACCAATATTATAGTTCTTGGGAAATGTTCCAACCATCACATCTGCCTGAGATTCAGATCTGGTTGGTGTCAGAATATTCCAGACTTATCAAGTCTAGAAAGAAAAATGAAAGTTTACAACACAAATCGACGAGATGACGTTGCGTGATTCTCGGGGAATGAACTACAATAGCAAGCTCCAAAATATGAGCTGGTTCTGCTACAACATGTGAATACGTTGTCCGAGACAAACATGACCACACAGTAGTCTTATAATAAAACACTACCGAGTTCAGGAGGGGAACTATCATCGAGGATATCGAAGTCCTTGCATAAGTCTTGCTCTTAAGAAGGAACTTCTTCTCCTTGAACAAATCAACCAGTGGCTTGGTGTGCTAGGGATACGTATAGAATGAAGATGATCAGTCTATCAGACCATAGAATACTTCGCACATGCATGACTGACTTGGGATGATTCCAAAGAAAACAAAAACAATCTTTCTCGAACTCACGGCGACAACTTGCACCAAATGCACGTGAATCAGAGGAAGTCACTTCTTCCATCCAAGCATATTCTTCATGAACGAAACACGAAGATAATGCTTATATAAGTTTCCAATACTATCTGAATGTTCAACACGAATCATGGAGGAGATAAAAAATTTGCTAATGGCTCAACAACAACCCATCTAGGTTTCCATATAGGTGGGATTCCACAACTATGTGAACAAGGTGATAGTATTGGTCAGACCCAAAAGACATAATGGTGTATGCTCGAGGAAAATCCACGAGTAAGACAGCATTACGAACATCGTTGGTTCTGATTTGATTTGAGGATAGCCCATACTCAAATCAAAGTTTTGGCAAGACAATAGCTCCAACAACTGGTCTCGAGGATCAATCGATGAAGATATCATCTTTCTTCAACAACCACATAAACACAAGGATATCTCTTTGAAAATGAACTAAGTCGGACAAACTTTCATCTTCCAACTCTCCAAGTTGTTGTTCAGTTTACCAACTAGCTAAGGGTATCCAACACAGATTTTTGGAGAAGGGGGTGGTTTATGAAAAACCAACTTGATCACGAACCCAACATAGCGGTCAGGTGACAACCTGGTAATACTTCCAAGAAGATATTCGGAAAATTACGAATCACCAATATGTTATTAAGCTCGAGAACAATCTTGTTTCCGAGGCAAGATGATGTGATCAATTAAGCAAGGGATTGAAACCCTAACTCATTGATCGAAGAGTGCACCAGAAATAAGGACTAGGTAGCACGAACAGCCTTAGAATGATGATTCAAGAACCAACATGCTAAGAATGAAATTATTGTTCTTTAACTACCAAGCAACAAGGTTGCTAGGAGTATTGATTTCACACATCACGATTCACTTGTCGACATTCCGGTTGCAACAACACGGGAACCGAGAAATGAATAATGATGGAGAGAAGTTTCACTGTGTCAAGAGTTCATAGGATGGTGTGCAATTCCCATGACATTCTTGATATAAAGATGGTAATACTCCAAGGTAGAACAGAGCAAAAGCAAGATTAGCAATTGATCTGCGGAGTACGACTGCTTTGACCCAATCCTGGAAATGGACAAGGTACTGGAGTTTGTTTCTCCTAGTCATTCCGGAATAGAATGGCTTGACGGACCACAAGAGTAATAGGTATCGATGAACGAATGCACGCATACTCTTGACTATCAATTGATAGACGAGGGTCAGGACACAACTAAAGAGAACAACTCAAGGGGACATATATCCTTTCGAGTTGTGGATGCATAGATTAATATGTCGAACCAAGTTCAACAGGTTTCTTCCAGATAACCCATGCAGAAAGGTAGAACTGGCAGAATCACAATTATGAATGGAGAACTCATCGAGGGCACTCCTGTTGTGATCCTTTTGATCCAACAAACTTCTGCCATAAGTGGTTCATAGTATTTGGAAGAAGGAAATACCATGGACCTCGAGGACTATCGCAAGGTTACTAATATCCTAAAGGAACTAGCAAACACTATCAACATGAAGTAAGTAGGGTGAATCTCGGGTTCAGAAACCCAGAAGTAGAATACCTACTACTAAGTGGCATCACGGGATGCTTTCGAGAAGAAAGGCCAGAATCATCACACTAGGACACAAATTATGGCTAAATTATTAGATGATCCCCTAAGACACCTAGGGTCATAATAAGAACTCCAACATATATGTCAAGGCAACAGAGTACCTCAACTCACCGATTAGTGTGGTTAATCTGGCCCAAAGGAACATCGAAATGGAAGGAAGGGATTTTGCAAATGCTTCAGACTATTTTAGAAACCTGGGATGACTTGGACATCATAACGGCTGTAAATGCTCAGAAAAGATTTAAGACATTTACAAAAATGGTGGCATAACCACTCAGAAGCAAAATATCAAGGTTTCGAGATCAATAGTTAACATACAGAGGTAGAAACTGAGCTGAGGCTTGAAACTATCAATCCTATAAGTCTCTAACATAGTAACTCGTCATCCTAGTAGATAGATGAGAAGCCTAGTTCTTAATCCCCGTAGAAGAGAAGAGGTTGAATCAGATCAGAAGGCCATGAGGTATAAGGAGTAAAACGAGCCTTACGTTCCCATCCCACAATCAATTCCCTTATATAACTAAAGAATTTCTAGACTCAACTTCGGCCAGTTTGGCTTGGTAATCCTACAGGCAGTCAGGCTCTGATACCAAAGCTGTCAGGACCCCGACTCAATGCCACATCGATCTAGCATGTAACACCTTATATCACCTTGCGGCCTCACGCACGGTATTCCCACGGGTGTCACCTTACCTTTGCCCGGGACCGTTTGCGCCTTTTGGCACACGTATATGATAGTGTCGCTAGCATCCATATGATAAGGAGCCTGGGCTGACATGGCTAGCCGTAAACCCAAAGTGGCACAAACTTACAGGGACAGGCATCCATGACCCAGCATTGAACGTGTCGGTCATCAGCGAGTGAATCTAGGTTGTAGCACTGGGCTAGCAGGACTCCGATGAACCGGGCTGTAGCGGGCTAACAGGACTCCGGTATTCATCGCGTGACATTTCCCCAAGGGGACAGACGCAGGAACGAAGAAGGACACATGCCGGCCAGCCTAAGTGTTCCGGAGCAGTAGAAAGCTACCATGGCTCAGTGGAAGCACTAGGAGACATTTCCCGGTAAGAGAGGCTAACAAGGATAAACAACTAGATAGTCAGATCCCACACATACCAAGCATTTCAATAACATACACACAATATGCTCGATATGTGCAAATACAACATGGCATCACAACATGACTCTACAACTCAAGTATTTATTCAATAGGCTCCGAGGAGCGAGATATTACAAATATGGGTCTCACGACCCAACATTCAGAGCATACAAGTCAAACACATGCGGAAGCTTAACATGTCTGAGTACAGACAACTACAAATGAAAAAGGCTGAGAAGCCCGACTGTCTACCAGATCCTGCTGAGGCACAAGATCGTAGCTGAGGTAACAAGCTAAATGTCGAAGTCCACGTGGAACTACTAGTGAGACTGAAGTCTCTCTGCAAAAACATAAAATAGGCAAACGTGAGTACAAATGTACCCAGCAAGACTTACATCAGAACTAACTGCATATGCATCATTATCAACAAAGGGGATGGTGGGGTTTAACTGCAGCAAGCCAGCTTTGACTCGGTGGCTATCCTGAACTACTACTGCAAGCGACTCTTTTGAGGTGGCGCACACGAGTCCACATATTCACCAACCAATACACCACTATGGATCCGCTCCCGTCTCCCTACGAGAACGCCATCCATAGCACTCACGCTTATCTTGCGCATTTTAAAGTATCCACTTTCACTTGTCTATGAACTGATATAGGCAACCCAGAAGTCCTTTACCGCGGACACGGCTATTCGAATAGATGATGTTAACCCTGCAGGGGTGTACTTCTTCATACATGTTTCCACCACTTAGCGTCTGCACACGACATGTGCTCGGCAGACTTCAAGCGAAAGCCGACGTAGGTGTAGACCACGACCTACCTAAACACTCAAGTCTCTAGTCCAGGTTTATCGCCTATTCGGGTTCCATCCATGAGGAGATCCGGCCGTGTTACGCTCACAGCCCCAAACGATGTGAACAGGGTTCCGTGACACCAAACGGGCGCCCGGTATACCCGGCCACGTGCCTACCGCATCACAGCCCACCCCTCCGGTCAGCGCTGCGCACGGCCTCCAGCATACTACAAACACCAGAAACTACTTGCCACTCTTGGACAGAGGACAAGGGTGAATAAGAAGTCAAGCGGGGTCATATTTCAGGGCCCAATGCATGGTAGTAGCTGAATCATGGATCACAAACACAGAGCTCAGTTCCTAAGGACGGCTTCAATGAGACAACCCACCATGTACTCCTACATGGCCTCTCACCGCTACCTTTACCAAATCGTGTTCACACACTTAGCTCACACACAGTAGGACATGTTCACACACCTCTGATTCATCCCCGATGAATCAGACCTGACTCAACTCTAAGCAATAGCAGGCATGACAAACAAACATGAATGAGTAGGCACAACAGGGCTCAAACAACTCCTACTCATACTAGTGGGTTTCATCTATTTACTGTGGCAATGACAGGTCATGCAGAGGATAAAGGGGTTCAGCTACCGCAGCAAGTAACAGTTGAATCGATTTTGTCCTAATGCAGTAAAAGAGAGCAGGAGCGAGAGAGTGGGTTTGTATCAGAATGAACAAGGAGGTTTTGCTTGCCTGGCACTTCTAAAGATAGCATTAAGTCTTCATTAGTGTCAACGATCACAACGTCGGAACATCATCTACCGAGAGGGGACATATACCGGCAACAGAGAAGAAATACAATCAATGCAATGCACAATATGATGCATGCTCATGACATGTCAATATGAGTGTGTTGGCCTAGTGCAACTACAACCAGATGGATTTGGGTCATATTGAGCCAAAGGTTCAATCCCAAATTCAAATTATGAATTCAAATAGTGCCTTATCATGTTTTTCACTAAACAGCAAGGTTAAGTTGTTTAAACATGCATGAAACTAGTGCAGATGGATAGGTTGGATTTTTCTAATCATTTTTCATATATAAATTATTTAATTTGGAGTTACGGTTGAATTTCTATGAATTTTAGAAGTTTAGGTCATTTTCTGGAATTTCCTGTATAAGAATAAATCCAGAAAATACTTATTGCGTCAGCATTGTGTCACTATGACGTCAGCAGTCAAGGAGGCCGGTCCAGGTCAAACCTGACCTGTGGGACCCATACGTCAGTGTCTCAGGTTGGTTTGGGTGGATGACAGGTGGGACCGGTCAACGTTAACTTGACCAAAGTCAAAGCTGACACGTGGGGTCCACAAAGATTAGTACTAATCTAAACAGGAAAATTAGACTAACCTAATTAGACACTGTGGCCCACATAGCGGTGGCTCTGGGGGTGTTTAGCATGGTCATTAGTGCTAACTAAAATAGCGCCACGTCATCACGCCGGAGATCTGCCGGCGGCGACCACGGAACACGGCGGAGGCACGCCGGAGTTGCTCGGGCTCGCACTACAGGCGGCGGTTTGTGGCGGGGTTTGGCTCTACGGCGAGCTGGCGTTCGCGCGCATCTGCTAGGGCAGGCAAGAGGGGCTAGGGCGGCCCAAGCATGCCGGAATCTTGCTCGCGGCGGCAGACGGATTTCGAGTGTGCACGGGGTTGCGGCTACGATGCAGGGAAGGCCTAACGGGTGAGTGATTCGAGCTCCTGGAGACTCCATGAGTGCGTTGACGTGCTTGGAGGCGAGCTTGCGCGGCCATAGCCGCGGTGGCGGCATGGCCGGCGGCGAGGAGCTATCGGCTCCGGTGAAACTAGGGCTACGCGACGCAAAAGAGGCGGGGAAGAGAGAGGTTCGGAGCAGGAGCTCACAGTGAATCCGGTAGAGGCAACGGCGGGGCCGGGGAGGGACTGGAGCTCGTGAATCCCCGAAAGTTCGCCGGCGGCCGGAGGTTGGCGATGAGCTCCGGGAAGACGCTACAGGGCCCCCGCGGTCGAATGGGTTGGTGTAGAAGACGCAGAAGGCGATGGCGGTTCCTCTAGACTCATCGGAGAGGCACGGGATGGACGGTGGCCGCGGTAAATTGCGTCGGCAACAATGAGCTCCGCTCGGGTGTGCTCGGGAGAGGGAGCAGAGGGCGAGGGAGAGAGCAGAGTGTGAGGGAGAGGAGCGAGGGGCCACGGGGCGTCACCGTGGCGTCGCTATAAGGTCCGGGGAGGAAGTAGGAGGTGGCCAGGGGTGAGCGCGCGCGCGGGCGACACACCTCTGCCTACTGGCAGGGGTTGAAGACGACCGCTTCAGGCCAGTGGGCTGGCCCGCCAGCTGGAACTAGGCCAGGTGAGGCCAGGTGAGGTTCTCTCCTCTCTGCTTTAAATTCTGTTTTCTATTTATTTTTTTGTAAGTTTGTGGCTTTATTAAAAATACTTAAACAGATCCAAAAATCATGAAACTAATCATGGCTACTGTTTAGAATATATCAAACAGTAAACATTTTTGTTTATGATTATTTGAGCATTTAAAATATTTTATAGCATTTAAATGCCCAAATGCAAATAGAGTATGATTTAATTCAGAGCCCAATATGTCATGGAAAAATGTGCAACACCTCTGGTTATTGTTTCCAATATTATCCAGAAATGATGAACATTTTTAAAAGCCATTTGGAAACACTGAGAAAATTTTAGTTGAACCTAGTGAATTCTTTTGATGCTAGGGTTTAGGAAATCCCCATTTCAAGTTTCCAAAAAATTTAGACATGATGCATGGATGATTATGCAACTACTTGCAAACAAACTCTAGGGTTGTGACACCTGCGGAATGCGGCCCCTTCGGCGGTTGCGGCTTCCGCGCCGCCCTCGCCAGCATGATTGGCGACCTGAAGAAGAAGACAGAATGAGCCGAAAAGAAACTAGCTCAAGAAATCTGGGCGCAAGCGAGAGATGAAGCTTACCCCGTCAAGACCGGGGCCGGGGTTGGCCTCCCGTGCCCGCTACCGCGCTGTCTTTCCCATGCGGGCGGCTCGGCGCCGCCCCACGCGAGGACTCAGCTCCGCCCGCGTCACCGCCTCCCCCGCCCAACGCCACTACACCAAGAACCAGCGTCAGCACCGCCTACAGCATGTCGTGATCAGTAATCCAAGACACATGAAGAAAGATATGAGACTTAGCCGTGCGACGCCCAACACCGGCGTCAGACTCGGCTTCCTCCTCCCCGCCATGGGCCGCGGGCTCCTCTGGCGCCACCGGCGCCACCTGCGATGGAGCCCGGGCGTAAGGATGTCGAATCACGTTCAGAAGTATCTCCCGCATTGCGTCAGGATGGATGAGGAGGTGCGCAGCAGCAAAGTAAGAAGACCAGACACTCACTTGCGGCACCGGGTTCGACTTGTTGTACGGCGCCTTGCCGAACCGCCAGTCCTCTCCAAGGTTGGCCCTAGAGATGCCGTTCATGCCGCGCGTGATCTGCTCCACGGACAGCGCGTCGACCCCATACGGTTGGGGTCTTGAAGGCCGACCATCTCGCTGATGAGGCAGGAGCGCCCGTTGAAGTGGAAGGACCCGGCGCATGATGAACGCGGCGAGGAGGTCGGTGCCGGTGAGCCCCTCCTGCGTTGTCATCATCGTCACCTGCTCGCAGAGATTGACGGTCTCCTGCAACAGGCGCCTGGGTGAGTAGCCCTAGTCCATCTTCGACCGCGGCGGCGCGATGGTGAAGTCCGGAAGGTTGATGCGATCCGCCCCATGGTTGCGGACGTAGAAGAAGCAGTTCTACTATTTCTTGGTAGAGTCCTCCAGCGGGATCTTGGTGAAATCCGCCCCCGACCGCTTCGATATGACGGTAGTGCCGCAATCGGCAAACTTCCCGGCCGACGGGCCCTGCTGCTTCAAGGAGAAGAAGCGTGCCCAGAGGTCGATCGTGGGCTCGACCCCCAAGTACCCCTCGCAGAGCGTGACAAAGCCAGAGAGCTGGACGATGGCGCCGGCGCCAAGATGATGCGGCTGGAGCCAGAAGAACTCCAGGAACACATGGAAGAAGGCGCTCGCCGGCAGCCCGAACCCGCGCTCGAAGTGCGTGAGGAAGACCACGTGCTCCTGTCCCTTGGGCCGAGGCCTATGCTCACCACGCGGCAGGCGGACGCCAACGTCCGTCTCCTGCGGCAGGCGCCGCGTCGCCCAGAGCTGGGTGATGTCCTTGGTGGTGACATTCAAGCCCATCCAGGAGCCCGATGGCAGCGACATGATTGAAGGAAGAAGAAGGAAGATGGACGGCGAAGGAGCTCTGCTCGGGGCAGCGGGCACCATAGTGCGTCCGTTGCAAAGAGCGGAGCGAGAGCAAAGGGACAGGAGGGCGCGAGCGAGAATAATGTCCACCGCCCCCCTGCCCCCTGATTTATAAACCTCAGTTTGAATGTGGGAAAGTGGGGAAGTGGGATCGTCTGCACGCGCCTGTTCCACTACCCCGCAATAAGTGCACACGTACACGCGCAGTAGCTGCCCGGGGAAGAGCAACCGGCCCCCGGACGCCGTAATAAATACGCACGCGCGGGCCAAGGGTGCGCGGCGGCGGGCCCCCGCCCATCGCCTAGTCCCGTCACGCGCGTGGCCTGTCAGGCCCCTCCGACTTCCGGGCACCACGTGGCACCCGCTCGATGCCTAATGGATTGCCCCAAGTTTCGGCGGACTCCTCGGTTCCCGCCACGGCAGGGATGCCATGATCCGGTTTCTGAGAAAACCGGCACACAGTGGGTGTTGCCGGACCCGGCGCTCGCAGAATCCACCTTGCTTAAGGGGGAAACTGCGAAGGCCCACTCATCCGAAGACGGCGGACCTTCACAACTTCGGGGACTACTGTCGAGGGGATGAACCCCGGGCAGGCAACGGAACCCAGATCCTCTTCAAAAACAACGGGGCTGGCACCGCCCCTCAATACTGACACGCGCTTGGCTGGGTCGCTCGACCCGGCCGAGCCCCGCAAGCTGGCCAGACTCGTCGACCCTGCAAGACACGGTGACTCGGCCCCAACAACCAGCGCAAGACAGCCGAATCTGGCACGACCAAGGCTTCCTCAACAAGCTAGCACCACCCGTGGCATGCTACGCAATCCGGCCACGGGTCAGCTCCCATCCCATCCAGGTCGTACGATGGGACGAGTCTTCAATCAACGATGACCAAGGCAACAGTGCCCCACCCATGCCTCTGGTCAGCCGAGCGTGGCAACAGTGCCCCTCACCTACCCGCTGACCAGGGTTGGCGTGGCTACAGTGCTCCCGCCCTCACCGCTGACGACAGCAAGTGGCAGCCTGACGGAGAGCACTGTACATGACTCGACTCGGCCATGCCCTAACGATCGACAAGACGGCACACAGTCCCCCTAGGCACGCGGGGCCCGTGCCTAGGGGAACCCAGCGAACCACAAGCCCTCGGCGGGACCCAACCTGGGTTCCCGGACACCGACGATATGGACCCACCGATCTGTAACATTACCATTGTACCCCTGGGGGTTGGTCTATAAAATCCCCGAGGAGCCCACGATCATACGGGCAAGCAAAAAGCAGAGAACGCATACAAAGGAAAACTAATAAGCATAGGACTAGCCACCAAATAGCAACACCGGAGAGAAGGAGCAGCCCAAGCCTTGGCCAGCTTCCTTCCTGCTCCATACAGCTCCAGGAGCGACATTGTACTATCGATCATCCAACTACACTCAGCAGGACTAGGGGTATTATCTCTCCGGAGAGCCCCGAACCTGGGTATGTCCGGCGTACCACGCCCGCTCATGCCAACCTCGCCTCTGAAGTCCACCAGTGCCCTCGAGCCTCCTCCTCTCTTTAACCATCCCTTGGCATCTGCCGTGCACCCACCATGACACCGCCTGCTCTGTTGCAAATATTTGGCCATGGATGTCGCCGTCGCCGCTAGTTGGTCCTTGTTGTCAAACCAAGACTGTATCTCCCACATCCTAGCTAGCTTCACAGGGTCTCCGTCTGCGATCCTCACGTATTGGTTGTGCTCCTCCATCGATGTACTTCTCCACAGCACCTTCACTCGCTGGCGGTGGTTTCTGAATGGAAGAGGAGAGGAGCAGCGCTGGTTTTGGATTAGAACGGGAGAGGAGCGATGTTGGTTTTGGACTAGAACAAGAGAGGAGGGCGGTGGTTTTGAAATGAAAGAGGAGAGGAGCGTCGCTGGATTTAGATTGGAACAGGAGAGGAGCGGCGGTGGTTTAAGAGGAGAAGAGCGGAAGAGCGACGCTGGTCTTAGAAGTAATTTTTTTGTTTTGCGTATTTTGGGTCAAAGTTTGACCACGTACTGTAGTTGACAAGCAAAATGTGAATGCATGTCACCAAAAATTGTATCGATTGGTTTTTATCTGAATGTACTTTCAAATGATATTATTTTTGCAACATATAACATATATTTTATGTGCAAATATTATGGTCAATTATGACCCACAATAAAAGGGAGACTAGTTAATGTGGGGTCACTTTCTTAATTGAAGGGTAAATTGATTTTTATTTTGATCCAGTCACAGCGCGCCGGCCCTCTCGTCCAATCCTAAATCGCTGCCACACGCTCCTCTCCCTCTTCTCCAGTGCAAAACCACCTCCTCTCCTCTCCATCATCTCCATTCCACAACCACTGTCTCGCCTCTCCCTCTTCTGATCTTCTCCATTACAAAACCACCTCCTCTGCTCTCCATCATCTCCATTCCAAAAACACCATCTTGGCTCTCCCTATTCTCTACTACAAGACCACCGTCTCTCCTCCCATCTTCCAAAGCTAGCACTGGACCACTCAGAAGGACATCTATGGAGACGATGCAGCAGCGAATTAGGTAGATCACCAGCGGCGACCAGGCAAAGTTAGTCAGGTTGAAGGAGATCCTTACTTGGTTTGACAATGAGTGGGAGATTTCGAGGATGGTGAGGGTCATGTGGCAATGTATGTGAAAGAGCGAGACAGCGGTGATGAGGGCGGCGATGTACATGTACTCCTCGGCGGCAGTCACGCCGCAATCCTCCGAGTTCATCGAGTATCTCCTCTGGGCGATGGAGTAGACAGATTCGCCCGAGGCGACAGTCAGGCGGAGGTGGTGGGCGTACTGGTCAAACGTTGAGCACCCAGAGGATAACGAATTGATCGAGTATGGTGTGTTGTTCGTGACGGTGCTGAGCCAGCCGGGGCCACAGGAGTATTCGTTCTCCCACTGCAAGACGAGGCTGGATGGCGCGACATCGCTTCCCCACCGTTCTCCACGGTTCCCTTGACGCTCGCCTCGTTTCAACGACGGCGGTAGGGTTTGAGGTAAGATTCACACTAACCTAATCTTCCACCTACTCATGCTTACAATCAGTGTGACAACTAATGAAAATCATGCTTACAATCAGTCTCCGAGTACTACGCCAATCACCCTAAAATAGCTATGGACCTTTGGGTCAAAGTCGTGACACAATGTACAAATAAAGAAAAATAGAGTGGTGCTTCTTTCAGAAAAGAGTACTCCCTAGAAAACTGCCAATATAAGCTACTAGTATTTGCTTAGAGGATTTGCTGCCGAGAAAGATCCGTCCACAGAGAGCGCCACACATCCCACTGGTGGTGGTGGATGCCAATGGGTGCGTGGTGCATGGTTGGTGTCAGAAATTTTTACTTGGCACACCTTGCACTCTGCATATATACCGGTTCCATATGTACATTTGTGCAGTTCCACCAAAATGCAGCTGAATAACCTTGTTTGCACAGATAATGAAAAAGCATGATTACATTATAGTGGCACTAGTTGATGAAACACACAAAACAAATAGAAGAAAATATTGCGATAGTATCATAATATGCCATGCTGCGAGGGCGAGATGGGCCGTGCGACACCTCATACGGTACGCATCATACTGGAAATCGTCCCAAGTCTCCCAGATACACCTTCTGCCAGTGATGAACATCAGTGTACATCAGTAGTACAAGGAGGCGCCTTGAGACATTCAAATCTCTATTTTTGTACGGATCAACTAAAATTAAGCACCCCAGTTTGCAGAAACGCTCAAACATTAACAATGGGACTAGTTGATGAAACATACATTAATAAAGAGAAGCACTTTCTTTATCTACATTGGAAATGAAATGATAGAGAGGACACTCGCTCTATTTTAACTGTATTATTACTTCATTTTATCAGTGACACTAGGGTCGAGTAGGTGGCAAACAAGGTGTACCGTGCGTCGCAAGGATGGAGGCCGGGTGTGCTTAGACTGGGATGCTGAAGCTGGCTCTTTCAGTCACCAATATGGATGATTCAATTCATGGGACCTTTTGGTGCAGTTCACCTAAAATGAAGCAATGTCCCATGAGCTAGCAGCTTATTTTCATTTTTTTTAAGAAAAGGGCTCCAACCCTGGTTCCATTTCCATCAGAAAATGAAACCCACAGAGCTTCTTCTTCATTATTTGCAATAAAATTGAGCAATATCAAGGTTGGTTGTGAAGCTCCTGGAATGTTCAACTATAATTTGGATATCATTTGTGCAGTTCAACTAAGATCGAGCGTGAAATGTATATCTCTGTTTGCACAAAAAAAGGTGGAAAGGAGGGTGACTAACAAGTGATGAAACATGCATCAAATAAAAATAAGCATGTTCCTTATCTGAATGGCAATCCTACAAGGACAATAGCAATTTCTAAATCAGTGGCATTGCTAGATATTAATGTTGGCATTAAGATTAACTATGAGAACCGTTAAATACGACATTACTTTGGGCACGGGAGAGTAGGCGGACCAGGACAGTTGCATTTCTAATAAAAAGAACCAACTTATCTTAATGGGAAATTTAGCAGGACAAATAAAAAAGTGCCATTGATTCATCTTACTAGAGGCATTACATTGAAAACAACATTGGTTTAACGTGTCCTTACTTTTAATAGTGCGACCGCTACATTTTACCAGTGGCATTACATAAGAGTGGCTCGAGGCAACAAACATCAGAACAGGATATCTGGGTTGGTCCCATTTTTGTTCGGTACAGCCACCTTATACCGTGTGAGGCTAGCAAATCTAGTGCTGGACTTACTCTGTCGACTTGTCCCCCAGTCCCCACTTTCTTTCCTTTTTCAACCAATAGATAGGGTTTATATTGAGTTTGTACTACATTTCCCTTTATTTCCCTATTAGACCTAGAGACTAGTTGGATAGCCAGTCTCTGCTACTTTTCGCCCCCATTATTTCCTCTTTCGACCAAGTCCTAGATTCAGGTAACAAATCTTCCCCCACCCCCACCCCCTTTCTTCCTCGTTTGAACCAAGTAGTACAAGATTCGAGTGCATGAACTAGTTTTACCTCTTAACCGTAAAAATTTAGGTGGTTTTCAAACAGCCGATCGATCCTATCTATGAGGGGGCCTGAGAAATAGTAAAAGATACAAATGGAGTGACGTCAGGAGCTTCGGAAGTAGAGCAAAGCTGGTTTCGAAGGAAGTTATACCTGATGGTCGTCGGGATGTCGCTAGGTGGGCGGCGGAGGCCGGTTCTGCCCACACTACGGCAGCGAGGAAGAAGGGGTCGGAGGCCCTCCCTCGCCAGCGGTGCTTGGGAGAGAACAGCAAGGCAGGCTGATCGGGACACGCCAGTAGTTGGTAAGAGCCGTCGCCGAGGACGACCGTGTGAATGTTGCACCTTCTCACCTTCCTGGCGGAGAGGATTCGACTGGATCTATGACCAGCGGTGAGCAGAGAGAGAGAGTGTGGCCACCACTGTCGTGTTTAGATCTGGAGAGGACGATACAGTGTAAAGAGAGCAACACTAGCAAGCAAGTGCGGAGGCTCCTGCCTATATAGTGGGGTACAAGTTTTCTTTTGTCTACCGGAGTCGGCTTGACCTCGTCAATGACTGTCGAGAAGTCTGCATGCACGTGGCCCGAAGGCGCAGTTGTCGTCATTTTGATCTGAAGCAGCGGATTATAACATATAACATGAAAAAGTGCCGCATGACAAGAAATCATAACCTCACTACCCAAAGGAGACAACATGAATCCGGACAGACGAACTAGACGAGGATCAAAGCTCAAATTAAAGATAAACTCGTAGAAAAGGGGTCCGTCGATAGATGTCCTAATTAACATAGCCGACTTGACTTAGATGGCATCCGAGTAGTCTTCGTGCATGTGCCACCAATGACTAGCCCAACTCAGTTATCCAAAGTGATCCGAAGCACATGACACCTAATTTTGCGAGATGGCAAGAAACCTTTTTTTAGATTTCTCACCAGAACTACAACCCTGTACAACACAGACTGCACGATATGTAGACGATAGCCAATCCAGGCGTGTCTGCTAGATTCTGGTCACATGCATGGACGAACTGATCTTCCATGTCTTGTAGGGACCGTCCAGGCACCAACGCATTACAACACTTCTCTTGTACTATCGCTCGTCTCCCTCTTCTATTAAGTCACCCGACTTGCGGGGCCAGGGAGTGTGCCTATGGTCGGTTCTCAATTGCGGTCCCACATGTGTGTGCAAACGGAATCTGACGCGCGTTCCATTCGGAGAGCAGCGTGCCAGACCGACCGACCGCCTGGGGTGCGACGCGAACGCGACGGGCGTGCTGTATACTCCGTACATGTGTACCACCGTTTTTAGAGGCTTTGCTCCATGGCGCAATCCATGGATACAAAATTAGTATACTGTACTATTTAAAAGTCAAGGGCGGGGCTTTTCCTATGCGGTAGGTGGGGCAGTTCTGCCTAGTCGGTTCGATAGAGACGCGAGAAGATGAGGGAGTAGGCTGCTGCAAACGTAGGGCTGTGTGATTTGACAGCAAGTTACTGCTAGACAGGTGGGGCCCCATGATTTGACTTGCCATTATCATTTTAACTGTGGCGCTAGGACCAGAGTGAGTCTCCCGATTCCTGACCACCTCCATACAGGTGCCTCTCCCAATGCTCCACCATGTAGTAGAGGTTGGCTCTTGCATGAGAGCCCACTTCTCCACTTTTTCCTTGCCTCTCTTTCCTCCACATATGCAAAAATGCCATGTAAAGCACACTATTGTACTTACTTACTCCTACAGGTGCTAAGCTTGCCACATAGGCATAAAGTCTGATGTGGCAAGTTAATTAAGAAGAGAGAGACTAGTTTGGTGACCCAAGGAAGAAATGGTGCTAAGCGCGTGTACCTAGGTGAAAAGACAATTTTGAGTCTATAGCTAATTAAATGAAGCAAACTTAGCAACAAAAAACTAATAAGAACCTATGCATTGGGGACTTGATTGCTAAGCCATTTAATGCCCTTAGCACCTCATCTAAATCACCATTTCATTGGAAGAGGTCACTCCTTGGCAAATGCAATAAATACTACTCCCTCTATCCCATAATATAAGAATGTTTTTGGCACTACACTAGTGTCAAAAACATTCTTATATTATCGAACGGAGGGAGTACGAAGAAAGAGATAGAGAGAAGTAAAAAAATACACTTATAGCCAACCTTATAGCTAACCTTGTTTTAGTATGAGTGACTAAGTGATGCCATGCCAACATCAGATAGCCTAACGCACCGTGTTAAATCGCCAAGGGCGTGACCGCACGAGCGACGCGATGGTCGTGGTAGGCGCGACCATGATACGGGCTGCTGACAGCCCTTGGATCTGAGATCGAACGATTGCATGCTAAGTTGCTGAAAATTGGCAGAATAACCCTCCAGGATAGGATATTCACCCATAGGTCTAGAATCACACCATGCAACCGTTTGATCTCAGATCCAAGGGCTCTCAGAAGCCCGTATCATGGGAGGATGGAAAGCCACTACCCTGTCGTTCGCACGCTGGCAGTTCGCTCCTACTCATCCCTGTACGTCCTTTAATATTATGGCGGTTCGCTCCTAGTCGTCCCGTCCTTTCACATTACGGCAGTTACACTAATCCTAACCCTCCTCCCAAATCCATGGCGTCCCAAATCTCCATAATCGGCAGTGAGTACAAGGTTAGAACTAGCACCGGAGATGAGTTCGACGTCATCTACACCCGTTCTTCCACGACGATGAAAGGATGCCTTGCTCGCTTTAGACGCATGTTTGAAAACTCAGATGATGGGTTGGTCGCTGGGCTAGATGTTGAGTACACCACAGTCCTGGGATGGGAGAAGGATCTAAAGGAGGAAGAGAGGAAGAAGCCCGCCGTGATCCAGGTTTGCGTGCATGACTT
This sequence comes from Triticum aestivum, assembly GCF_018294505.1. Classification (NCBI taxonomy): domain Eukaryota; kingdom Viridiplantae; phylum Streptophyta; class Magnoliopsida; order Poales; family Poaceae; genus Triticum; species Triticum aestivum. The sequence continues at coordinate 24,407,455 of NC_057807.1, read as the reverse complement.
ATGCTTGGACTGCCACATATGCTATGCCGATGTTGAATGCCTGGATTTTAAGAACTTCCTCAAGAGCAACCTAGTCAAATTCGTTGTGTTGAGCCCCACGCGGAGCTATATTATGTTTCTTCTCGTTACTTTAACTCTTCAGTACGTACATACTAGTATTTCTTACATTTCATCTTTTAGTCAGTATAGTAATACCACTCGTTTCTTCACATTATATACGTACAATATATATGGCCAACATCATATAGCCAGCAGTTTAGTTATCAAAGAATTTCAGGGTGCTTAGTTTTGTTAAAGAATTCTAGGGTGCTTAGTTTTATTTGAGGGGTGGGTTGTGTTGGACATCATTATTGTGACCAGCCTTTTTAATAGTACTATATGCATAATTTGGTGACGAGCGCTCTTTATATGTACCACCTTTTTTTTAATTTCAAGTTTTGCTCCATGGCGCAATCCATCGATACTACTACTGTACAAAAGTATACATTTTTTAAAAGGCTAGAGGGCGGGGCAGTCTAGCTTGGTCGGTTTCACGAAAGGCGAGGGCCTTTGTGATTTGACGGCTCATTACTGCTGGAAGGCGGGCCTTGTGATTTGATTGCTCATATAAATGTGCCGACGACCTGAGGAGGAGCAAAGAACTGTGCGGTATACTCAAGTTTTCCACTGGAGTAGTACTACGACGGGGGAGCACGAAACACGGCAGCCCAGTGCCATATGGCGATAAAAAATGATCTAATTTGCTAGTTATCTCATTGTTAGCATTGTTCTATTCATGCCTCGCAGAGAACGTGACACGTGCGGTGAAACACCCAAAGCAAAAGATGAAACACAGGAGCAAAAGAAGAAGGAAGATTATCACCCCAAATGATCTAATTCGCCGCGGAGTCGTAACTGCTTCTTCGTCGCCTCAACGACCTCCATCTCCTTGCGCGTCTCCTCCGCCATCTTCTTCATTCTGTCCATGACGTGGGATTTCTCGACGTGAGCCTTCGTTATCTGTTCCACGGCCGCATTATGTACCTTGACAGCAGCCGGGTGCTCGATGCGGAGCTTCGCCAACTCCTCCTTTTGTTCCATGACGTGGGCATGCAGCATCTTCATCGAGGAACTACTTTTCTCATGCAGCTTCTTCCAGCCGACGTTCTTCTCCTTCAATAGGTAGAGCTCGTGGCAGAGCTTCGCCTTGTCCTGTTGAAGTTACAGGATTTCGCCAGTCGCCTTCTTCTCCGAGGCAATGCACTTCTTCAGCAGCATCACCAAGTCGGCGTTCCACTCCCCCTGCTTATTGAGCTCAGCGGGCATGTCGTCGAGGCTCTCCTTCAGCAGCTCCACCAAACCGTGGATGAACTCCTTCTGCTTATTGAGCTGATCGGGCATGTCGTCGAGGGATAACGACTCCAGCACCGCTGACTCGGCATGTTCGCCTCCGCGGCTAGGGCGCTCCTCGGAGCCATCGCCTGCCCATGAGAGATCTTTCAAGGTCTCTGCGTGGTGGCGAGCCCTCTCTTTTTTTCCACAGCCTTGGTTGCCGCTCCCTTGTTAAGAGTAGTTCTCGACCTAGAGCTCTGCTCACCGGCCATGGCAAGGACAGACGAAGAAGAAGCACTTATGAGGAGGAAAGGTAGAGTAATTTTCGGTTAGGTAGTTCCCCTTTTTATAACCTAATTACTAGCACTAGTACTAAAACCTGCATAGTGGGAACACGTTCATGTCTGGTACGTACTAGTAGGTGTGAGAAGGCTTTCGAATGGGATGGGAACAAGGTAAATATTAATTGATGGTTTTGGTTTTGAGGCCCGAAACGGCTCCCGATGAGTTTAGTAGAACATAAATTTCAAGTAGACTACACTGCTCAAATGCGTAAATATTATGTTACTGTCAAAAATTGGCACAAAATACTAAGGAAACCAATGGAAGTACTAGCAACCCATGATTTAACTACTCGCATGCGCGTAGTGGAGTAGTAATGTCTTTCTTCCGCCCTCACGTCCACTCAATTTGCATGCGTTGTATTAATTGATCATCAATGAAGTGAACGACTTTATACGCATCAAATTATCACATGGGGTGGATCTTGGTACAAAATTGCGTCCGCCCGTGTACCCGCGTGTGTGTGCGAGGGAATGAGTGCGTGCGTGGCGTGCGTGCACATCTTCGCTTCGTGCATGTACCGACAGTATGGCTCAGGGCGAACGAGTACATTCTTCTGGAACCAGCAGCATGTCACTGTGATCAATCCACACAAGGAGGTCGCGACAACACCTCCACATGTGCCACGTGGCTTCATGAACTATAAGAGAGACACTGTGTAGCGTGCCATTGGAATTCCAGTTTATGTGTTTTGCACATACTCGAAGTACTAGTAAGGTACACGTGCATTGCACGCATCAGATTTTGCAACCAAATTATGAATAAATACCACACTATAGAATGTAAGCTCTGAGTCATATATGCCTGATGTAGACCTTCGTTTAATTCTTATAGTTCATCTCATTTAAAATCAATTAGTTTTTATAAAAAAGCTAGGGCCTCTTGGATTCATAGGATTTCCAAAAGGCAGGAATAGGAAAAACATGGGATTATAGTGGAATGTCGTCTTGAATCCTACAGGATTGTATGAGTGTTTGATTGTGCATAGAAAAAACGCAGAATTTTTTCAAAGAGGTCTGAGTGGATGGGATGTTTCCTATGAAATATAGTGCAAATGAATCATATGGAAAAATTCCTATGGTTTACAATCCTACGAATCAAACAACCAAGATAGGAAAAATTCCTAAGGATTAGAATCCTCCAAAATTCCTTGGAGAATCCTTTGAATCAAAGAAGCCCTTAATCTATTTTATGATTCATGGAATTGTGCATTTTAAAGCATAAAGTAAAAACAAATAATGGCAATTCAACTAGAAAAAAGTTTGGGCAGTTATGATACGGAAGATTCTAGAACAAAGGAGAACCACTGTTGTTTTGAGGTTTGTGCATTATGCTTAAGTTCAACCATGGAGTTTGCTAGATTGTACATATGGCAAAATCTGGTGGGGGGCTAGAAGATGGTGCGAGGGGCCGAGTGGAGGTAGAATATGAAGGAGTGCACAAGTGCGAGATTGATATTTAGAGAGAGGGGGCGAGAACATGCGCTGTTGCGCGCAGTGGCGGAGCCATGAAAAATAAATGAGCTAGGGGGCCAAGCATTGCTAATCCTTTACGAGGAGGGCCAATTCATGAACTTAAACCATTTTTAGCAAAAATTGTCTAATGATCACATTCATATTAGCCTCAATATATAGTTATGTTTGGGGGGGGGGGGCAGGGCCCTTGCTGCCCCCTGTCTTTGCCATTGTGCGCGCGTTTGAGAGATGAAGCGGAAGGAATGGATGATAAGAGGGGGATGTTGGATATATAATTAATGTGGGTGTATTAGCTATATATGTAGGGGGTTGTTTGGTTCTAGGCCTAGGAGTGCCACACTTTGCCATACAATGTTGCCAAACTTGCCTAAGGTTAGTTCTTCAAAATGAGAGCCACAAGTTGGCAAGCCTAAGGGAATCTTGCCACACTTGTTGTGTGTATGTGATGCAGGACCATACTGTGGCTTGCCTAAGATGTGGCTTGAACCAAACACACACCTAAGTTGGTCAATTTTGCCTAACCTTAGGTGTAGCAAGCTTTGGCAAACTTAGTCTCAAACCAAACAACCCCGTAATCCTATATAGAGAGGTATAGATTGATCGATGTGGACGTGGGAAAGAGGGTGAGACCTCACTGGATATATCGATTGATCGGTTTGTGTGGAAAACTATGAAATACCTAGCTATATATACACACACAGACATAGAGGAACATCGATCGTTGCACATGCACGCGTGAGAGATAAAGAATGCCCGATATGGTGGAGAGGGGGATGTGTGTGGGTGTGTGCCTTCATGGGAGACCGACCTGAAGAAAAAGATTGCATGTGTGCGATGGATAATGCCGACTGGTAGTGTGTGTGCATGCATGCACGAGAGAAAGTTAGTGGAACAATTATGAAGAGAAGACGACTGTGTGGGTGTAAAAGACTAGGTGAGGTCATAATCAATGTAAAGTTGAATTCAAATATTTGAATAAGAGATCCTGATGTTTGAAACCCATGCAAGCATGAATATAACAGAGATCTGCGCGGTGTGGTTTGGAAACGAGCATGTTGTAATGTATACACATTGAACAAGGTCAGACTTATTTGAATTTGAGATACCGATGGCAGACATCGTTTGGCCACATTGCATCCGTGCATGGACACACTATTCTAATTGGAGATAATGGGTGGCTTTCGCATCACATATCTATATCTATATCCCTATATATATATATATGTATTATATTATATTTTATATTTTTATATTGTATGCGGGTAACTTTAACTTTGAAAGATGGTCAGTGGATAAGGAAAATCCGATGGTGCACAGATGGCAAATTTGCGCACTACTGGCCGTTGGATATCATCTAGATTCCACCAGATTTCGCCACATGTACAATCTAGAAGACTCCATGGTTGAACTTAAGCATAATGCACAAACCTCAAAACACAAGCACTTCTTCTTTGTTCTAGAATCTTCCGTATCAGATTTGCCCAAATGTTTTTCTACATGATTTCCATTATTTGTTTTTACTTTATGTCTTACAGCGCACAATTCCATGAATCTTAAAATAGATTAGCTTTCTTCTAAAAACTAGATGATTTTGAATGAAATGAACTATAAGAATTAAACGAACATCTACATCATGCATATATGACTCAAAGGTTACATGCTATAATGTGGTATTTATTCATAATTTGGTTGCCAAATCTCATGCGTGCAATGCACGTGTACCTTACTCTAGTCTAAATGGTGTTTGTGTGTGTGTTGTGCATGTGTTGTGCGTGTTGAGGTGCAAATTGTCTTTTTTTGGTAGACGTTAAGCTTATTCTCCCAAAATTTCAAGCCGCGCCTTGTTATGCCGAAATTTCAAGCTAGCGTCTCTCTCTATCGTGCTACGAAACTCCCGCCTCGTCAACCCGTGCCTTGTTACCCCGAAATATTTAAGATATATCTTTGTCTCGTTGTTGTCCGACAACTCCCTCCATCTCAATCCGCGTCTTTCTATTCCAAAATTACAACGCGCCTAAAAACTCCCACCTCCTGTGAAATCCCAACATGCAAAATGCCCGTGGTACCCCTGAATCGAAAGAACCGCCTCAAATCGGTGGGGGTACTTTCGTAACTTACCCCACATTTCTGACAAGCGTGTCCCTAAGCCATGGTTCCCCACTCCCATCCCATCCGCCCATCCATTCGAACACTGAGACCGTGAAAACCCGCGACGAAGCCCCACACCCTCCTTCGTCCTCCACCCAGCCAGAGCCTCTTCCTTGACGACGTCGTCCACAGCGACACCTCGACGTCCCTCATCCACCGTACCGGATGATGATCTGTTGTCAATCTGGTCGTCCCGCCGGTTCAGCCACCCCGTCGTCCCCCACCTCCAAGGAGCTGCCCCGATGTTCCCCTCATCTTTCGCGTCACCTCCATTCCCACACCGCCGTCTTCACCTGCACCACCGGAAGAGCATCATCATCACCGTTTCCTCGGATGAAGCTGCAGCCTAATCGGCGCCACCAAAGAGGTTGTACACTAATTGCCGCATTTTCTTCTTGATTCGATCTCACGGTGCTGCCGGCGCTCGGTCCCGAGCCGACACGATGCAGCTCCATCCACGGCGGCATCGCTGGCCACTTCCTCCACGGTGTCGCTCCTTCAGCGGCGACGTCCACATCAGTAGGAGCTGCTGCTGCTTTAGCTCTCGCTCGCGCTGCTGCTCAGCTCTTGCTCTCGGTCCCCTGCCTGGTCTGCTCTTGCTATTTCTCTAGCTCGCGCTGCTTCTCTTGCTCTTGCTCTTGCTTGCGATGCTGCTCCGATTTAGCTACACTTCAGTCGACTGAATCGACTTTTGGGTCAGTTGATTTTCAGGGGGTGGGGGGATCGCCGGAGTTAAGGAAGAACCAGTCGCAGCGAGGAGGGGGCTTGCCGGAGAGGTACCCCACTATCTATCTTAGGGTTCAGGGTGGGGACAGTGGTCGCCGGCGGTGGTGGGACGGTGGCATGGGGATCGCCAAAGAAAAAGCTCGACACGTGGGGGGCCTAGAGGGATGGACGGGACTGTTGGGGAACGTAGTAATTTCAAAAATTTCCTACGCACACGCAAGATCATGGTGATGCATAGCAACGAGAGGGGAGAGTGTTGTCTACATACACTTGTAGACCGTAGACGGAAGCGTTAGCACAACGCGGTTGATGTAGTCATACGTCTTCACGGCCCGACCGATCAAGCACCGAAACTATGACACCTCCTAGTTCTAGCACATGTTCAGCTCGATGACGTCCCTCGAACTCCGATCCAGCTGAGTGTCGAGGGAGAGTTCCATCAGCACGACGGCGTGGTGACGATCTTGATGTTCTACCATCGCAGGGCTTCGCCTAAGCACCGCTACGATATTATCGAGGTGGACTATGGTGGACGGGGGCACCGCACACGGCTAAGAGATCCAAGGGATCAATTGTTGTGTCTTTGGTGCTAGCCCTGCCCCTCTATTTATATGTTGAGCCCCGGGGTCGAAACTTGGAGCAAAAGCCTCCTCAAAGTCGATTTTGCCCGAAAGGCAAGAGTCCCACTCGGACTCTAGGATCAAACGCCACAATCTTGGTGTCTAGCCCACACGCCATGGGCCTCGGCGTCTGGCCCAGGGCCAGACGCCAGGGTCTCCGGCGTTTGGCCCCCTAGCCTCCGCAAAACCCCTTTTGCACCGACCTAAAGCCTCATGGGCTTGACCCCTTGGCCTAACCATATCATCCAATATATGAATCTTTACGTCTCAACCATTTCGAGACTCGTCGTCATGTCCCCGATCTCATCCGGGACTCCGAACTCCTTCGGTACATCAAAACATGTAAACTCATAATATAACTGTCATCGAAACCTTAAGCGTGCGGACCCTACGGGTTCGAGAACAATGTAGACATGACCGAAACACGTTTTCCGGTCAATAACCAATAGCGGAACCTGGATGCTCATATTGGCTCCCACATATTCTACGAAGATCTTTATCGGTCAGACCGCATAACAACATACGTTGTTCCCTTTGTCATCGGTATGTTACTTGCCCGAGATTCGATCGTCGGTATCTCAATACCTAGTTCAATCTCGTTACCGGAAAGTCTCTTTACTCGTTCCGTAATACATCATCTCACAACTAACTCATTAGTTGTAATGCTTGCAAGGCTTAAGTGATGTGTATTACCGAGAGGGCCCAGAGATACCTCTCCGACAATCGGAGTGACAAAACCTAATCTCGAAATACGCCAACCCAACATGTACCTTCGGAGACACCTGTAGTACTCCTTTATAATCACCCAGTTACTTTGTGACATTTGGTAGCACCCAAAGTGTTCCTCAGGTAAACGGGAGTTGCATAATCTCATAGTTACAGGAACATGTATAAGTCATGAAGAAAGCAATAGCAACATACTAAACGATCAAGTGCTAGGCTAACGGAATGGGTCATGTCAATCACATCATTCTCCTAATGATGTGATCCCGTTAATCAAATGACAACTGTTTGTCCATGGCTAGGAAAGATAACCATCTTTGATTAATGAGCTAGTCAAGTAGAGGCATACTAGTGACACTCAGTTTGTCTATGTATTCACACATGTATTATGTTTCCGGTTAATACAATTCTAGCATGAATAATAAACATTTATCATGATATGAGGAAATAAATAATAACTTTATTATTGCCTCTAGGGCATATTTCCTTCAGTCTCCCACTTGCACTAGAGTCAATAATCTAGTTCACATCGCCATGTGATTTAACACCAATATTCATATCTGTATATGATTAACACCCATAGTTCACATCGTCATGTGACCAACACCCAAAAGGTTTACTAGAGTCAATAATCTAGTTCACATCGCTATGTGATTAACACCCAAAGAGTACTAAGGTGTGATCATGTTTTTCTCGTGAGAGAAGCTTAGTCAACGGGTCTGTCACATTCAGAGCCGTATGTATTTTGCAAATATTCTATGTCTACAATGCTCTGCACGGAGCTACTCTAGCTAATTGCTCCCACTTTCATTATGTATCCAGATTAAGACTTAGAGTCATCTGGATCAGTGCCAAAACTTGCATCGACGTAACCCTTTACGGCGAACCTCTTGTCACCTCCATAATCGAGAAACATATCCTCATTTCACTAAGGATAATTTTGACCAATGTCCAGTGATCTACTCCTAGATCACTATTGTTCTCCCTTGCCAAACCAGGGCAGAGTATACAATAGGTCTGGTACATAGCATAGCATAATTTATAGAAGCTATGACTGAGGCATAGGGAATGACTTTCATTCTATTTCTATTTTTTGTTGTGGTCGGGATTTGAGTCTTACTCAATTGCATACCTTTGCAACATAGGCAAGAACTCTTTCTTTGACTGTTCCATTTTAAACTACTTCAAAATCTTGTCAAGGTATGTACTCATTGAAAATCTTATCAAGCGTCTTGATCTATCTCAATAGATCTTGATGCTCAATATGTAAGTAGCTTTACTGAAGTCTTTCTTTTAAAGAACTTCTTTCAAACACTCCTTTATGCTTTGCAGAATAATTCTACATTATTTCCGATCAATAATATGTCATTCACATATACTTATCAGAAATGTTGTAGTGCTCCCACTCACTTTCTTGTAAATACAGGCTTCACCATAAGTCTGTACAAAACTATATGCTTTGATCAACTTATCAAAGCGTATATTCCAACTCTGAGGTGCTTGCACCAGTCCATAGATGGATTGCTAGAACTTGCACATTTTGTTAGCACCTTTAGGATTGACAAAACCTTCTGGTTGTATCATATACAACTCTTCTTTAAGAAAACCATTAAGGAATACAGTTTTGCCATCCATTTGCCAGATTTCATAAAATGTGGCAATTGCTAACATGATTCGGACAGACTTAAGCATCGCTACAGTTGAGAAAATCTCATTGTAGTCAATACCTTGAACTTGTCAAAAACCTTTTTGTGACAAGTCGAGCTTTGTAGATAGTAACACTACTATCAACGTCTGTCTTCCTCTTGAAGATCCATTTATTTCTTATGGTTTGCCGATCATCTGGCAAGTCCACCAAAGTCCACACTTTGTTCTCATACATGGATCCTATCTCAGATTTCATGGCCCCCAGCCATTTTGCGGAATCTGGGCTCATCATCGCTTCCTCATAGTTTGTAGGTTCATCGTGGTTTAGTAATATGACTTCAAGAACATGATTACCGTACCACTCTGGTGTGGATCTTACTCTGGAAGACCTACGAGGTTCGGTAGTAACTTGATCTGAAGTTTCATGATCATCATCATTAGCTTCCTCACTAATTGGTGTAGGAATCACTGGAACCGATTTCTGTGATTAACTACTTTCCAATTCGGGAGAAGGTACAATTACCTTATCAAGCTCTACTTTCCTCCCACTCACTTCTTTCGAGAGAAACTCCTTCTCTAGAAAGGATCCATTCTTAGCAATGAATGTTTTTCCTTCGGATCTGTGATAGAAGGTGTACCCAACAGTTTCCTTTGGGTATTCTATGAAGACGCACTTCTCCGATTTGGCTTCGAGCTTATCAGGTTGAAAACCTTTTTCATATAAGCATTGTAACTCCAAACTTTAAGAAACGACAGCTTAGGTTTACTGCTAAACCATAGTTCATACGGTGTCGTCTCAACGGATTTAGATGGTGCCCTATTAAACGTGAATGTAGTTGTCTCTAATGCATGACCCCAAAACAATAGTGGTAAATCGGTAAGATACATCATAGATCACACCGTATCCAATAAAGTGTGGTTACGACGTTCGGACACACCATAACGTTGTGGTGTTCCAGGTGGCGTGAGTTGTGAAACTATTCCACATTGTTTTATATGAAGGCCAAACTCGTAACTCAAATATTTTCCTCCACGATCAGATCGTAGAAACTTTATTTTCTTGTTACAATGATTCTCCACTTCACTCTGAAATTCTTTGAACTTTTCAACTATTTCAGACTTATGTTTCATCAAGTAGATATACGCATATCTTCTCAAATCATCTGTGAAGGTCAGAAAATAACGATAATTGCCACGAGCATCAATACTCATTGGATCGCATACATCGGTATGTATTATTTCCAACAAGTCAGTAGCTCGTTCCATTGTTTCGGAGAATGGAGTTTTTAGTCATCTTGCCCAAAAGGCATGGTTCGCAATCATCAAATGATTCATAACCAAGTGATTCCGGAAATCCATCTTTATGGAGTTTCTTCATGCGCTTTACACCGATATGACCCAAACTGCAGTGCCACAAATAAGTTGCACTATCATTATTAACTTTGCATCTTTTGGCATCAATATTATGAATATGTGTATCACTACAATCAAGATCCAACAAACTATTTTCATTGGGTGTATGACCATTGAAGGTTTTATTCATTTAAACAGAACAACAATTATTCTCTGATTTTAAATGAATAACTGTATTGCAATAAACATGGTCAAATCATATTCATGCTCAACGCAAATGCCAAATAACACTTATTTAGGTTCTACACTAATCCCAAAAGTATAGGGAGTGTGTGATGATGATCATATCAATCTTGGAACTACTTCCAACACACATTGTCACCTCACCCTCAACTAGTTTCTGTTTATTATGCAACTCCCGTTTCGAGTTACTACTCTTAGCAACTGAACCAGTATCAAATACCAAGGGGTTGCTATAAACACTAGTAAAGTACACATCAATAACATGTATATAAAATATACCTATGTTCACTTTGCCATCCTTCTTATCCGCCAAATACTTGGGGTAATTCCACTTCCAGTGACCAGTCCCTTTGCAGTAGAATCACTTAGTCTTAGGCTTAGGTCCAGACTTGGGCTTCTTCACTTGAGCAGCAACTTTCTTGCTGTTCTTCTTGAAGTTCCCCTTCTTCCCTTTGCCCTTTTTCTTGAAACTAGTGATCTTGTCCACCATCAATACTTTGATGTTTTTCTTTGATTTCTACCTTCGCTGATTTTTGCATCGCGAAGAGCTTGGGAATTGTTTTCATCATCCCTTGCATATTATAGTTCATCACGAAGTTCTACTAACTTGGTGGTGGTGACTAGAGAATTCTGTCAATCAGTATCTTATCTGGAAGATTAACTCCCACTTGATTCAAGCGATTGTAGTACCCAGACAATGCTCACTAGTTGAGCGATTCCCCTCCATCTTTTAGCTATAGAACTTGTTGAAGACTTCATATCTCTCAACTCGGGTATTTGCTTGAAATATTAACTTCAACTCCTGGAACATCTCATATGGTCCATGACGTTGAAAACGTCTTTGAAGTCCCGATTCTAAGCCATATATAAAGCATGGTGCACAAAACTATCAAGTAGTCATCATATTGAGCTAGCCAAACGTTCATAACGTCTGCATCTGCTCCTGCAATATGTCTCTCACCTAGCGGTGCATCAAGGACATAATTCTTCTGTGTAGCAATGAGGATAAACCTCAGATCACGATCCAATCCGCATCATTGCTACTAACATCTTTCAACACAATTTTCTCTAGGAACATATCAAAATAAACATATGAAAGCAACAACGCAAGCTATTGATTTACAACATAATTTGCAAAATACTACCAGGACTAAGTTCATGATAAATTTAAGTTCAATTAATCATATTACTTAAGAACTCCCACTTAGATAGACATCTCTCTAATCCTCTAAGTGATTACGTGATCCATATCAACTACACCATGTCCGATCGTCACGTGAGATGGAGTAGTTTCAAATAGGGATGGCAATGGGGACAATCCCCTATGGGGACCCATAGAACATCCCCGTACCCATCTATTCCCCATCACCCCATCCCCATCCCCGTTTGCATGACCGGGGATGAAATTTTCCCATACCCATGCCCCACTGGGGAGCGGGGCCCCATTAGGGTCCCCATCCCCATAAACAAATAATCATATATATAATATGATAAAATACAATCAACATTTATTAAAGTGAAATAACAAATAAAAATGCACTAATAATGGTACATGGGGACAAGATGTTGTATGCACCATGGTTGAACACATAACAAGCCATAATGGGCATGTTTCCAACACAAATATCATAGAAATATTGAATAGCGTGAGCACACGCTTGAAGAGAGTATCAATGCAAACACCACATTTAATAAGGACGAAATTTTTCTGACTCGCTTGACATAATTTATTGACTACAAAATTTGTCTGACTCGCTTGACATAATTTATTGACTCCAACATAAGGTTCCATGTGACCATAACTAACTTAAGGTAAACATGATCGTGCGCAAAAGTATTGCAGAGGTAGCAAGCTAACAGCTACAGCCTTGGTATGTGTTCGGCATCATTGTTTGTTGAAGTTGAGCTGACTTGTAGGAAGTACAGAAGGAACCCCCTCTATAGTGTGATGCACTCCAGAAAACATACGACAACCATAAAAAAATGCTTGATGAATAGATAAAAATCTTTGAAGTATGAAAATGGTGCCATGTACAATCTTAGATTGACTCACCTCTAAACCTTCTTGTATATCATCAAGGCAACTCCAGAAACTAGCAGCCTCGGTCTTCTCATCATCTACATGTGACATGTCCAAAAAAATAGAAACATAAATTTAATCATAAAACTAGAAAATAGAAATGGTTAAAGGATCAAATGATAGAGAAATGTGCAAACCTTTAGCTTTGTTTCTCTCCCAGTTTTGTGAACACATTAAAGCCTCCTGCAAATCAGGGGTCAGACGACTGCGGTGCTCACTAAGTACTCTTCCACTTCTACTGAAAGCTGACTCGGAAGCTACTATAGTTACTGGGATGGCAAATATATCATGCGCAATAGCCCTCAAAGTTGGGTAGCGTGAACCAGCAACATTCCACCATCCAACACATCAAAATTCTCTTGATTAGCTGGCACATACTCATCATCCAAGTAGCGGTCTAACTCTGTTCTGGATAAACTGGTTGCATGCCTCTTTCTAGCTACTCGTGCACTGAAGATGGACATCACCTCGTTAGCTTCCATTGCAGAAATGGACACAGACTGGGCTTCTGTATTCTCTTGCTCACTCTCCATTTTATATTCAAGCATCAGGCTAGACACTAACTCACGGATCTCATGAACTTTACTCTCACAATCAATAATGGACTCGTCACCAAGGAGCATTTCAAAGCAGACATGCAGCATATCAATCTTAAACCGTGGATCAAGGAGTGTAGCAATACCCATGAGGCCTTGGATATCAGACCAGTACTTGTCAAATTTTGCACTCATAGCATCTGACATAGCTTCTATAATTTCATTCCCACACTTCGACCACTTATATTCATTTTAATTTCACAAATCTTAGGAAAGTTAATATTAGCAGTCACATACTGAGTCCCAGAAAATATTTCAGTAATGGCAGCAAACAACTTAAGCCTATCACAGACTTCTCCACAAAATTTCCAATCATCATCACTAGGAGCACAAGTAAAGGTCTTTTCCCGCTGCCTCAAGCGATTAAATACACTCTTGTAGCATAAAGCAACACTGAGCATAAAGTACGTAGAGTTCCATCGTGTTTTCACATCAAGGGATAATTTTTTTACTTTGGTCTACTTTCAGCATCTTGGCAACCTCTTGAAAATTCTCTATTCTCTTAGGTGTGCTAGTCCAGAATGCAACACTCTCACGGATTTTCTCAATCGATTCTTCTAACACATCCAAACCATCCTTGACTATCAGGTTAAGAATATGCGCACAACAACGCATATGTAAAAGCTTGCCACCTAACATAAGCTTACTTGGACCTATCAGATTCTCTAATATGGGAATGCAAGCATCATTTGTTGTGGCATTATCAACAGTCAATGTAGATACCTTATCTTCCAGATACCATTCGACCAGTGCATCATGAAGTATCTCGGCAATTACAGGAGTTGTATGTGGTGCTGGAACATAAATAAATCTGCATATAAAAAATGCAAAAGCTTGTTATTAGAGACCATGTTATACAACGGTGGTGCAGTTTGCATAAAAAAATAACACAAAATATATGACCAAAAATACCTCATAATATAGCTCTGAAGCTTCCAGGATTCATCAACGAAATGTGCTATGATAGCCATGTAGCCTCTTTTCTGATGTTCAGACGTCCACATATCTGTAGTGATAGCCACCCTGCTTTTATTTTTCTCCATGTAGTTGATAGCCCTCTTCTTTTCGATTTTATAGCTATCTAAGATGTCACTCCTAATAATATTTCATCTCACCATCTTAAATAATGGCTGGAGTACAGAAACAAATTTTCTAAACCCAATGTGATCAACAATTGACAGAGGATAGTCATGGAGAAGAATCATGGAACCAAGAGCCTTTCTAGCAATATCCTGGTCAAAAGTATAGTTCTCTACAGCAACTTTCCCACCTTGTACATTCGAACTATACCGCAAAGAAGTTTGCTTCTTGGTGTCCGCAGGCCTCTTGCGATATGGACATATCTTTAAATGGTCAAGGAGATGCTTCGTTCCATTTCTTGGTTCCCCTCCAAGCTTCTTTGAGCACCAGTTACACTTGGCCTTCATCATGTTTTTCACTTTTACTTTCTTAAACTCCTTCCAAACAGGAGATGTCAACTTCCTCCTAGGACGAACGACTACTTCTTCTGCTTCATTTTCTTTCTCTTATGCTTCATCTTCTTCGTTGTCTTCCTCTATGACAACTGAATCTGTATTCATGGGCTCAGCCTGTGATACTGGTACCCCATCAGCTTCATGTTGAGGGGATGTCAGAGTAGGAGCGGTGACTAGGCTGCTGCTTCCAGCGGTGGAATCCAATGGATCAAGGATCTACAAGATGAAAGAAGTTTAAAACATATGATTTTGTTCATCAATATAGTACAGTACTGCTACCCCATGTTGAAAATGCTACTTATCTCCCCCTACGTGGAAAGAATAAAGGGATATGCATTGATTTGCACACACTAAATTATTATCACGTTAAATGCAAGAATATATATGGTATTGAGTAATATATGTAGTTACCAATTACATAATGATCATGAAAAAAATGATACTACATTTATCATAGGCATGCATACAAATCAATTCATGTAAATAGACTGTTATGGTAGTAAAGAAGTGTGAAAAATCATAATCAATCATTATGTGATTATGATTTCTGAAACTACTGACTAATTATTCAGTGCTAGCACGGCACAATTCAGAACTGATTCTCCCCCAAAAATTAGTGGATGATGATTGATGAACAGTACTAAAATCAATCTAAAAGTTTGCAAGCCAAGGATCGACGAAAAACAACTAAATCTTAAAAATTGTGGATGACGACCAGTACTAAATCAATCTAAAATTTCAGCTTCATGATTGAATCTAAAAAGTCTGGACGCCGATCAGTACTACAAGATACTACATGTGAGACATACATGAAAAACAATCTTCACAAATTCCAATCTCCATCGTGTATGGGCCAATCTCCATCAGCAGAAGATGTCCACGCCGGAGCATGAGGGCCAATCAACTAGAAGGACAGCGGGCAGGGAGCACGGCTAGGCGTGGCTAAGGACGGCGGGGCACGGCGGCCGGCGAGGAAGGCACCTGCGCCATTGTCGGACTCTATGGCAGGGAGTAGCTCAGGGGGACGGCGCACCTGCGCCGCCGCTGGCTGCCTCTGCTAGGTCGAAGCTGTCGGATTCTCCTATCCCCTCTTTTTTCTAGTCGCTTGAAGAGGATAAACACGAGAGAGAGAGAGAGAGCACCGTGGAGATGGATGGCTGTAGGAGACGAGGTGATGGCCGTCCGGCTGCTGGTGCCTGGGTCGTGGCTGATGAATTTGATGCATCAGCGTTACCTAGGAACCTTGAGCTACGGCGTTGTGCTTCTCCTGTTGCTGCAGATCTAGGAGTAGGACGTGTTGACTTCTTTGTCATGGCGGTGGCTGAGGTGAGCACGATAAGATGAGAGCTAGGGTTATTAATTTTTTAGGGTTGACTTCATCCTGTATATATAGACATATATACAGTCCTACATGTCATATGTAAAATGCGGGTCCCCGTTGGGTAGCGGGTCTGGGGAGTAGCATACCATCCCCATCCCCATTGTACCCTATGGGGAATAAATAAGTTCGGTAAATATCCCCATGGGGAAGATTTTCACCCATCCCCTGCCCCTAATGGATGAAATCCCCATGGGTTTGGCGGGTATGGGGCCCCATTGCCGTCCCTAGTTTCAACGGTGAACATCAATATGTTGATCATATCTACTATATGATTCACGCTCGACCTTTTGGTCTCCGTGTTCCGAGTCCATATCTGTTATATGCTAGGCTCATCAAGTTTAACCTGAGTATTCTGCGTGCGCAACTGTTTTGCACCCGTTGTATTTGAACGTAGAGCTTATCACACCCGATCATCACGTGGTGTCTGGGCACGACGAACTTTGGCAACGGTGCATACTCAGGGAGAACACTTCTTGATAATTAGTGAGAGATCATCTTAAAATGCTACCGTCAATCAAAGCAAGATAAGATGCATAAAAGATAAACATCACATGCAATCACTGATATGATATGGCCATCATCATCTTGTGCTTGTGATCTCCATCTCTGAAGCACCATCATGATCACCATCGTCACCGGCGCGACACCTTGATCTCCATCGTAGCATTGTTGTCGTCTCGCCAACTATTGCTTCTACGACTATCGCTACCGCTTAGTGATAAAGTAAAGCAATTACAGGGCGATTGCATTGCATACAATAAAGCGACAACCATATGGCTCCTGCCAGTTGCTGATAACTCGGTTACAAAACATGATCATCTCATACAATAAAATATAGCATCACATCTTGACCATATCACATCACAACATGCCCTGCAAAAACAAGTTAGACGTCCTCTACTTTGTTGTTGCAAATTTTACGTGGCTGCTACGGGCTGAGCAAGAACCGTTCTTACCTACGCATCAAAACCACAACGATAGTTCGTCAAGTTAGTGTTGTTTTAACCTTCGCAAGGACCGGGCGTAGCCACACTCGGTTCAACTAAAGTTGGAGAAACAGACACCCGCCAGCCACCTATGTGCAAAGCACGTCGGTAGAACCAGTCTCGCGTAAGCGTACGCGTAATGTCGGTCCGGGCCGCTTCATCCAACAATACCGCCGAACCAAAGTATGACATGCTGGTAAGCAGTATGACTTGTATCGCCCACAACTCATTTGTGTTCTACTCGTGCATATAACATCTACCATAAAACCTGGCTCGGATACCACTGTTGGGGAACGTAGTAATTTCAAAAATTTCCTATGCACACGCAAGATCATGGTGATGCATAGCAACGAGAGGGGAGAGTGTTGTCTACATACTCTTGTAGACCGTAAGCGGAAGAGTTAGCACAACGCGGTTGATGTAGTCGTACGTCTTCACGGCCCGACCGATCAAGCACCGAAACTACGGCACCTCCGAGTTCTAGCACACGTTCAGCTCGATGACGTCCCTCGAACTCCGATCCAGCCGAGTGTCGAGGGAGCACTACAAGAAATATGTCAACTTATGACCTTCTGTCAGTGACCCTGGAAGAATTGGTCATAGATTTATGACCATTTGAGACCAATTGGTCAAAAGCTGTTCGAGGGGCTCCAAACCCTAAACCATTGCGACCATTTTGGTCAGAAAGGTCATAATTTCCTTACACGAAATGGTCATAAAGCAAACAGCGCTAGTCCGCTGCCTTATTTCTAGTTGTTAACGACCAATATAGATGGTCATAGCCTTGTAAATTGTGGTGGGTTGCTATGACTAGGCGCCACCTCATCAGTTTTGCCTATGTGTCATGTCCATGTGGCAGTTTTGCCCTAGGTTGTGAAGCAACCTATATTTCTATAATTCCCAAAATTCCCCAAAAAATCTCATAAATTCTTTGGGTCATATCTTTGTCAAATATGTAAAAACTTTCCTTGCCTAGTTCAAAAATAATTCAAAAATATTCATTTTCCTATTCTGTTCAGAACAACAGTTTGTGAAGGAAGTAGCACTTTGGCATGTCCAAATAGCATCCATTTTCTACAGTGCTTTCCTATGCCCAAATAACCATCCTCCACCAAATGCCAGCTCAATCCATTCATTATTTTGAGCCGAGTTTCAACATTCGTAGTTATGTCCAGTGTGGTAGTTTGCAAAGCAAGTACCACCTAGGCTCCTCCTTTTGAGCTGAAAATTTGTGAAAACGGTCTTCTTAGTAACTGATCATCCTCAGCCAAAACTCACGCCCATTAGCCATGTACATTTCCCGTACCGCTAATCAAACACTTGGCTGCTAATTCATGTTTGAGCATCGATAGGTCTCCTCGTGAGAATCTTATGTTGTAATTTTCTTCCTAGCACCAACCTGGGGAGTGCCCAACCCACTAGACATGCCTAGGCCGCCCAGAACACATGGCAACGCCACGGTCACGCGGTGACCACGCGGCGGGCATGCGAGTTTACGCGCTCTAGAGTTGGGGCCCTCGGCCACCGCCCAAACCTCGACGTATCGCCACCAAACCATGTATTTATGATTAAATAGGTCCTTATGTAACTAGAAATGATTTTTGGAAAAAATAAATAGCAAACTATGAGGCAGCTGCAGTTCAAATTTGACCCGCTTCCAACTAAATCGGTAGAAATTTGTCTTTTTCACGAGAGGTGGATCAAAAAAATTTACACCAGACCATTTTGTCAATTGTGCATTAAATATGGCCTAGTATTTTATAAAAATGATTTGGTCCAATTTTGCAACAATTATTTGGTAGTTCTTCATAAAAAAACCTCCTTTCGGGAACTCGAAAAATGGAAAATGGTTTTTTCGTCCAACGAAAATGAAAACTTCCTTAGGCAACATTGTTTGCCATTCCAATATGCACCCTTGTGCACAATATGAGATCATTTGAACAAACTATGCCATGAATGTGGCCATAAGATTGATCATTTGGCTTGAAAGCCATGAATCTTCACACTTGATAGCTCGTTTCTGAGAACACTTTTTTAAAATAATTACCGTATTACAATTTTATTATTTTTCCTGGAAACTTGTTCACATATGATGACACAATGCGAAGGTTTTCCAATTTTTTGATTTTTTTTGAATTTTTTATGCCCATTTCAAAATGCGGTCAAAACGGCGGGAATGACTGTTCCTAGCTAGTGGTTGAATCTTGGAATTTTTTTGGTGTTTGTCTGATTAAATAGATACTTATGTACCTAGAAATGATTTTTGAAAAAAATAAATAGCAAACTATGAGGCAGCTGCAGTTCAAATTTGACCCGCTTCCAACTAAATCGGTAGAAATTTGTCTTTTTCACCAGAGGTGGATAAAAAATTTTGACACCCAACCATTTGGTCAATTGTGCATTAAATATGGCCTAGTATTTTATAAAATTTATTTGGTCCAATTTTGCAACAATTATTTGGTAGTTCCTTCACAAAAAAACCTCATTTCAGGCACTCGAAAAATGGAAAATGGTTTTTTCGTCCAACGAAAATGAAAACTTCCTTAGGCAACATTGTTGGCCATTCCAATATGCACCCTTGTGCACAATATGAGATCATTTGAACAAACTATGCCATGAATGTGGCCATAAGATTGATCATTTGGCTTGAAAGCCATGAATCTTCACACTTGATAGCTCGTTTCTGAGAACACTTTTTTAAAATAATTACCGTATTACAATTTTATTATTTTTCCTGGAAACTTGTTCACATATGATGACACAATGCAAAGGTTTTCCAATTTTTTGATTTGTTTTGAATTTTTTATGCCCGTTTCAAAATGCGGTCAAAACGGCGGGAATGACCGTTCCTAGCTTGTGGTTGAATTTTGGAATTTTTTTGGTGTTTGTCTGATTAAATAGATACTTATGTACCTAGAAATGATTTTTGGAAAAAATAAATAGCAAACTATGAGGCAGCTGCAGTTCAAATTTGACCCTCTTCCAAGTGAATCGGCGGAAATTTGTCTTTTTCACGAGAGGTGGATCAATTTTTTTTACACCCAACCATTTTGTCAATTGTGCATTAAATATGGCCTATTATTTTATAAAAATGATTTGGTCCAATTTTGCAACAATTATTTGGTAGTTCCTTCACAAAAAAAAACCTCCTTTCGGGCACTCAAAAAATGGAAAATGGTTTTTTCGTCCAACGAAAATGAAAACTTCCTTAGGCAACATTGTTTGCCATTCCAATATGCACCCTTGTGCACAATATGAGATCATTTGAACAAACTATGCCATGAATGTGGCCATAAGATTGATCATTTGGCTTGAAAGCCATGAATCTTCACACATGATAGCTCATTTCTGAGAACACTTTTTTAAAATAATTGCTGTATGACAAGTTTGTTATTTTTCCTGGGAACTTGGCCACATATAATTACACAATGCGAAGGTTTCCCATTTTTTTGATTTTTTTGAATTTTTTATGCCCGTTTCAAAATGCGGTCAAAACGGCGGGAATGACCGTTCCTAACTAGTGGTTGAATCTTGGAATTTTCTTAGTGTTTCTCTGATTAAATAGATACTTATGTACCTAGAAATGATTTTTGGAAAAAATAAATAGCAAACTATGAGGCAGCTGCAGTTCAAATTTGACCCGCTTCCAGCTGAATCGGCGGGAATTTGTCTTTTTCACGAGAGGTGGATCAAAACTTTTTACACCCAACCATTTTGTCAATTGTGCATTAAATATGTCCTAGTATTTTAGAAAAATGATTTGGTCTAATTTTGCAACAATTATTTGGGAGGTCCTTCACAAAAAAACCTCCTTTTGGGCACTCGAAAAATGGAAAATGGTTCTTTTGCAAAGAAAATGAAAGCTCTATTTGAAAACATTGTTTGCCATTTCAAGATGCACACCACACTTATGCAAAATACGAGATCATTTTGATATGCCATTGTTATATTTTTTATAAGAAATCAAAGTTTTGGGTCGAAAATTTTGAGATTCAAGCGCGAGATAGCTGGCCAATCAGACGCGAGGAACTGCCTTCACGCGGATCACCAAATTGGACGCAGTCTGAGCCGTCCATCGCGCACCCATCCAGCGGTGGAGCTTGTGCCGAGAAAAGAACCCTAACCCATGCACCCACCCACCCTCCCCTCGATCCCAGATCTGATCCGCCCACTCACCCTCCCCCTCCCCTCGATCCCAGATCCCACCTCGCCGCCGCCCGACTACTGCTCGCCGTCCCGCCCCTCCTCCCTGCAGAGGCGCGGCGCTCCGATGATGGCGTGGGCGGAGGATGAGGCCATCAGACCCATGTCGCCTCGGCAGGGCTACACGTCTCGTAGCGGATCGGCCGCAACACCGCCACGTAGCCCGACCTGGAGGAGGCGCTCGAGGCCTCGCGCTACGCCTCCCACCCCTACTCCTCGCACCCCGCGAAGCTGCACGAGCCCCTCTCCATCTCTCTCTCCTTCCTGGAGATGAGAGAGGCTCGGCTGCTCCTTGTAGGTTGGTGGTGAGGAGCAAGGGGGGCGAGAAGTCGGCCGCCAACGGGAAGAAGGGCAAGGCCGGCAAGGTTAGCCTCCTCCCCCTCCTCCTCTTCCACCTCGCCTTCACCATCCCTGCACGGCACTCATGAGTTGTCGCTCCAGATCCATGGATCGCTAGTCAGGAGTTGCGCCCCTCTCAATCGTCGCCGTCGTAGAGTTCTTTGTTCAACTTCATCTGGGTTCTAGTGATTAAATTTAACCTGCAGAGTTCTTTGGTCGCAGACAAGCAGGGTTTCTTCCTGCCAGTAGCGATGTTGGAAAAGATCGGGTTGCCGCCCAAGCCGTAGATGCGAGGGGCGACCTGGGTGCTGGATGCCTCCAACTGCCAGGGCTGTGTCGCTCAGTTCTCCTTGTTTACACGGAAGGTAATCAATCTCGTGATCTCTGGCCTCGTGATGATGATGTGAAGCATAACGTACTCTGCCATAATCCAACCAGGCACAATAATCCAGTTCGTACCAATTTCAGTTGCATTTCATGGGAATCCCTTCACTTTTGGACCACTGTTTCACACTACTTGTAATATTCAAAGAAAGCCTACTCATTACTTGGATAAATTCTCGCCTCTGCCTATGCTGTCATGACTATGCAGAACCAAGAATTAGCAGTTTTAACAGGTTGAACTGTGGGCTTGCACCGTGTGCTTGCAAGGGGGTTAGATGAGGGTTGACACACATCTCAGCCTATTAGTACTCGATCGGATCACAGCCCCAAAAAAGTACAGAACCACTACATGCTGCAAGCTTCACGCCTTTTAGTTCCATGCACTGCAATTATGTCGAGGAGGATGAGGGTCATTCCCATGAGCTTGTGCAAAGGGGGAAAACTAAGTTGGTGCACATTCTCACTGGAACGACCTCAATGTATGTCGACTGATAATCTCTTTTAGTCCTAGCAGTGAAAGTTAATAATTGCTCTGTTTCATGCCTAATAAAAAAAGTTGTACTGCATGTTTGTTTTATGCTATCTGAATCTACATTGCCAAAGATGGTTGTACCAGGAGTTGTGTTAAACTTTGGTGTATTTAATATGTAGCATCATTGCCAAAGATGTGTATGGAGATGGTTAGTTGGCCAATGTATATGATTGTATTCACTTTGTACAGCTGCTCCACAACTTTTCTTATGTTGCAGTATCTGTGTATTCACTCTGTTGCCACTGAACATTGCAATCATTCAATTATTCTACTCTGTTTGTCTTGTTCACTCTGTTGCCACTGAATCTGTTGCTCTTCTTGTGCAAAAAAATTAGTGCTGCTAGTCAAAATGAAGTTGCATGTAGGCAGCTCTTGTTCTAGATTTCTCTGGACTATGATTGTAATGGATGGAATGAAACTTAAATCATGACGTCTTGTTGCTCGTTTGAACTGGTGCTACCATGAGTTTTGTTGTGATTTCTGTGTCCTGATCTGGTATGGGGTTCAAATTGCAGATTGGCAAGGCCGGTGGTGAGAAGTGGAAGTCCCAAGTGATGTTGTAAGTTGCCCGTCTCCCCTCCCCCTCTCTGTTACTGCTCGATTCTGTGCTGGTCACTTCCTTCTTTCTTCAGTGTTTGCTCGGTGTCGTGATGACAATGTGATCGTACCTGTGTTGGTTTACTTGTTTCCGTGTCAGTTTGGCTAGTGCTCCACCCAGTTTTTCAGTTAGATTTCAAATTCAGTCGCTATGCAATGGCTGATCTACTACCTGCGCTCAATTCGGTCGAATAAATCAAATATGATTACTGCTGGCTATGGAGGGGCTTTTTTCTAGAGCAATCAGTCAGTGGGAGGGGCTTTTTTCTGCTGCTTGTTTTTGCTTCAGTTGGGTACATGAATCTCTGGTTATAAGGATTTCAGAGCCACGACTTGTTCTGAATCTCTGGTTGTTTCATGATGCTAGTCCGCACTTACAATATATTTTCCTAAGGTGATGCATGCATGATTAGTACCAGCGTGAGATGTCGATTCATGTATCTGTGTTTGGTGCGACATTCATGTATCCATACATTGGGATGTTGGGATACTTGGATTCCTATTTTGTCTCTTGTAGCACCGAATGCTAGTCTTTGTTTTACTAAATTCATCAGATAGTTAACTCACTGTGAGATGTCCACTCTTTTTTTGTTAACAAACATGAACTGTTAAGTCATCTATTCATGGCTGTTGCTTTTGTTCAGTATATATGTCTACTTTCTGATTTGTAAGCATAGGTGGTTATAGGTTGCTGTGATGAATATTTGTACAGTTGTTTGCATATTTGAAAGATACATGACATGTTCCTATTCTACATCTGTTTGCATGTTCCTATTGCACTGATCATCACTATTGGTAAATGCTATTGCCTGATATAATAGAAGTATGAGCACTCAACCATTGTACAAATGTTTGCATATGTTTTTTTTATAAATGATGATTGTGAAAGATGTTCACATGTTAATTTTTGTTGACTAAATTCTCTTATGCGCTTGACTTGGCTTGACCCAGAACAGCAGCATCCTTGATGCGTACTGACCTTCACCTTGTTTTTTCTCTCGCAGGCTCGAAGGAGGCAGTATGCAAGGCACCTCCTGATGGATATTGCTTGCTGGCTTCTGCTTTTTGAATGCTTGTATTGCCGCAGCTTGTGCCGCTATTCCAAAAGTTATGTATTTGTGAACATAGGAGATAAGTTATTGATATGTGTTCGTCTGTCTAATGTTATGCGAGATAAAGTTGTGTGAGAAAGTTTTCTATACTTGTGTTATTATTGTGGGAAAGAAGTACTATTACTATACTGATTTGAGAATATTGGCTGTAAATAAAAGAGGGCTTGGCCCACTATTGGATTGTAAAAAGGCCATGTCCAGAATTTATATTGCACTCAATACTTGGGCTCTAAAAAGGCCATGGCCCAAACTATGTTGGACTTGTTTCTAAAAAGAGCAATATAACTTTCAGATTCTAAAAAGGTTGAGGCCCAAAAAAATGGATTGTAAAAGACTGCATCTCAGAAAAAAAATCCTAATTGTTGGGCCAGGCCCATTTAGCCAATCAAAGCACAGAGGAAAAAAATATAAATGGGCTGAATTAATGGGCTCGGCCCATATAAACACCGAATTGGACCAGGCTGAATCTTGTGCCACGTCAGATTGCCACGCTGGATGCCTACGTGGCCTGGGGAGGCTGCTAGTGACCAAAACGCCACAGTAGACGTATTTTGGTCATAAACGTTTGCGACCATTCCAGAAGAAAGGTCGCTATAGTCAGTTTACGACGCCCAGCTTTTGACCTTATGTTTTTGGTCACAAAAAGGTCATAAATGGAAATTTGTGACCTTTCAGTGACCAATAGTGGTGGTCATAAGTTGACATATTTCTTGTAGTGGAGAGTTTCGTCAGCACGACGGCGTGGTGACGATCTTGATGTTCTACCGTCACAGGGCTTCGCCTAAGCACCGCTACGATATTATCGAGGTGGACTATGGTGGAGGGGGGCACCGCACACGGCTAAGAGATCCAAGGGATCAATTGTTGTGTCTTTGGTGCTAGCCCTGCCCCTCTATTTATATGTTGAGCCCAGGGGTCGAAACTTGGAGCAAAAGCCTCCACAAAGTCGGTTTTGCCCGAAAGGCAAGAGTCCCACTCGGACTCCAGGACCAAACGCCACAATCCTTGGCGTTTGGCCCACACGCCATGGGCCTCGGCGTCTGGCCCAGGGCCAGACGCCAGGGTCTCCGGCGATTGGCCCCCTGGCCTCCGCAAAACCCCTTTTGCACCGACCTAAAGCCTCATGGGCTTGACCCCTTGGCCTAACCATATCATCCAATATATGAATCTTTATGTCTCGACCATTTCGAGACTCGTCGTCGTGCCCCCGATCTCATCCGGGACTCCGAACTCCTTCGGTACATCAAAACATGTAAACTCATAATATAACTGTCATCGAAACCTTAAGCGTGCGGACCCTACGGGTTCGAGAACAATGTAGACATGACCGAAACACGTTTTCCGATCAATAACCAATAGCGGAACCTGGATGCTCATATTGGCTCCCACATATTCTACGAAGATCTTTATCGGTCAGACCGCATAACAACATACGTTGTTCCCTTTGTCATCGGTATGTTACTTGCCCGAGATTCTATCGTCGGTATCTCAATACCTAGTTCAATCTCGTTATCGGAAAGTCTCTTTACTCATTCTGTAATACATCATCTCACAACTAACTCATTAGTTGTAATGCTTGCAAGGCTTAAGTGATGTGTATTACCGAGAGGGCCCAGAGATACCTCTCCGACAATCGGAGTGACAAAACCTAATCTCGAAATACGCCAACCCAACATGTACCTTCGGAGACACCTGTAGTACTCCTTTATAATCACCCAGTTATGTTGTGACGTTTGGTAGCACCCAAAGTGTTCCTCCGGTAAACGGGAGTTGCATAATCTCATAGTTACAGGAACATGTATAAGTCATGAGGAAAGCAATAGCAACATACTAAACGATCAAGTGCTAGGCTAACGGAATGGGTCATTTCAATCACATCATTCTCCTAATGATGTGATCCCGTTAATCAAATGACAACTCTTTGTCCATGGCTAGGAAAGATAACCATCTTTGATTAATGAGCTAGTCAAGTAGAGGCATACTAGTGACACTCAGTTTGTCTATGTATTCACACATGTATTATGTTTCTGGTTAATACAATTCTAGCATGAATAATAAACATTTATCATGATATGAGGAAATAAATAATAACTTTATTATTGCCTCTAGGGCATATTTTCTTCAGGGACAGCGGCGCACCGGCGGTGGGGAGTGTTTTCAAGGCGGGCGAGGCAGTGCACCACCGGCCGTAGGCGGTGGGGGCGGCTGTTTGGCCGGTGGGGGCTGGCAGCTCAGGGGGGTGGAGGTTGAAGATGAACTGCAGGCCCTTGATTTCGTATCCAACGACTGCAAAATCGACTGACCAGAGATGAAAAAGTCAGTCGATTGACGTGTAGCCTCACCTCTAATGCGTTCAATTTCGACAGTAAAATTCAGTTTCGACAGCAAAATTCAGTTTTGACAGTTAAGTTCAGTTTCGACAGTTAAATTCAACTTTGACAGTTAAGTTCAGAGATGAGCGGCTGATGTATTTTACATCGAGCACTTTGTGGTTATGTATTTTATGTCATCTATTGGAGATGCTATTAGAATTCCACTCAGGTTAACGTTGTCTCTCTTGTCCCGCTTCAGCCTCGGCGTCGTACAACTCACCGGAGTTGCTCCAACAACAAAACCCTCCATCACAGCGGAGCAGTGCCTCGGGCTCCATCTCCAGATGCCTAAGTTCTTCTTCCCCTCCTTCGATAACCAGGTCAGCTGGAGCATCCTCACCGGCCAACCCAATCATGCTGAGATTGACATGGCTTCGCCAAAGAGGTTGTACACTTGTTGCATCTCTTTTTTACTCTACATGTTATATATATTGTCCACTGAGCACACGTAGTAACGTGAAATACGATTATTTTATCCTACTATATGACAAGAAGTGAGGTACCAGGCAACTTAGCTATCCGTGATGGACTCTCTTGAATGCCATCATTATTTATCTCTGCGCGTTTGAGCTGTGCCTTTGTCGATGGGCCTGGGAGTTGAGCTAGTAGGGCAGTGGCCTGGGTCCAAAGTAATAGAAGTAGCACAAAAACATTTTTTTAGTGTAGGATTTTCCTTACTCAAGCCTGCCTGCTAGAATCGCCAGTACTTGAAAGGGAAAATGAATGAAAAACATAGGAATTGGAAAGTTTCCTATGGTACTACTTTTCATGAATTTGGTGCAAAGGATGGAGCAAAGGAAAACTATAGGGTTTGTTCCTTTAGTGTCTCCTCGAAAGAAAAATCATAGGAATTCTAATTTCCACTTGTCCTCCTTTTCATATTCCTATTCATCAAGCACAAGACTAAGAGATAGTAGCATAATAGCATTATAACCGTACATTTTCTTGTGGTTTGACTTAATGTCACCATGCTTTTTTGCATCCTGTGATCTTCCAATTCTTGTGAATCAAATACCTAGATAGGCAGAAATCATGTGTTTTTAAATTCTCTGTTTTGCACATGCATTCCTATCCTATTCATGTCTATTTCCTATCCCTGCATTGTTAGAATCGTCAAATTCAAATAAGCCCTTACACAATTACTTCTTTTACAGATATGTGTCAAACAAAACCTTGTGTCTTTCGCCACAGCAGGGATCCGCTCTCCAGACTGTCTTTCGCCGCCTCATATCTTATTCCCCGCCGCCTGTAGCCACGACAACTGCATTACCATCATCAACTAAGAAGATGACCTTGAGGACTACACGGGTCCGCAAGAGAGGTCGCACTCTTCCGTGTCTGCTTACGTTATGCATCGCTTAATATGATGACATGCTACATTATCGTTATGTTCACCTATTAGACTCCGAGTCAGGTCCAAACTAATGCTGAAACTTGAGTTTTTAAATGGTTGTGGGGTACATATTGGGGCAGCAATTAGTACTATATGTCTACTATCTGGTTAATCTTGGGTGTCTACTATGAGTTTCATGTTGGGTGCAAACAAACATTAAAGGAGCCATTATCTGTATTTTGTAACTAAAGCTATTATCTGCCTGCTATCATTGGTTTTGGGTCTATCCACAGTTTGCTAGCATCACTCTAGATTTGTGCATGCACTCCTTACATAATCTCACTATGTTTTATTCCTATGCATACCAGTTATTATACACAATGGAACTGATCATGTAGAGCAAAAGAGACGAGCCTTGCGTGGCAATAAAATTTCATGCAGACGTTGCTCCATGGTGGGTGCAAAGGCAGCCCCCCTCCACCCATTTTGGATCGTAATCAAGAGGAAGATAACTGTTCTGAGGGGGATTCAGAAGGAGAAAACCACTCCTATTTACCCCATGAGGTCTTCGCTCTAACTTGGCATGTTGATGTTCGTAATATCATGCATATGGTGCCTTGCATTGCTTACTGTATACATCAAAGATGTCATCTGCTTAGTTTAGACATGCTTTGTGTCAATGCCATCTGTTTGGTTTCTTTATCATATATGTGAATCATGCAATGCCATCTTGTTTAGCCAGGCAGCATATATGTGAATTTTGCAATGCCACCCTGGTTAGCCAGTCATCTTATATGTGAATTATATCATGCCATCATTTTTATTACATGTTAAATTTGTCAACAATTTTAGTACATTCAATTACTCTTCCTATGCATCAGCCATTCAGCATGGTCATGGAAAAATCTGGAGTGGAAACAAGGTATTTAGAGCAGACAATGCTATCTGACGAAGCGCATGTCTTGCTGGTTACCGATAGCTCCTCAGAGTAGGATTCACAGACACATGACCAGTCATATACCCCCTCCCGAGGTGCATGCTCTAACTTCCCAGGGTTATGTTGCTCATATCATGCGTATGGTATCTTGCATTGGTATGTCATTTGCTTAGTTTAGACATGCTTTGTGTGAATGCCACCTGTTTGGTGTCTAATTACCATATATGTGAATTATGCAATGCCATCTTGTTGCAAGACATTATATATGTGAATTATGCAATGTTATCTTGTTGCAAGGCATTATATATGTGTATTATGCAATGCCATGTTGTTTAGGAAAGCGTCATATATGTGAATTATATCATGTCGTCCTTTTTTTGTATTTCTCATTGCTTTTGTCAACAATGTTTGTATATTCAACTGCTCTTCCTGTGCATCAGCCATTTGAATTGGTGATGGAGAAATCTGGAGTGAAAACAAGGTCTTCAGAGAAGACAATGCTACCTGCTGAAGCAGATATCTTGCTGGTTATAGATAGCTCTTCAGAGGAGGATTCAGAGGCAGATGACCAGTCCTATTATCCCCCTGAAGTGTATGCTCAAACTTGGCAGGGTTATATTACTCGTATCATGCATATGTTGTATTGCAGTGCTTAGTTTTTACATCATATACGCAATATTGAATGCCATCTCCTTAGTTGACACATCATATAGCGATTGCCCTCTGCTCACTTCCTTAGTATATAAATCATATATTTGAATTATGTCACGCCATGATGTTTACATAGACAACATGTATCTGAATTATGGCATGCCAACCCATTTTCTAAAGACATAATATAGTTATATCATCTCATCCTGTTTACATAGTCATCATATTTTAAATTATGTCATTCTATCCATGAATTATATCATGCCATCATGTTTCCATCGACGGCATGTTTGTGATTTATGGCATGGCAACCACTTTAATAGACACATCGTACAGTTATATCATGTCATCCTGTTAACATAGTCATCATATTTTGAAGTATGTCATTCTATCCTGTTTAGTTAGCCATCATACATGTGAAATTGTGTCATGCTATCCTGTTTAATTAGCCATCATATATATGAAATTATGTCCTGCTATTCTGTTTGGTTAGACAACATAAATGTGAATTATTTCATGCCCTGTTTTCTTCCCTACTATCCATTGCACCTGTCTATCTTACAATGTCTGTACATTCAATTACTTTTCTTATTTATCAGTCATTTCAATTGGAGGGGGTGATGGTAGTATCTGTGAGAGTAAAAACACGGTCTTCAGAAAAGATCGTGCTACCTGTCGATGCAGATAGAACAACAGTTGTACTTGCCCAACAACCAGCCCCACCACACATAACCCAGACTCATGGAGATTGTACCCCTACCCAGTTGGACAGAGAACCAACTACACCCCTTCTAACCCCAACCCCAAAAGATAGTAACCCAGTTCCCGTTGACACGACACCGTCTCCACCACAGAGCACCCAAACACGAGCAGTTAGTAAGGCAACTACAGTGGCCAAAGCACAAGGACCACTACTTTGAACCCCAAGTCAACGCTTAAAGCAGAAGAAGAATTGTTCTGAGGTTAGGTTCCGTAGCTATGGTTCATACTACTTTGCTCTTGCATCATTGTATTTACTCATACCAACTAATTTCAAATTTGAAGGATGCAACTGAAACTCCAATGGCACAACAGGTATGTTTTAAACCTATTTCTTTAACGTGTTTGCTGTTGTAACTTGCTCTACATTGATTTCAGTTTCAATTGAATAAACAGTTATGTTCTCATGCCATGTACATTACAAGTGTTGTTATTGCTGTGTAGTTTCCCACACTTATATTATATCTATGCTGCTTTGTCTTAAATAGATATGATTCGAACTGTATCTATCTTGATTTGGCAACATAAACTAGAATGATATAGACCATACAGTGACCATACTACATAGATATATGTTTGTTTCATGATGTTATCCTGTCCATCTTACTACTGAACTAGTTTACCAAAATGAGTTTCATATACTACATTGTAAACCTGTGATGTGTTTGTTTGTTTCTCTTTTAGAACGTAGATACAATATTGGAGACGAGTACCCCGTTATGCAATGGTAAAGGAAGTAATGCAGATAAGGTTCGAGATAGTGAGACATCCCTGTTGGTCTCTAAGAAAGCTGATAAAAACTATATTGAAGACACTGAGACAACCCCAAAGTCTTGTCTTGATGTAGTGTTCGACTTACTGGCTACTACTGCTGGCACCAGCTCTTCGAACTTGTTGCCTGGATCAGTTTGGCTTCTTGAGTCTCAACTTCAAGTTGAAAGACGTCTATTAGATGTTATGCGACAGGAAGCCGATGGACTGTGGAAGTCCCTGCAGAATGCAGATGCATACTTTCTGGTGCAACAGCAAGTGCTGGAGGACTTAAGCTTCAAACAAGAGAAAGTTAATAAGCTTGCTAAGCATCTTGCCAGCAATATGGGTACCTAGGATAATGTTTCTTGAGCTCTTCTGAAGTGGTTTCAGTTCTGGACTTGTTTGGCTGTCGCGTTTATATGTTGTTGTGTTCCCTAAATTTGCACTGGTGGTGAACTTTGATGCCCAGTGGATGTAATATGTGTAATAGCCGTGATAGCCTAGCGTAAGTTGCTTGCTTATGTATTTCCTTATTGTCTTGTTTATTTCTTTGCTTGTAGTCAGTGCAGTTATTTTTCCGCGGTTTGCTAGTCGCCGCAATAACATATTATTTAAAACTAGGCCACAATAACCATGGGCTACATATTTACTGTAGTTACCATTTCCCTCCTACGGGTCGTAGAAATAATGGGCCTTCTATGGGTCATAGAAACAATGGGCCTTATACGGGTCATAGACACAATGGGCCTTCTACGGGTCGTATCATCAATGGGCCTTCTATGGGCCGTATGATCGGTTGGCCAAACATGGGCCAATAACAGACCACATTATGGCCATAAACGGGCTAGAGTTGGAATCGTCTGTTCATGGGCCGACCATAACGGGCCGTCGTTAATCGGCCATATTTGATGACACTATGAAAACGGCCCAAGGTATTAACAGGCCACAAACGGGCTGACTGTAACCTCGGGCTGAATTTAGCCCACAAGTAGAAAATGACAGTACGGGCCATAAGTAAACGAATGCTGGAAATGAGCCCAAGAATATATGGGCTCCGAGAAGGTCAAAAGATAACATGGGCTGGAAACGGCCCAACGGAATAACGAGCCGTTAATGGATATAAAGTGATAAACTATTCATTACCTGCCAGTTTCACCACGGGCCGTTAATGGGTATAAAGTGATACATTGTTCATTACGGGCCAGTTTTACCACGGGCCGTTAATGGGCCAAGAGTTACAAAGGGCTTCATATGGGCCGAAAGACGTCATGGGCCAGAAGTGAAAACGGGCTAGAATCATATTGGATGGCCCAGGTGACGCTACTGGGCCTAATTCGGATAGGGCGTAACGGGCCTTGGGTTAGCGGGCTGTAAATGGGCTATATGCGAACAGGCCGTTAACAGGCTTTCCATGGGCCGGCCTGCCACCTTTAGACCAAGTCAAATGGGCCGGTCTTTTCACAGGAATGGGCCTCTGTTGAGTCGTGCCACGTGTCGACGTATCATTGGCGCCTTCTGTCAATGAGTGGATGACATCTGTCCCAACATTGAGCCGACATGTGTTTCCTCCAGCCAATGATGATTTTACACGTGGAAAATCCCCATTGGTCGGGATGTTAACGGGTTATCGGATCCAAAACCGGACCCGATAGCTTAACGGTGTTCCGTTACGGTGGATGCCACGTGTCAGTCACCCTTGACGAAAGAACTTCTGTGACGCGCGATTTATCGTAATGGAAGTGGACACTTCCGTGATGATAATTTTGGTAATGTCATGGAACACTTCTACGACAGCACAGGTATGACTATCTTGATTCTGTCATAAAATCGTCATGGATGTACATGCATGACAAAAAACGCGACCTACTGTGACAAACACGTATCATCACGGAAGTGTATTTTTTTGTAGTGGATGGTAGGAGTTCTACCCCTGACGCCGCTACACGTAAGCGGGATGTAATTGTTTCGTTGACTCTGCACTGGTGAATTCTTCCCTATTTCCCCCTTTTATGCTTTGCCTCCTTATGTTTGACATGATCTTCTTTCGGAATTTATCATGGTTTTGGTGGTAGCATGAATGGTTTACTGTTTTTAATTTTTATGTTCTCTACCAAGTTTGCATGCTATGATAATTATGGTATAAGGCTACTTATAAGTTAAAATGGTGTTTTTCTTAGTTATATGGTGCATTTTGATCCTCACCCGAGGAACAAAGCTGGCAGCCCCTCATGGGTTTATTCAAATCCTTGCAAAATGATTTTTTTTGCAAAGTCATCTAGAATGTTAATGACATCATATGCTCTAATTCCACTAGGCTGATTCGACATGAACATTTTGTAATACATCTATTACTTACTTAATTTTGTTTCTAATACTAGAAATTTGGAGGCCAAGGCAATCAACAAACGATGTATCTAACTACAGGCACTCAATTTCAGATGGTATGTTCTGAACTTAACTTGTGTGGTCTACCAATTAATACAGATTTTATGCATGCAACTGCAATTTAGTCTGTGGTATAATTTAAATGCCTTACGGTTCAGATGCCACTTTTCGTTTGAATTCCTTCTGGTTCTGAAATCTTATTATCATTTAGGATAAATATCTTATGTTTCACCAATATGTAAATCTCGCTTGGAAATGTCAAAAAAGTCTGCACTAATTATCTAACCACATAAACTCTGACCAGAGAAATGAAAACAAAACTCTCCCAGCATCCCCTTTGCATAAAACCAAGCAAATCATCAAGTTGGTCTTTAGCGTTTGCATGCTGTTCTGGAACATAAGTTTACATCGATCGAGAGTAACAGTGGCCACCAGAAGTACATGGTCCAGATAATCCATAATGGCAATAGTCAGTATATTTTTCACAACCCTTAAAAGTCATAGATAGAGATGTGACGATAGTTTTGCACATTCGTCATTCATGCTGCTAATAGTAGATGTACTCTTGACAACATATATATGAACTGTCGTTGGTAAATTAACTCATGCCAAGTAGCGGGGACTCGTATACACAAGGCTTGATGGGATATGCGATACAGCCGCATCCCATTCAAAGATCACTGCTACAGTGCCACTAGGGCATAGCCAGCAGCCATCGGTCAAGTGCTGCAGCTCATGGCCGATCACCGCGGTACATACCATTTGACCAATACATCTTTCGCTCACTAGGGGTTTTCTGCTAAACGGATCTTTTCATTTCACTACTTGATTTTGTTTCCCTTGTCTGTGCGGCTCTTACAGAGCCTTGTACCGTTCAATTCTGGTTATAGATTCTGTTTGGTACCGATGATTAGCTATATCACAAGTTCAGAACACACTAAATTCTGATGGTTTTGCTTCTTCCGTTAGTACTTTCCAGATTTAATCGTCAAGCTAAATTCAGAATACTCTTTATGTTCAAAGATTGGAAAATATTTCAAGTGTTGGAACCTCAGTTCGTTTGGAAGATTGAAAGATGATTCACTCGTTCCTCTTTGGCAGACATTCATCAACCATTGTGCAAAACATGGGTTGTCATGCTTGAAGTGCAGGCATGATAACCCACTAACGACCCTCATCATCATCATCATCATCATCACCCTTTCCATCTTTACCATCATATTTCTCATCCAAATCTAACTCCATGGCTTTGAACTTTCTTTAATTGCGGTATAGTAACTCGAGCATCTCTTTCCTGATTTCCACAATTTCCTTGGGGCATTTTCTTGCACAACTTGCATGGGATTATATCCTCGTGCTGCCAATCTTGCCAGAAGCCATATTCCGCAGCTTCTCCTTGCAGCTCAGCCATAACCTGTAGAATTTATTATTAGTATCTAGCATGAGGTGTGACCGTGCGAGCATTGAGGAGAGCAAAATCCAAGGTTGAGCAACAGTAATTAAATCTGAGTCACAGAGCAAGGCAGAGCAGTAGAACATCATAAATTGGAGGAGTGTTGCATGGCTCATATTTTAAATGTCTAAATATGTTCCTGGAAACTAGAATAAACAGAAAGCCTATGGTTGATACTTACAACCATTTTACATAACAAAAAATAATGCAAACTTGCCAGCATCTAAACAGAGACATATGACCAACTAGAATTTATGATGCAACACTACAAATCTGAGTCACAGAGCAAGGCAGAGCAGTAGAACATCGTAAGTTGGAGGAGTGTTGCATAGCTCATATTTTAAAAGTGTGAATCTGTTCCTGGGAACTAGAATAAACAGAAAACCTAGGGTTGATATCTACAACCATTTTTACAAAACAATATATAAGGCAAACTTGCCAACATCTAAACAGAAATTTATGGCATTGCTTGAAGAAACACATCAGTGTGTAGCCATTAATCAGGCAAGATAATATGCAGAAGACACTGGCCACTTTGTCCACCTTGGTGCTTATTTCAGTGTGGAGTCAAATTTTGGAATAAGAGAGATTACCTCCCAACTTCACCTTGTGCAGGACTCTGCGGGCTTAGAATAAACCGACGCAAAATATTGTGTCCTTCGCTGTTAGCAGCTGGAAACATTCCTGGCCACCGCGGGCAGGTGTGCACCATGTGCATACCGAGAATCTAAGGCATGAGCATGGCCATTGTTTTGTTGAACATTCTGGTTTGTACAATTCTTTCACCTATAAATTTCGCCGTTCCTCCAATACCCAAAACCTGCAATTAAGAGGTGCAAAGATATTATAAAGTGAATAATAGAGGAGCAACTTTTTACAAACCTTTATATTATCTTTGGGGAGGTAACGGTAAGGACAGCGCTTCTGGATTGCCCATGTAGTCATTTTTGTAAAGAACTTTTCATTTTTTGAGGTATTTGTGATGTTGACATGAAGCCTCATGGGCATTTGCATTTGTATTCTCATGAAGGTGGTATGGAGTAGTTTGTCCATTGGCATATCCAAAAAAGACCTTTTCGGATAAAGAATCTGCAATTCAACGTTTTGAGAAGATTACAATATGGATATGCAAAAGATAGCTCTAAGTGTTGTTTAACATTTACACACCTCGCTGTCCCATTCTTGGGTGCTCATCTTCCTTCTAGCGTAACACCTTGGAGAACTAACTTTTGCTTTATTTGAAAACCGCCAATGCCCTTGACCCAGTTTCTGTTAAGGACGAGGGGGCTGCTCTGCAAATAAACTTTCCACCTTCCCATTGACATTCAACATATGAAACATACCATCGTCCATAGGTACAAAAGAATCCTCAGGAGGAGGTGCACCTTTTCCATGCTTCTTTTTGCAGTGTGTGTCCTTTTCTTTTCTACCAAATGACTCATCACATGCACGCCATACATCTGGCTGTTGCCCTCTTTCATGACTGAAAATACCAGAATTGTAAGCATCTAACTGTATAATCTTCACCAACTCGAGAACTTTCTCGATAGAGTCCATCCCTGGAAAAGCAATGCCTTTGTCTAACTCTGGGAGCTCCAATCCTTCGCAAAGACAGTGCATGTACTTCATGGCATATTTGCTCAGGTTCTTCCAGTTGTGCACGAGCTCATTCATCCATGGAATAAAAAATAGTCGAGGCGCATAGAATTTGGGCTGGGAAGGTTCATGTACAGTGCTTGAAAAATTATCTCAAACCTTGTCCTTTCACCTAGATAAACAACAAAAAGACATACGAACTTGTGTCTATGCACTCCCCACCCTCGATTATGGAGGTGAATGCCTTTCTTAGGTAACCCAAACCTGTAAGCGACCCTCCAGGGTCACCATTGCATATATCATGGTGGTTACCTCCAAAGGAAAGGACTGTGTGGTCCGAGCACTCTGTGTAGTTCGTCTGGTCACGTTCTGGTTTCAGCTCATGCACTTTACTATCAATGCAGTAGGCTTTCACCCACCAATATCTACCTTGCTTAATAAATGTGATTGTATCTTTTTTATACTTGACCACTGTGCAACACGTGCCCTTCTCTGGAGTGGTGAAGACATGTTTTTTCTGCGGAAGAGTCGAGTCACATCCACTCGGATGCCTTTCTTATAATTCCACCATCTTGCTGATTGGACATACTTCTTGTAGTTAGCCTGTACCACTTTAGGGGGCCCACTAATATCCAAAAGCAGCAGATCCTAAATATGATTCTG
The DNA here is from genome assembly GCF_018294505.1 of Triticum aestivum. Taxonomy (NCBI): domain Eukaryota; kingdom Viridiplantae; phylum Streptophyta; class Magnoliopsida; order Poales; family Poaceae; genus Triticum; species Triticum aestivum. Next base: position 24,370,280 of record NC_057807.1, on the reverse strand, counting down.
GAATTAAAAATAGATCAGTCAATGTACCCTAGCAGGAAAAAGGTGGACAATGAACACTACATCATATATGCTGCTGTATTTTTTTGGTTGAGTAATCATATGTGCTGCTGTTACTATCAAAGAGCAATAACAATTTGTTGTGGCATAAATTTGCGCAAAGTATTCGCAAGAACTTCATGATTGTTTTTTGTCGCAGAGAGCCGCTGGTTATGTTTGAGTGCCCAAGATTCTTGTAGTATCAGCGAATGCATTTATAATTTGGAGAGTCGGTGCTTACAACAGTAGTCTCAAGTTGGTTAAATTGTATAGCATGAATGTTAAGGTTATTTCCATAAAAATAGATTTGTCAATAACCATATGGAATTTTTTTTGACAGTACCATATGGATGAGTTTGTCATAATGCCCGACCTTCATTTTAGTGTGTTACAATTCATTCCTCTTTGAGATGCAAAATGTAGAAAGACGACTAATTATGTGCACGATATCCTATACCTATACTTTTTGATTTTCTATGCCATGTTAGCATTTGCTTAATCATGAACAATCTTAGTGCATATGTTCCTTTCAGTTGAGACTCCAACTAACCTTTGCTTTTGCTTATTATGCTTTTGACTATTAGATAACTTCTATAATTTTACGATATCTGATATGTGTTGGAGTAATCAGTTTAGAAAAAAGTAGGAATTTGGCTTTTACTTCTGTTAATAATCATATTTTTGTTTTGTGGCGAAGACTCCAACTTACTTTTTTTTTAAATTTTGAAAGTGTTTCCTTCTGATTTTGTTTGCTGGATAGAACAGATTGTTCAAAGTGGTAATGTTTCTGTTAGAGCTAATGACCAGTTGGGTCCTTTTTTAAAACTAAGAAAGGTTTAAGACAGGGGGCCCCCTGTCCCCCATTTTATTCAATATTGCTATTAATTTCTTGCAAGAACGTGTAGAGCTATTTCTCAAGGAGAGATTAAAGGGGCAGTGCCTAATTCAGTAGAAGGACTAGCGATGATTTAACTGAGGCTGGAGAAAAAAATGCTAGAAATCTAAAATATTAAACATGTCGCTGGTTTAAAATTACTTTTCATAAGAGTGATATTTGTTGCTTTGGTGAAGCTGGGAATGATGTAGATATAAGGAGATTTTCACTTGAAATATTGGATCATTGCCTCTTTAAATATTTAGGGATTTCTGTAAATATTGTTAAATTGAGGAATAATTATTGGAATAAAGCTGAGAATATAACATGGAAATCTAGCAAGGAAATTTTCTAGACTATGGTGGTAAATTGATTCCTACTAGATAATTTTCTAGACTATGGTGGTAAATTGATTCTTACTAGATCCTGTCTGAGTAATATTCCCTATTTTATGATGTCAATCGTTACTCTGCCCAAAGAGCCTTTTGAATAATTGAGTTTTTCATGAGAAGGATGTTGTGGCAGGAGAATGACAGTTGGTTTGGCTGATGTGTCTCCAAGGTGGCTTGGGGATTGAAGATTTGCAAGTTATATATATCTGCTGATGGATTTGGATTAGAAACTTGAGATGGTTTATTGCAGGAGTTAATTAGAAGAAAACATTGTAACAGGAAGTTGCTGAGTGACATTCACATGTTTTTTCATGGCTTGGTTTGTTGTAAAGAGTATTTTCTAAGTATTGTGGAAAGCAAGATTTTCATGGTTCTGTAAGGACTGTTGTAGTTGCAGTATTTGTATTTGTAAGAAATTTATTGTAACAGGCATGCTAAAGATTTGGATGGAATGTGCAGACTCGGTACTATTTTTTTCTACACCTTACTTGGAAGTTCATTTGGCCTCTTTGATCTGCTGCTCTATTTGTAAGAATTCTTTTGTAACACCCATGGAAATGTTAAAGATGTTGATCCAGTTGAGTTTTTTTTGTCATGCTCATGTTAAGTCATTGAATTGTAATTTTTTTTTTCTGAAAGGAAACAAACTTGTATTCCTAGCTAAATTGCGAGCAACATACTCCCTATATGCCGTGAGCCGGAGAAGGTGCGCCATGTCATGAAGAAGAACACCGAGGAGGATGCCCGTGTCTGGGTCCTAGCGAAATGGCAAGCCTGGGACGCAACAACCCTCGAGGTGGAGTAAGCTCGGGCTGTCCGCGCCCTCGCCAGCCTCCCCCCGAAAGAGGACAAGAACCAGAGCCGGTCCAAACCATTTTTGGACCCGGGGCGATGTGAAACCATTATTTTTTATACCAAATTTTTATACTTATTTTAAACTAAGTGTACCATATAACAATTTTAACTAATATAATTTTCTATTACTTAGACACATAACAATGTTTTCAAATAATAGTTATATTATTCGTTGCTATACAATTTTAATACATCTTCGAGAATTTTTGATTTTTCAAAATTTGAAATGTAAGATATACCAAAAATTATCTTTTTTGTTTCCTATCTAATTTTATGATATTGCATAAATTGTATAGTGTATATACATATATTTGCATATCCATGCGCGCGTCCATATATCTTTCAGTATTATTGAATGTTTTAATAGAGGTTTCTAGTATATCAGGTAATCATATTCGTAGAAACTTCTAGGATATATCAAATGTGATAGCCAAGTTGGGTTCGGTGATAGAGTCATCTAAGAACCTAATATGTTCTTGAGTTGTGCTTTTGCGTATGATTCGATTATATCTGACATGATAATCTAGATTCACTTAGTTTGATTTGGTGCAAATGAGATGTACTATCTATTTCTCAAATAAAAATTAGTCAGATTAACTAGCTTCATTTTATCTTAATGTCGGAATGCCTAGGGCACAAAGTTGGACAGCTTGCCCCAGAACAAGAGAACCATGAGAAAAAACTGAAAAAGCAACTAAACTTGTCTATCTATCTTGCGTCTGCCGGGAGGGATTATATTTAAAAAAAAACAGGAATTAAGCGGTGAATTGTTCCGCTATGATCAATTAAGAGTGAGAAGCCCAATAGACGCAGGGTTCTTGGGTTCTATATGATCGAAGAAAGTGACAAAAGACAAATCGGTCAGCAAGTATTATACCTCGGTATCCAGGGATGCGAGGAGCTCAGCGAAGCTTGGGTATTGCTTCTGCTCGGGGGGTTCTCTCCGGTTCTCCCTCTTCTTGCGCCCCATGGCTGAGCAATGGGGAACTCCCTCGGGTCCGGGTGTTGCCTCCTTGCAGCTGATCGTCGCTTGTTGGGTCAAACCTTGTCTCCGAGACATGCACCAGCAGTAGCAGTAGTTACTTAGCCTCGAAGTGAAAATGGTAGCTGCTGGTCAGGTCGGCAAGGCGGTTTGCATAAGATAATCTTCACTGCATGTAGGCTGACAGCCACGAGTAAGAAGTGCTAGACTTCTCTAGCAAGCTCAGCTGATACGTAAGCAGTGACTTCATCTAGTATAGTAAGTCGGTTTGATCTTGTACTATATAAGGGGCTGAACCCTCCCGTTGGAAATCATTCCACTCCAATCCATTTGAGCTTCACAACAATCAGGGTGTCCGTGAGCTTCTCTCTTCCATGTGCGTGTGTGTATGAGCAGCACTAGACAGTGTGTGCTTTGCTAGTGTGCTGAGCGCAAGTAACACTAGCACGTAGCTCCTCCATCGGTCGTGTATCAGTGTACTCGAGTGCTAGCGAGTAGTTCTGGGCTAACATCGCTCTCCGGTTCCTAGCAACTGAGCGCCTGATCGGCCGCTCCTGATCCCCGCGTGCTGGTCTCGCCGCACGTCCTCCCTCTCTTGGTGCACAGAAGCCGCGCGCTGCTCCGGCTCTTGACGCGCCGCCGCGCGAGGGCGGGCGCTAAAGGCTCCTCCGACTCCGCGCGTCGCGCGCTTGCTTTCGGCTCTTGACGCGCCGCCGCGCGAGGGCGGGCACGCCGGGCTCCTCCGACTCCGCGCGTAGCGCGCTTGCTCCCGGCTCTTGACGCGCCACCGCGCGGGGGCGGGCACGCCGGGCTCGTCCGACACCGCGCGTTGCGCGCTTGCTCTCGGCTCTTGACGCGCCGCCGCGCGAGGGCGGGCCTGACGGGCTTCTCGGACGCCTCGTGTCACACTCACAACCTTGCTCCCGGCTTGACGCGCCGCCGTGCGAGGGCGGGCGCGACGGGCTTCTCGAACGCCGTGCATCACAAGCTTGCTCTAGGCTTGACGCGGTGCCACGCGAGGGCGGGCGCGACGGGCTCCCCGGACGCTGCACGTCGCAAGCTTCCTCCCGGCTTGACGCGCCGCCACATGAGGGCGGGCGCGACGAGCTCCTCCGGCGCGCCGCCTCCTCCACGTGCAGGAACTGCGCTCGCGCTTGCTCCGACCCCGCTCCTCCTCCTATTCCGGGTGGTTGGCCGATCGTCTTCCTGGCGGGCGCGGCGCAGCGCAGGCGAGCTTGTTGCCGGGCTCGAGTTTTGGTGTTGCCGCCAGTGTCCGTTAGCAGGGTCATCTAGTACTAGTAGTACATCTAGAGATGGTCTAGGAATGCAGCTCAAAAAAAATTGTGTGGGTCATATATTGGCAAAATAGAAAGGGGGCCGAAATAAAAGCTAGCCCATACATGCAGTCGAAACTGAGAAGTGTGACTAGAACTAGGCAGGAAACCAACCAAAGTCAGGCTTGGCGCGAGGCACGACCCAAAAAACAAGCCTAAATCTGGGCAGTTTTTCAGGCGCTCCCCGCTTCTGGCCCAAGTCTGGGTGTTTTTCCATCAAAAAGCTTAATCAGGCCACCGACCGGCCCAGCAGCAAGGCACTCTACGTACGTGCATCCTTTCTTTTTTAGTGTGTGAGTCATGTATTATTGTGATCTTGACGTGAAGCCTCATGGGCGTCTGCACTTGCCTTTTTGCCAAGGTGGTATAGAGCAGTTTGTCCATTGACATATCCAGAAAAGACATTTTCGGACGAAGAATCTGCAATTCAACGTTTTGAGAAGATTACAATATGGATATGCAAAAGTGTAGAATCATCGGGCAATGTTGAACAAGCCGGGATGCTCCACTCATGCCATAATCTGGATGGTTATTCATAGTGCATTTTGGCCTCCCCTGTAGGTGCGGCTTCGGCTCGGCAGCCATGGACACACCCCTCCCCCTCCCCTCCCCCCCCCATGGTTGGCCGATGCAGCTCCAGATCCGGTGCTCCGTGTGTTCTGTGTTCCTTCCGGCTCCTCCGGCTCGCCGTCTTTTTGGCGGCTCCGCACCATCCCCTGCAGGTGTTCTCGGTTGGTCTGCATCCACCCAGGTGCGGCTCTGGCTCCGGCTTGCTCCTGGACTGCGCCTCTTTTCTGGCTCCTTGGCTCGTTGGCGTCCTTGCGGCTCCTGTCCGGACGCCCCGGATCTGCACTCCTCTCCAGATCTGCGCTCCTCTCCAGATCTGGGCAATGTTTGACTAAACCGGGATGCTCCACTTATGCCATAATCTGGACCATTTTTATAGTGCGTTTTGACCTTCTGTAGATTATTGTAGTCGCCTGGGGCTAGTGCAGCTCATGTTGATGCTGCTCTCCACCTCATCCATGGCCGCCGCCAACGATGAACTCCCATTCGGGCCAACCGTGGTTATACTTTATTTTAGGTTTAACCGTGGTTACCCTTGGCCATGAAGTTTCCATGCCCTGCCATGGGCCTCACCCCGTTGATCTACACGATCATGAGGACCCATTCGTAGCAACCATGCGCGTTAAAAGCTTGCGGGAGAGAAAGGTGTACCAATTCTGTCCCTCCCGTCACTAAAGGTGTACCAATTCCGTCCCTCCCGTCTCTATAGTAAGTTCATTTTAAAATAAAAATATTCAAGTCCATGATTTTTTAATTTCTGAATTTATAAAATTTGCGATCTTTTTTCCAACTCACATATATTTTTGAATTCATGAACTTTTCAAATTCGTGTATATTTTTCAACCCTGAACTTTTTCAAATTCGTGAACCTTTTTTTTTATCCGCGTACATCTTTTTAAAGTGCGAATTTTTTCAATCTATAAAAACCGTAAACCATTAGCTTGCTGGTTTTTTCCTGAACGAGCAGCGATAGAGCGCGCGGCCAATCGGGACGAGGGACGAGCGGGCGAGCGATGGGAATGCGCTGATGGGCCGGCCCAGCTGTGCGCTAACAGGGTCTAAAAGAGCTCCCCACTTCTACTCAAAAAGAAAAAGAAAAAAAAAGAGCTCCCCACGGTTCGGGGTGTGGAGATAAAAATTCAGCAGTATTTTGGCGGCCGCCGCTTGGTTGATTGGTTGCTGCCGCCGGCACCGCTACCTGCTGATCCCGCTCCCTTGTCGCGCACCGGCACCGCGGCCTGCTCCTGCGATCCCGCCTCGCACCTGCCCCAGCGGCAGCCGCCGCGCTGCAGGCTTGTCACCTTCGATTCAGGTGAGGTTCAGGGCTTCAGGCAGCCGGCGGTGGTTCTTGTCTTTTTGACATTCGGTATCATGTGTATGTGTCCAGTATATCGCGATGTGCCATACTTTAGTGCTGTGATTAAATACTCTTGTGGTAATTTTCAAAATAGGAGATCAAGAGATTATTTTTTCTGGTTGCTACTTTTTGGTATCTTGGTATTGTCCATTGTAGTTTCCGTCATGTTTCGTCTATTTGGACCGTCAAACATTAAGTAGAAATTCTAGATTTATTGGGCAATGTTCAATAAGCCAGGATGCTCCACTTATTCCATGATCTGGACCATTTTTTATGATGCGTTTTGACCTTCTGTAGATTATTCTCGTCAGAACCATGCTGCTGGAGATTTTTGGATCTGGAATGAGACTAACACTGAATAATGACCGAGTTCTAAGATTGCTCTTTGGTGACCGATCTGCTTATGCATCCTTTGTCCTGGCAAGCAACATTGCAGTACAAGGAGTGAATAATTGGGGCAGGCCAAATTGGCTCTGCGTCCTCCCTTATGCCAGTAACTATTTCTGCACCTCCATCTATGCCACCAAAGGCAAACAATTTGCCATCACCAAGGGGATGAACAGATCAGAGATGAAGGGGCGAACGAAGCAAGTCCTTGTTGGCCATGCCTCTTATCCTGTATCTGAAGCCAACATCCTTAAGAAAACCACCCATCGGGATGGTTCTATATACAAGATAAACTATGGTTTTCTAAAGCTATGGCATCTTACTCAACGTGATGAGAGTAAGTTATCTTGATCTCTTCTATACCGTGTTCCATTTTATTTTTAGGATGCTTAACAGCTATATGGTTTGGTTGATGATTTAAAATGCATTATTGTATTTTAAAAAAAATGCAGTAAATATCTGGATTGTTATAAAGAATTTATGAATTAGCAAAAAGTATCATGCTTTATTTGGATATATAAATTTATCGATATATCATACATGGTTAGGATCTTGTCACTAGTTTTAGTCCTACAAATAAGTGCCCCTTGTATTCATACACCAACAACCTCCATGACTCATAAAATCAAACGACATTATGATTTTTCTTTCTAAACTACACAAATAGGTATTGACAAGCGTAACTATAATTTTATTCTTTTGTGTAAATTGTTTGTATAAAACATTATTTGTTGTAATATAACATGTATTTTTTTTCATGAAGCACAACTAGAGCCAATGATGTTCTCGAATCCCACGAATTGTTTCCCGGATAGGGATAGATGCATGGTACATGATGCAACTGAAATGATGCAGATTTTCTCACTGAAATTGGAAAAGGCTAGTACCAACATCGGCTTGGTACAACTATATGGATACATAGCAGTGCGTGATTGTCATGATTCATTGCTTAATTATGTCTTCAATCGTAGTAGAGATGATCCCATCATTGTGGAACAGGTGCACATTTTTACATATATATGCAATTATATTTGATATTTCATTCATTTAAATCATAGGATTTTCTCTCTCTTGGGATTCATTTGCGCTATAGTTTATTGAAATTCTATTCACTCCAAGCTTTTAGGAAGACTCCTATGCTTTTCCTCCTCACAATCAAACATCCTTTCAGTCATCTTGTACTGAAGATGACGTGACACTCTAATCTTGTGCTTTATTAGTGTAACACTTTTCGGGAATCCTGCAACCAAAGAGGTCAAATATTTGAGGTGTTGCTGATGGTGGCACCACTCTGATGATCTTATTTGTATGACTATATGCATTCATTTATGCAAATGCATGTGCTTTGAGGATCTTCTACAATGATGTGTTTTTCCCTTTGCATATGTTAGGTAAGTTTGTGGTTAGTTATATTTGCATGATTTATCGAAGTCATGTTCCATATGCAATCAAATTATGTTTGTTGATAAAATATCTCAAATAATTTTGTTTTGAAGGGTTTAGATTTTATGCTATCATTTATTTGAGATCTGTTGTCAATTGGCATAAAGTAAAGCATATGCTTCACATATTTCTTACTTTCCATAAGGAGCTACTAAATAATAATAGGTTTACAGGGTTCTCTTATTGAGATGACCGGCCCTAAGAGAGGCATCACAATGGTAGCCCCTGCTCTAGTTGAGTTTGACATGAGGATCAAGAAAGGAAAGCAAGAAGATGATCTACAACTAATTGATGGTGCAATGGAGTACCACGATCTAGTCACACCTGAGTACCCATTCACGGATCGGATTAATGGCGATTGTGGCGCGGTTGACATCACTGTAGCCCTCGTTCGCTGGGCATTTGAGGCCACAATAGATGTTGTCATATCAAAAGTGCAGTGTGGATTTGATTTATCTCTCAGTTCGTGTGTTTCCCTTATGGATGGTTTACATGAGATTCAACTCTTTCGTGGTAGTGTTGTTGAGTCATGTCGCTTAAGAAGATATGTGATTGCTGTAAAGAAGGATACTTGGATGCATTTGAAGTTCAAGGTAGGTCAGAGAAGTAGTAAAAATGATCTTGATCACCATTGTTCCTTCAAAGCAAAAAAACATGGGTACAACTATCAGCAAATCATGCTTGAGCTTGCCTCCATCTCAGTGAAGGTTACTTGGTCGAACTTGCAAAGGTAATTCACTCTTTCATATTCGAACTTGGGTTGAGTTACTAGTTGAATGTACGTTTGTTGCCACAGAAAAAATTTAAATGGATCCACAAAAATTGTATTCTTTTATTATTGTACTGCCTTTGTAAACAAATGTAAAGACGTCTTATATTTGTTTACCGAGGGAGTATTTTTTATTCAGCTCTATTAGAGTTGTGTGAGTTCAGATTTGTACCATTTTATTAACATTATTAATATATAGTATATATTTGTATGACTATCGGACGGACGACGGCGAGAAGAGCAGGTAGAGGTAGAAATGCCGATGGTGTGTGAAGAATATATCTGCACGTGCACAAGTCGCACGCTGTATTGAAGCGGAGACATGGCTGGCTCATCAACAGTCGGCCGGAGAGCAATTGTCTGCATGTGACACACGTGAGTAAATAGCATAAAACTACTAGTTTACAGGCTTTGGTTCCAAAAAACTACCACTTTTTAATTTTTCTCAAAAAGCTACCAAACGCGGGGTCCGCTGTTTCAAAAAACCCAAACCCTCGGTGACTAGCGATTTAACCATTTTTCTGACGGATCGGGCCCATCTGTCAGCCCACGTGGCCACGCGCGCTCACGACGCGGACATTAACGGCCGTTAGCCGACCGGCCCGGTCGGAACTGGGGTAAATATACCCGCTCGGTCAGTCGGGCGCACCCACTCGCTCACTCTCTCGTGCTCGCTTGCTCACTCCCCTGCTCTCAGTCCCTTGCTCCAGTACGAGCTCGCCGCCGCTCGCCGTCTTCGAGGCCGGTGGCCGTCGACCCCTTTGCCGTAATGCCTTCCTGGAACGACGAGGAAACCAGCTCGGAGGAGGAGTGCGAGGTTGTCAGCATGGACATGGGACTTATGGTAAGTTCTTTGCCACCTAGGGTTAGGGTTAGGGTTAGGTGTTAGTAGCCCTAGGCTACAGCCATGGATGTTGCTGAGTGTAGTGTTGTTGTTGTGTGTGTGATACTGTTCTTGATTAGTGAGGGTGGGGTTTGATTGTAGGATTGAGGTAAAACCTAGGGTTCATCTCTGTACAGTGTTAGGGTTCATGCTGATTTGGGGATTTTTTAGTGATCAGGTTTAAAACCTAGGGTTCATCTCTGGTATTGAGTGCAGATTGAAACTAGTGTTTGTTGGTTATTATGGTTGCAGGAGGAACCAGACACCACTGTGGAGCCCCTTTTCTGTGGCCAACTTGAGTTTGCTCATCCCAAGTGCATTCTGCACCAACTGAGGCCTATTAAGCGTGTTGCTTTTGAAGGGCCTGTAATAGGAAGGCGTTTCTATGGCTGCCCAGTCCAGGTTAGATGCCAATCAAGTTTTCTGCTATGGATGTTCAGTTATGTTATTAATAGTTAGAAAATCTCAAGTTTATCAATTTAATAAGGGAATTGAAATAAGGTACTAGTCCATTTGTAATAACTTATCACATTTACAAATGCAGGAAAATGGTGTGAATTGTGGTGTTGTAGAGTGGGTTGATGGGCCTTGGCCAACTATTCTTCAGAGATGTTTGTGCAAGCTATGGGAGATGTTCCATGAGCAGAACATTGGAAGGGTGCAGGACAAGGAGAAGTTTGAGAAGGAGTTGGCCAGGCTTAAGAGTGAACATGATAGGGAGTTGGCCAAGCTTAGGACTGAAAATGACAAGCTTTGCATTGAGTACACCAAGCTTGTTGATGATGTATCCAAGATGTTTGATTGGCAGGATGGTAGGGTGGACAGGCAGGTGTACCAGAAACAAGTGCAGGAGGAAGAACTTGAGAAGAAGAAGAAGGAGCTAGAGGAGAAAGCTATGTTGGAGGTGCAGATGGAAAAGCTCAAACTTGCAAAAGAGCAAAGGTGCATTTTGCAGAGCCAAGCTGATATCATCAAGAACACCAGGAAGGCTATGAAGGATGTTCAAGTTGACAGAGATGTTCTTAAGAAGGAGAAGGACAAGCTTGAGCTTGTTGTTGCTGAGCTGCTGAAAGATGGCTATGGCAGCAAGGAGAAGTTAGAGCAAATCAAGGCCATCCCTGAGTCTTGAACTTGCTGTGATATGTTGGTGAAGTAAGTACATCCAAAGGCCTTTATATAAGGAAGTGGCCTGGCATGACTGCAAGTGATTATGGGTGTACATTTTGGGGGAATGTGAAGTTTAACCTAGTGTAAGAACCTTATTTCCTATGTTGTTAAGTTGTAATGGATCACCTATGGTATTAAGTGTTGTAATGGATCTCCTATGCTATTAAGTAGTGGAAATGGATCGCTTATGCTAATAAGTTGTGGAAATGGATCTTGTATGTTGTTAAGTGTTCAACTTGATCTTATATCTTTTATATGTTATTTGCTAGCCTACATATATTATTTCTGTGGGTAATTGGGCTTAGTGGCCCACTAGTCTCTGACCAAATGCAGCCCTAGGCCTACTAAACCCAACCCCATCCATCTCTCAATATAAACCCGTACCCACCCCCACCCTTTCCCAGTGACTCCACCAGCCGCCACCCAAAAGAAACCCTACAGATGGATCCTAACATGGGAGATGTCACAGAGGAAGAGGGGGAGGCTGTGGAGGTTAGGACAGCAGCAGCAGCACAGAGGAGGAGGAGGCGGCGCAGGCAGAGGGCACTAGAGGCGGCCCAGGATGAGCAGTAAGAGGAGTTCAACCACCGACTCTCCAACAAGGTACTGGAGAAGTGCAATGATGAAGAACTAGAGTTGGTTTTCACTGGCGGCGGGGGAAGGTCATTCATGGAGATCATTAGGTGGGCAAGGATGAGGGCAGTCATGGCTCCTCATCCAGCAACTAGGGCCAAGTGGGTCCGTTTCTTTGAGCGCTATGACTGATATGTCAATCTATCTGTCTATCTTGCTATCTATCTTTCTATCTGTAAGTCAATTTCAGAGAGAGTTTTGGTAGTATTTGTGAGATTTGGATGTAATCTATGAGACTATCTTTCTATCTATGTAACATTTGGATGTTTCTAAATAAATGTACTTGGTCAGCACCATCAATTTTTCAAGTGTTGAATCCACATATAGATAAAAGTTGCAGATGAATTGAAGTTGCAGACAAGTGCAGAATCCACATACAGTACCATATTACAAACCAAATCAAACAGTGCAGTATCAAGTACTTAGTGAGGCAATGTTATTACAAACCAAATCAAACAGTGCACTTGTAGCAGATTGTCTAGGAGTGCACTTGGCTTCAGCTAGTTACCACTTGCATAAAAGTAATCTTTCAGCCTCCCAGATGGCTTCCTGGCCCTCTTTAACCCCTCCTGCACAGCACTTGTAGAAGATTGTCTAGGAGCAATGAAAGATCCATTGCCAGCTCTATTGGCAGAAGTTGACCTGGTGTTCTTTGCTGGAGAAGACCTTGATGACCTGGTGTTCTTTGCTGGAGAAGACCTTGATCCATTGCCAGAAATAGTTGTGTTCTTCTTCTTGGGAGGTGGTACTAGTGTTGCAGAAGAGGTGTTGGTCCTGCTCTTCTTGAGAGGTGGTGGTGTTGCTGTTGTAGCTAGTGTTGCCCTCTTCCTTGATCTAGAAGTTGTCTGTGTTGACTCATTTGTTGTTGGAGGAGGAGTTGGTGCAGGTGCAGAGGCAGCAGGTACCCTTGGTGGCCTTTGTGCAGTTGCAGCCATTGAAGAACCAGCCTCAGAGTAGTTTGCTCTATTTTCCTACACAACAATATTAGTTAGAACTATTTTTCTACAAATGAAATGAATGTAACAATGCAATGAATGTAACAATGGAATGAATGGACATACCTGGTGCTTGTTCAGCCTCATCTGGAACTTAGGTTTCAAAGGGACACCACAATTGTTGATCCTGTGCCCTTGCTTCTTCCAGTTGCTGCATGTCACTGTACCAATCCTAGAAGTATCCTTTTTAGCTGGCACCTCAAACAGGCCTTTCCTCTTGGTAGTTTGTTTTTTACCTTTCTTTTCTCTAAAAACAGGGGGAGAAATATCATCACCAGGTGTATGAGGCCAATGGTCAGGACCTGGCACAGGGAATATGATGTGCTTATATGTCTCACAATACATGGGTTTCTTGAAGAAAGTAGAAACATATTCTTCAGGGTGTATCTTCACTTTCTGCATTGCAACAATGGCATGACTGCAGGGGACAGCTGTCATGTCCCACCTCCTACAGTCACAGGTCTCATTGTTCAAATTAACATAATATGTGTTTTCAGAGCTACTTGTGACCTGCCATATGCCTGGCCCTGCCATGTATGCTTCACAATATTTAGCCCACTTCTTCCCCTCTTCTAAAATCTCTGAATAAGTAGGTGTGATTTCCCATCTGCATGTCTCTGTCTTCTCTCTGATCTTCTGAAACTTAATCATCAGCTTTGTTCTTATGCCCTCTAACATAGTCCTGATTGGCTTGTTCCTAACATCCAATATCATTCTATTGAAAACCTCACTAAGGTTGTTTACTAACAGGTCTGTTTTGCACACAGTGTCCATTTTATACCTAGCCCAGGTATACTCTGGTATCTGTGACAACCACTGCCAAGCTTCTAAACTTTCTTTTTTCAAATTCTCCATGCCTAAATCATGTCCATGTTTGGTAAAGGAATAGGCAGCCTGATCTAAATGTTTCTTAAGTTCCTCTCCTCTGAAACCAGCAGATTGGAAATTGGCATAAGTATGTCTAAGATAAAACCTTTGTGGAGAGTCAGGGAATACATCATCTATTGCATTCAACAATCCGTGTTCAATATAGTGTAATCTTAAGTGTTACTCATCTACTGAATAACATTTTACTCATGGCAAATGTAAAGGCAAATGTAAAGACTAGGTTCAGAACAATACCTTCTGCCTGTCAGACATAATTGTGTATTTGCCAAACTTATTGCCAGTTCCAATGACTGTTCTCAACTGTGTGAGAAACCATGTCCAACTTTTTGTCTCTTCCTTATCAACAACACCAAAAGCTATTGGGAAGATGTTATTGTTGCCATCCCTCCCTGTAGCTGCCAATATCTGCTGACCAGTGCTTAGCTTGATGAAGCAACCATCCAGACCTGCTAACATGATAACATGAGTGCCTAAGTACATCAATGTTTAAAAAACATATAAATTTCTGAATACTTACCTATAAATGGCATGCATCCATTCAGAAAACCCTCCTTGCATGCAAACAAGCAGTAAAACATATAGTGAAACCTTGGGGTAGGAGCTGGGTTAAGTGGGTTCTCATGTGTTGTTACTATGCACCTACTGCTAGGGTTAGTATCTAGCACACACTGCAGGTAGTCCCTTATTCTGTGATACTGGAGTTTGTGATCTCCTTGCACAACCTCAACTGTTTGCTTCCTTGCCCTATATGCCAAGCTTTTAGGCACATGCACACCAAACTTCTTCTTTGTGTATGAGATAATTGTGTCAACACTAGCTCCAGGGTTGGATCTGACTGTATCCTCACAAACCTTAGAAACCCAACTGACTGTCACCTTTGTTTTCTCTCCACTTGCTCCACAAGTGTGATCCAGGTTCATCTTCTTGATACTGAAAGTTGCCTCATGAGCTATCTTGGAGGCAACTATGTAAAACTCACAACCATGTTTTCTATCAGAGCACCAAGCAATAACCCTAGTTGGTTCATTTCTGTGATACTCAAAATTCCTAAGAGTCCTCACATGAAAATTTCTAAGTGCTTCTCTGAACTCAACTACATTTTTAAAGCACAAATGCATTGAAAACTGCTCATGTGCATCAGGCCTTTTTGGACCATACCATCTCCTCTCCTTCTTCTGCTTCTTCCTACTCTTCCTTCCAGATGGCAGCCTTGGTGCATCCTCTTCATCACTTATGCCTAAGTCACCTGGAAAACAGTACTCATCAGCTTCAGGGACATAATCTTCAAACTTGATGTGCTCAGGCTCACTCTGAGACTTGCTAGTTGGGCCAGGTTTTCTAACTGGCTTAAGCTTTTTGGCTGCTTTTGTAGTTACAGCAGCAGGATCCTCTACTTCTTCATCTTCAGAAACAATTGGTTCTTCCTCCCAAAACTCAGAAGGTTCTGAGTTAGCTGCACAAAAGTGCTCTGCAGTATCAGTGCCAGCCTCATCTTCACCCCTACACCAAGCTTTGTAAGAAATCTTCTCCCCTCTGTAATCACCCCTAAAGAACTCAAAATCTGAAGATGATTTGTCATCTTCAACTTCATCTTCTTCCTCTGATACATCTTCTTCTTCTTCATCTGCTTCTTCTTCTGCATCTTCTTCTTCCACAACTGTTTTCCCCTTGTTCAAGTTGCTGCTTTGCTGTGTGTTCATGTAGGGCTCATCAGGGGTTAAAGCTGGCAAACTAGCACTAGAGGCAGGGTACAGAACACCTTCTTGTGAAACTCTGTAAACAACAGGTTCACCAACATGATCAATGGGGATCTGTTCCTCATCTGCTGGGCTTGGATCAGTAGCTTTTCTGACACTGATGTTCAGTACCTTCTTATCAACAAATAAGTCAAGCATTGACTCTAATGCCTCCTCACTATCCAGGGCCTCCACACCCTCCAGCCCCTTTCCCTCTTCCTTTACATAAGTCAGAAATGCATCCATGCCATAGCCATCCAACTCAACCAATGCTAATATGGTCAGATAACTGATATCTGAGGAAACTGAATACTTTGTCTCCATATTATCTATTCCTTGAAAATGTAGCCTCAAGTCCCAAATCTCTTCATCTAAGTTGTATGATTAAATTGACAAACAACAATTTTTTAAGTCACTGAACATTACTGAACTTTCTTCTAATTACAGTGACTGCACTGACCAAATGAACTAACCAAATGCACTTTCTTCTACACTGACTTAACCAATAAAATATAGTAGCATGCCAAGAACAAACAATTACTAACCCTAGTTCTAATTTGAACTAAAGCACCTAGAAATTTTAACTAAAGGACCCAGAAACATTGACCAGTGCTTACCTCACTCCACCAAAGGACGACGCCCAATGGTGGCCGCCTGCTGGATCAGCATGGATGCGCTTCGCCACTGCCCTAGCTGCACGGACTTCCGGATCTGAGCTCGCCAGATCCACATGAGCCGTGGGCGGTGATGGCTGCTGCGACCGCTGCGTCGGGAAGCTCGAGCTGCCTAGCCATTTGTCCACCTCTGAGTGTCCACCGCCCTCCTGGCCGGTGCCGCCTTGGCTCAATACCTCGCCGCCAACAACATTTGGCTGCGCCGCCGCCATCGCCCACCGAAGTCACTATGGGGGAGAGGAGGGGGAGAGGGGGGAGTGAGAGAGTGTGTGGCCCGACCGACTACTTTGGTTCCGACCGGACCGAACGGGCTAACGGCCGTTAACGGCCACGCCGTGAGCGCGCGTGGCCACGTGGGCTGACATATGGGCCCAGTCCATCAGAAAAATGGTTAAATCGCTAGTTACCGAGGGTTTGGGTTTTTTGAAACAGCGGACCGCGCGTTTGGTAGCTTTCTGAGAAAAACTAAAAAGTGGTAGTTTTTTGGAACCAAAGCCTGTAAACTAGTAGTTTTATGCTATTTACTCGACACACGTGGATGTTGGGATCTTCCGATGACATGTATCGTTGTATTAGTCGCTCGGGAGATGAGATGATCCACATCAAAAAAGAAGAAACGAAGCACCCGTCGGACGCTCACAGAGTTTAGCAACTGGTGGCTGTCGGATCGTTTGCTTGATGCATTTCTAGCCGTTGGATTGAGCTCATGGAAGGGCTTGGCCGTCGGATCGAGGCCGCGCTCCTGTAGCAATGAATGGTTACCTCTCCAGTGTGCCACCGCACGTAATTACAGTGCCCCGACGAGGTCATTTTCGTCATTTCACACGCGGACATATAAAAGTAAGTGGCTCTCGTGAGAGAAAACCTAGCCGCCACTCCTCGCCGACTCGCGCCACTCGCCTCCTCCTCTTCCTCCTGCCTCGCCTCTCTAACCCTAGACCCGCGCCTGCCTCCGTCCAGATCCAACCCCACGTCGCCGTCATCTTGTTCACCCAACAGGCCGCCGCCGCACCGCACGAGGTGGGATGTGACCCATGCCCCCGTCGTCTCCTCGGCCCAGCCGACCACCCCTCCTTTGTGCGCCTCCTCCTTCGCATCGGGATCGGACGCGGCAAGCGCTCGTCCTCCACCGCACCGCCCCCTGAGCCGAGGACGAGGGCCTCATGCATGACCTCTTTGTGCTCTACCGCGACCCCGCGCACCCACCACGCCTGCTCGTGGTGCAGTCGCGCCTCCGCCGTGGCGCCCTCCTCGACTCCAAGCTCTCTGAGGTGCTCAACCTCGCCAGTTCCCTCGAGGAGTCCCGCAACGGCTTCGAACATGCCGAGTCCGCTGCCAAGGGCGTGCCGCCGCACCTCATCGTTCAGAACCCCGCCTCTCGCGGGTGCAACCATGCCAGTACCCAGCTAGCTTCTCGGTGCCTACTGCTTAGCTCAAGTGGGAGTGTTTTTTGCATTTAGGTAATGGGGTTGCATTGACAAATACGAATTAGGATCGCATTTCAGTTGTTCTAGTTCCATGTTTATTGCCCAGTTTCTTAAGATCTGCAGAGTATGCATGAATTAAAGTGCCCATTTAGGCTACTGAAATTTTGCTTCTTGTCTGACAGGGGATTGTGTGGGGGGAGGAGCATCTTTCATTTTTTCTGAATGGAGGAGGCACATTTAGCTTATTCTTCCACCATTGTTAAAGCTACAGAAGTTGGATAGCAGAATCATAGAACTCTACAAATAGTATGTTGTGACTGTCTCCTTACTCAATTCATGTAGAAAGATAAATCTGTTCGCACTGTTTTTGTTGGGGAACGTAGTAATTTCAAAAAAATTCCTACGCACACGCAAGATCATGTGATGCATAGCAATGAGGGGAGAGTATTGTCTACGTACCCAACGCAGACCGGCTGCGGAAGCGATGACATGACGTAGAGGAAGTAGTCGTACGTCTTCACGATCCAACCGATCAAGCACCGAAACTACGGCACCTCCGAGTTCGAGCACACGTTCAGCTCGATGACGATCCCCGGACTCCGATCCAGCAAAGTGTCGGGGAAGAGTTCCGTCAGCACGACGGCGTGGTGACGATCTTGATGAACTACAGCAGCAGGGCTTCGCCTAAACTCCGCTACAGTATTATCGAGGAATATGGTGGCAGGGGGCACCGCACACGGCTAAGGAATAGATCATGTGGATCAACTTGTGTTAACTTGTGTTAACTTGTGTTTCTAGAAGTGCCTCTACCTCAGTATATAAAGGAGCCAAGGGGGGAGGGGGGCGCCGGCCAAGGGAGAGGGCGCAGGAGGAGTCCTACTCCTTCCGGGAGTAGGACTCCCCCCCCCCCCAATCCTATTCCAACTAGGATTCCCCAAGGGGGAAAGAGGGAGAGGGGTGGCCGGCCACCTCTCCTAGTCCTAATAGGACTAGGGGAAGGGGGGAGGCGCGCAGCCCCCTTGGGCTGCCCCTTTCTCTTTTCCACTAAGGCCCATGTAGGCCCATATGGTTCCCGGGGGGTTCCGGTAACCTCCCGGTAACCCGGTAAAATCCCAATTTCACCCGGAACACTTCTGATGTCCAAACATAGGCTTCCAATATATCAATCTTTACGTCTCGACCATTTCGAGACTCCTCGTCATGTCCGTGATCACATCCGGGACTCCGAACAACCTTCGGTACATCAAAATGCATAAACTCATAATATAACTGTCATCGTAACCTTAAGCGTGCGGACCCTACGGGTTCGAGAACAATGTAGACATGACCGAGACACGTCTCCGGTCAATAACCAATAGCGGGACCTGGATGCCCATATTGGCTCCTACATATTCTACGAAGATCTTTATCGGTCAGACCGCATAACAACATACGTTGTTCCCTTTGTCATCGGTATGTTACTTCCCCGAGATTCGATCGTCGGTATCCAATACCTAGTTCAATCTCGTTACCGGCAAGTCTCTTTACTCGTTCCGTAATACATCATCTCGCAACTAACTCTTTAGTTGCAATGCTTGCAAGGCTTATGTGATGTGCATTACCGAGAGGGCCCAGAGATACCTCTCCGACAATCGGAGTGACAAATCCTAATCTCGAAATACGCCAACCCAACATCTACCTTTGGAGACACCTGTAATGCTCCTTTATAATCACCCATTTACGTTGTGACGTTTGGTAGCACCCAAAGTGTTCCTCCGGCAAACGGGAGTTGCATAATCTCATAGTCATAGGAACATGTATAAGTCATGAAGAAAGCAATAGCAACATACTAAACGATCGGGTGCTAAGCTAATGGAATGGGTCATGTCAATCAGATCATTCAACTAATGATGTGACCTCGTTAATCAAATAACAACTCTTTGTTCATGGTTAGGAAACATAACCATCTTTGATTAACGAGCTAGTCAAGTAGAGGCATACTAGTGACACTCTGTTTGTCTATGTATTCACACATGTATTATGTTTCCGGTTAATACAATTCTAGCATGAATAATAAACATTTATCATGATATAAGGAAATAAATAATAACTTTATTATTGCCTCTAGGCCATATTTCCTTCAGTCTCCCACTTGCACTAGAGTCAATAATCTAGATTACACTGTAATGATTCTAACACCCATGGAGTCTTGGTGCTGATCATGTTTTGCTCGTGGAAGAGGCTTAGTCAACGGGTCTACAACATTCAGATCCGTATGTATCTTGCAAATCTCTATGTCTCCCACCTGGACTAGATCCCGGATGGAGTTGAAGCGTCTCTTGATGTGTTTGGTCCTTTTGTGAAATCTGGATTCCTTTGCCAAGGCAATTGCACCAGTATTGTCACAAAAGATTTTCATTGGACCCGATGCACTAGGTATGACACCTAGATCGGATATGAACTCCTTCATCCAGACTCCTTCGTTTGCTGCTTCCGAAGCAGCTATGTACTCCGCTTCACATGTAGATCCCGCTACGACGCTTTGTTTAGAACTGCACCAACTAACAGCTCCACCGTTTAATGTAAACACGTATCCGGTTTGCGATTTAGAATCGTCCGGATCAGTGTCAAAGCTTGCATCAACGTAACCTTTTACGGTGAGCTCTTTGTCACCTCCATATACGAGAAACATATCCTTAGTCCTTTTCAGGTATTTCAGGATGTTCTTGACCGCTGTCCAGTGATCCACTCCTGGATTACTTCGGTACCTCCCTGCTAAACTTATAGCAAGGCATACATCAGGTCTGGTACACAGCATTGCATACATGATAGATCCTATGGATGATGCATAGGGAACATCTTTCATATTCTCTCTATCTTCTGCAGTGGTCGGGCATTGAGTCTTACTCAATTTCACACCTTGTAACACAGGCAAGAACCCTTTCTTTGCTTGATCCATTTTGAACTTCTTCAAAATTTTGTCAAGGTATGTGCTTTGTGAAAGTCCAATTAAGCGTTTTGATCTATCTCTATAGATCTTAATGCCCAATATGTAAGCAGCTTCACCGAGGTCTTTCATTGAAAAACTTTTATTCAAGTATCCCTTTATGCTATCCAGAAATTCTATATCATTTCCAATCAGCAATATGTCATCCACATATAATATCAGAAATGCTACAGAGCTCCCACTCACTTTCTTGTAAATACAGGCTTCTCCAAAAGTCTGTATAAAACCAAATGCTTTGATCACACTATCAAAACGTTTATTCCAACTCCGAGAGGCTTGCACCAGTCCATAAATGGATCGCTGGAGCTTGCATACTTTGTTAGCTCCCTTTGGATCGACAAAACCTTCCGGTTGCATCATATACAACTCTTCTTCCAGAAATCCATTCAGGAATGCAGTTTTGACATCCATCTGCCAAATTTCATAATCATAAAATGCGGCAATCGCTAACATGATTCGGACGGACTTAAGCATCGCTACGGGTGAGAAGGTCTCATCGTAGTCAATCCCTTGAACTTGCCGAAAACCTTTTGCGACAAGTCGAGCTTTGTAGACAGTAACATTACCATCAGCGTCAGTCTTCTTCTTAAAGATCCATTTATTCTCAATTGCTTGCCGATCATCGGGCAAGTCAACCAAAGTCCATACTTTGTTCTCATACATGGATCCCATCTCAGATTTCATGGCTTCAAGCCACTTTGCGGAATCTGGGCTCACCATTGCTTCTTCATAGTTCGTAGGTTCATCATGATCTAGTAGCATGACTTCCAGAATAGGATTACCGTACCACTCTGGCGCGGATCTTACTCTGGTTGATCTACGAGGTTCAGTAGTATCTTGATCTGAAGTTTCATGATCATTATCATTGGCTTCCTCACTAACTGGTGTAGGTGTCACTGAAACAGTTTTCTGTGATGAACTACTTTCCAGTAAGGGAGCAGGTACAGTTACCTCGTCAAGTTCTACTTTCCTCCCACTCACTTCTTTCGAGAGAAACTCCTTCTCTAGAAAGGATCCATTCTTAGCAACGAATGTCTTGCCTTCGGATCTGTGATAGAAGGTGTACCCAACAATTTCCTTTGGGTATCCTATGAAGACACATTTCTCCGATTTGGGTTCGAGCTTATCAGGTTGAAGCTTTTTCACATAAGCATCGCAGCCCCAAACTTTAAGAAACGACAACTTTGGTTTCTTGCCAAACCACAGTTCATAAGGCGTCGTCTCAACGGATTTTGATGGTGCCCTATTTAACGTGAATGCGGTCGTCTCTAAAGCATAACCCCAAAATGATAGCGGTAAATCTGTAAGAGACATCATAGATCGCACCATATCTAGTAAAGTACGATTACGACGTTCGGACACACCATTGCGCTGTGGTGTTCCGGGTGGCGTGAGTTGTGAAACTATTCCACAGTTTTTCAAATGTACACCAAACTCGTAACTCAAATATTCTCCTCCACGATCAGATCGTAGAAACTTTATTTTCTTGTTACGATGATTTTCAACTTCACTCTGAAATTCTTTGAACTTTTCAAATGTTTCAGACTTATGCTTCATTAAGTAGATATATCCATATCTGCTCAAATCATCTGTGAAGGTGAGAAAATAACGATATCCGCCACGAGCCTCAATATTCATCGGACCACATACATCGGTATGTATGATTTCCAACAAATCTGTTGCTCTCTCCATAGTACCGGAGAACGGTGTTTTAGTCATCTTGCCCATGAGGCATGGTTCGCAAGTACCAAGTGATTCATAATCAAGTGGTTCAAAAAGTCCATCAGTATGGAGTTTCTTCATGCGCTTTATACCGATATGACCTAAACGACAGTGCCACAAATAAGTTGCACTTTCATTATCAACTCTGCATCTTTTGGCTTCAACATTATGAATATGTGTATTACTACTATCGAGATTCAATAAGAATAGACCACTCTTCAAGGGTGCATGACCATAAAAGATATTACTCATATAAATAGAACAACCATTATTCTCTGATTTAAATGAATAACCGTCTCGCATTAAACAAGATCCAGATATAATGTTCATGCTCAACGCTGGCACCAAATAACAATTATTTAGGTCTAATATTAATCCCGAAGGTAGATGTAGAGGTAGCGTGCCGACTGCGATCACATCGACTTTGGAACCGTTTCCCACGCGCATCGTCACCTCGTCCTTAGCCAATCTTCGCTTAATCCGTAGCCCCTGTTTCGAGTTGCAAATATTAGCAACAGAACCAGTATCAAATACCCAGGTGCTACTGCGAGCATTAGTAAGGTACACATCAATAACATGTATATCACATATACCTTTGTTCACCTTGCCATCCTTCTTATCCGCCAAATACTTGGGGCAGTTCCGCTTCCAGTGACCAGTCTGCTTGCAGTAGAAGCACTCAGTTTCAAGCTTAGGTCCAGACTTGGGTTTCTTCTCTTGAGCAGCAACTGGCTTGTTGTTCTTCTTGAAGTTCCCTTTCTTCTTTCCTTTGCCCTTTTTCTTGAAACTAGTGGTTTTGTTAACCATCAACACTTGATGCTCCTTTTTGATTTCTACCTCCGCAGCTTTCAGCATTGCGAAGAGCTCGGGAATAGTCTTGTTCATCCCTTGCATATTATAGTTCATCACGAAGCTCTTGTAGCTTGGTGGCAGTGATTGGAGAATTCTGTCAATGACGCAATCATCCGGAAGATTAACTCCCAATTGAATCAAGTGATTATTATACCCAGACATTTTGAGTATATGCTCACTGACAGAACTGTTCTCCTCCATCTTGCAGCTATAAAACTTATTGGAGACTTCATATCTCTCAATTTGGGCATTTGCTTGAAATATTAACTTCAACTCCTGGAACATCTCATATGCTCCATGACGTTCAAAACGTCGTTGAAGTCCCGATTCTAAGCCGTAAAGCATGGCACACTGAACTATCGAGTAGTCATCAGCTTTGCTCTGCCAGACGTTCACAACATCTGGTGTTGCTCCAGCAGCAGGCCTGGCACCCAGCGGTGCTTCCATGACGTAATTCTTCTGTGCAGCAATGAGGATAATCCTCAAGTTACGGACCCAGTCCGTGTAATTGCTACCATCATCTTTCAACTTTGCTTTCTCAAGGAACGCATTAAAATTCAACGGAACAACAGCACGAGCCATCTATCTACAATCAACATAAACAAGCAAGATACTATCAGGGACTAAGTTCATGATAAATTTTAAGTTCAATTAATCATATTACTAAAGAACTCCCACTTAGATAGACATCCCTCTAATCCTCTAAGTGATCACGTGATCCAAATCAACTAAACCATGTCCGATCATCACGTGAGATGGAGTAGTTTCATTGGTGAACATCATTATGTTGATCATATCTACTATATGATTCACGCTCGACCTTTCGGTCTCCGTGTTCCAAGGCCATATCTGCATATGCTAGGCTCGTCAAGTTTAACCTGAGTATTCTGCGTGCGCAATTGTTTTGCACCCGTTGTATTTGAACGTAGAGCCTATCACACCCGATCATCACGTGGTGTCTCAGCACGAAGAACTTTTGCCACGGTGCATACTCAGGGAGAACACTTCTTGATAATTTAGTGAGAGATCATCTTATAATGCTACCGTCAATCAAAGCAAGATAAGATGCATAAAAAGATAAACATCACATGCAATCAGTATAAGTGATATGATATGGACATCATCATCTTGTGCCTGTGATCTCCATCTCCGAAGCACCGTCATGATCACCATCGTCACCGGCGCGACACCTTGATCTCCATCGTAGCATCGTTGTCGTCTCGCCAATCTTATGCTTCCACGACTATCACTACCGTTTAGTAATAAAGTAAAGCATTACATCGCGATTACATTGCATACAATAAAGCGGCAACCATATGGCTCCTGCCAGTTGCCGATAACTCGGTTACAAAACATGATCATCTCATACAATAAAATTCAGCATCATGCCTTGACCATATCACATCACAACATGCCCTGCAAAAACAAGTTAGACGTCCTCTACTTTGTTGTTGCATGTTTTACGTGGCTGCTACGGGCTTAAGTAAGAACCAATCTCACCTACGCATCAAAACCACAACGATAGTTTGTCAAATAGACTCCGTTTTAACCTTCGCAAGGACCGGGCGTAGCCATACTTGGTTCAACTAAAGTTGGAGAGACAGTCGCCCGCAAGCCATCTCTGTGCAAAGCACGTCGAGGGAACCGGTCTCGCGTAAGCGTACGCGTAAGGTTGGTCCGGGTCGTCTCGTCCAACAATACCGCTGAACCAAAGTATGACATGCTGGTAGGTAGTACGACTTGTATCGCCCACAACTCACTTGTGTTCTACTCGTGCATATAACATCAACATAAATAACCTAGGCTCTGATACAACTGTTGGGGAACGTAGTAATTTCAAAAAATTTCCTACGCACACGCAAGATCATGTGATGCATAGCAACGAGGGGAGAGTATTGTCTACGTACCCAACGCAGACCGGCTGCGGAAGCGATGACACGACATAGAGGAAGTAGTCGCACGTCTTCACGATCCAACCGATCAAGCACCGAAACTACGGCACCTCCGAGTTCGAGCACACGTTCAGCTCGATGACGATCCCCGGACTCCGATCCAGCAAAGTGTCGGGGAAGAGTTCCGTCAGCACGACGGCGTGGTGACGATCTTGATGAACTACAGCAGCAGGGCTTCGCCTAAACTCCGCTACAGTATTATCGAGGAATATGGTGGCAGGGGGCACCGCACACGGCTAAGGAATAGATCACGTGGATCAACTTGTGTTAACTTGTGTTAACTTGTGTTTCTAGAGGTGCCTCTACCTCAGTATATAAAGGAGCCAAGGGGGGAGGGGGGCGCCGGCCAAGGGAGAGGGCGCAGGAGGAGTCCTACTCCTTCCGGGAGTAGGACTCCCCCCCCCCAATCCTATTCCAACTAGGATTCCCCAAGGGGGAAAGAGGGAGAGGGGTGGCCGGCCACCTCTCCTAGTCCTAATAGGACTAGGGGAAGGGGGGAGGCGCGCAGCCCCCTTGGGCTGCCCCTTTCTCTTTTCCACTAAGGCCCATGTAGGCCCATATGGTTCCCGGGGGGTTCCGGTAACCTCCCGGTAACCCGGTAAAATCCCGATTTCACCCGGAATACTTCCGATGTCCAAACATAGGCTTCCAATATATCAATCTTTACGTCTCGACCATTTCGAGACTCCTCGTCATGTCCGTGATCACATCCGGGACTCCAAACAACCTTCGGTACATCAAAATGCATAAACTCATAATATAACTGTCATCGTAACCTTAAGCGTGCGAACCCTACGGGTTCGAGAACAATGTAGACATGACCGAGACACGTCTCCGGTCAATAACCAATAGCGGGACCTGGATGCCCATATTGGCTCCTACATATTC
This sequence comes from Triticum aestivum, assembly GCF_018294505.1. Taxonomy (NCBI): domain Eukaryota; kingdom Viridiplantae; phylum Streptophyta; class Magnoliopsida; order Poales; family Poaceae; genus Triticum; species Triticum aestivum. Next base: position 24,344,481 of record NC_057807.1, on the reverse strand, counting down.
TACGAAGATCTTTATCGGTCAGACCGCATAACAACATACGTTGTTCCCTTTGTCATCTGTATGTTACTTGCCCGAGATTCGATCGTCGGTATCCAATACCTAGTTCAATCTCGTTACCGGCAAGTCTCTTTACTCGTTCCGTAATACATCATCTCGCAACTAACTCTTTAGTTGCAATGCTTGCAAGGCTTATGTGATGTGCATTACCGAGAGGGCCCAGAGATACCTCTCCGACAATCGGAGTGACAAATCCTAATCTTGAAATACGCCAACCCAACATCTACCTTTGGAGACACCTGTAATGCTCCTTTATAATCACCCATTTACGTTGTGACGTTTGGTAGCACCAAAAGTGTTCCTCCGGCAAACGGGAGTTGCATAATCTCATAGTCATAGGAACATGTATAAGTCATGAAGAAAGCAATAGCAACATACTAAACGATCGGGTGCTAAGCTAATGGAATGGGTCATGTCAATCAGATCATTCAACTAATGATGTGACCTCGTTAATCAAATAACAACTCTTTGTTCATGGTTAGGAAACATAACCATCTTTGATTAACGAGCTAGTCAAGTAGATGCATACTAGTGACACTCTGTTTGTCTATGTATTCACACATGTATTATGTTTCCGGTTAATACAATTCTAGCATGAATAATAAACATTTATCATGATATAAGGAAATAAATAATAACTTTATTATTGCCTCTAGGGCATATTTCCTTCAGTCTCCCACTTGCACTAGAGTCAATAATCTAGATTACACTGTAATGATTCTAACACCCATGGAGTCTTGGTGCTGATCATGTTTTGCTCGTGGAAGAGGCTTAGTCAACGGGTCTGCAACATTCAGATCCGTATGTATCTTGCAAATCTCTATGTCTCCCACCTGGACTAGATCCCGGATGGAGTTGAAGCGTCTCTTGATGTGTTTGGTCCTTTTGTGAAATCTGGATTCCTTTGCCAAGGCAATTGCACCAGTATTGTCACAAAAGATTTTCATTGGACCCGATGCACTAGGTATGACACCTAGATCGGATATGAACTCCTTCATCCAGACTCCTTCGTTTGCTGCTTCCGAAGCAGCTATGTACTCCGCTTCACATGTAGATCCCGCTACGACGCTTTGTTTAGAACTGCACCAACTGACAGCTCCACCGTTTAATGTAAACACGTATCCGGTTTGCGATTTAGAATCGTCCGGATCAGTGTCAAAGCTTGCATCAACGTAACCTTTTACGGTGAGCTCTTTGTCACCTCCATATATGAGAAACATATCCTTAGTCCTTTTCAGGTATTTCAGGATGTTCTTGACCGCTGTCTAGTGATCCACTCCTGGATTACTTTGGTACCTTCCTGCTAAACTTATAGCAAGGCATACATCAGGTCTGGTACACAGCATTGCATACATGATAGATCCTATGGCTGATGCATATGGAACATCTTTCATATTCTCTCTATCTTCTGAAGTGGTCGGGCATTGAGTCTTACTCAATTTCACACCTTGTAACACAGGCAAGAACCCTTTCTTTGCTTGATCCATTTTGAACTTCTTCAAAATTTTGTCAAGGTATGTGCTTTGTGAAAGTCCAATTAAGCGTTTTGATCTATCTCTATAGATCTTAATGCCCAATATGTAAGCAGCTTCACCGAGGTCTTTCATTGAAAAACTTTTATTCAAGTATCCCTTTATGCTATCTAGAAATTCTATATCATTTCCAATCAGCAATATGTCATCCACATATAATATCAGAAATGCTACAGAGCTCCCACTCACTTTCTTGTAAATACAGGCTTCTCCAAAAGTTTGTATAAAACCAAATGCTTTGATCACACTATCAAAACGTTTATTCCAACTCCGAGAGGCTTGCACCAGTCCATAAATGGATCGCTGGAGCTTGCATACTTTGTTAGCTCCCTTTGGATCGACAAAACCTTCCGGTTGCATCATATACAACTCTTCTTCCAGAAATCCATTCAGGAATGCAGTTTTGACATCCATCTGCCAAATTTCATAATCATAAAATGCGGCAATCGCTAACATGATTCGGACGGACTTAAGCATCGCTACGGGTGAGAAGGTCTCATCGTAGTCAATCCCTTGAACTTGCCGAAGACATCAGAGCTTTGTATGTGTTATTCAATGAGATACAGCTGCTAAACAATTGCTATGCAGGCAACATCTGTTTATTTTACATGCTGATTTTCTTAACTGCATTAACTTCCAAAGTATTTATTTTGTTGGTCAGGAAATACCGGTCTACTGTCGGATAAGAAGTTCTCTCTGTAAAAGGATTTGTTATGTTATGTACTTTGCTCCCAGGGATAATTTGATCCACCAGCATTATTGATTCTATTAGGCATTGATCAGTTAACTGTGCCTCTTCGTCTTTACCCCTTATTCGTCTCCTTCTTTACCTTTGATGATTCAAGGATAGGCCTCAGGCGATTCTCCTTCCTTGCTTATTTTTACCGGAGTATAAGTATGTGCCTTTTCCCTCCAGGTAGGGCCTAGGATTGTTGCTTTTGTTCCTTTCCTTGCTTTATTTGTTTGCCTCTATTTTTTGTCCCTTGTGCTTGGGATGGTAAACTTACCTGTCTAGATTAATTTATCTGCTTGGCAGACTGAACTTATCTATTTTTTGGGATGTTGGGCTTAAGAAATATATGCAAAATATTTATTTCGTCAATTAGTTCATATAATTTATCCTTTGAGTTCCACCCATTGCATTCTTCTGCTAAGTTTGTTTTTTACCCAAATCTCACAGTTTGTGGATCTGTTTTTTGTTGCAGTTCTGCGCCAATTGGACGGCGTTCAGGCGCAACCCCGGCACCCACTGAGTACTGCCTCGGCTACAACCTCCCTCGGTGAGCTCCATCTTCCTCCTGCTCCTCTGCTTCGGCTATTGTATGGGGCATGGCCGTGGCTATGTTGATGTGGTGCTCGTCTGGTTGATGCTCTATCCCTGCTCATGCATTAGTTCCTACTTGAGTTCTGTAGTTGTGGATCCAAGTTATTCTAGGGTTTGCAGGCTTCTGTTCATGTTTACTTGCTATCATAGGAGCTCATGTGATGCTCTGGTTTACATGTGGATGCCCTGGTCCTATAGCTATGCTCCTGGATTTTATTTCGGATGCGTTTTGGGCCGTTGGATCTTGCCCGCCCGCTGGATCAAAAAGAGACACTTAGCTGGTGCAAGGCTATGATGATCAGTTATGGTTGATATAAGCATGCTCTAGAGCAATCGAGGCGCTTGTGGGTATTAAGTTGGACCCCCCCCCTTGTTTCTTTAAGCCATTTTGATCTTGTGCTTATTTTAGTGGCTCTATCCTTGGATGGTCATTTCTGATGAGTGATAACCAGGGCAGTTTCACCCTTATGAGAACAGATTGATCTAGCGATGGAGAGACCAGGGGAAGGGTCATGATCGAGCAAAGGCGAATCTGAGCCCATTCAAATGCAGTTCTGGTCTCGAGCACAGTGTGCTATGTTGTTGTCATTCTGTATTTGTATTTAGCGCCTCTTTGGTCTGTAGGAATTTAAGAACACATCCAGAAATAAGAACCGCAGTAGGTTCCTGGCTCTCTCAGAGTTTAGCGACTCTCGGCTATCCGATTGAACTGCTTGATGCGTTTCCGGCCGTAGGATCTCGCGGTGGGACGAGCTGGGCCGTCGGATCGAAGCCATGGCACTGTAGTAATGAATAGTTACCGTGGTCTGTGCGGCCAGTCGGCGCACTCCGGCAGTCAAATATGTCATGCCACCGCCGATAATTATCGTGCCCTGCCGAGAGCATTTTCATCTTTTTAGCTTTTACCCCTGTGTGTGCTGGCTCCTGGTTAGTCTGTGCGTCGATGAGGTGAGGGAGGTCATCCTTTCTAGGGCGATGATGATTAACCGTGACTAAAATAAGTGTGCCTTTGAGCAATCGAAGCACCTGTGGGTATCAAGTTGGATCCTCCCTCTTGTCTCTTGAATCCTTTTTGATCAGGTGATACTTATTGTTCTGTCCTTGGATGGTCACTCTTGTTGAGTGGTAACCAGGGAAACTCCATTGTATAAACAGATTGATCTGGTGATAAGAGATGACGGGAGTAGGTTACATGATCTAGGAAAGGTGAATCTGAGCCCACCATGCAATGAACCCTTTATTTGTATTTAAAGATGTCGCTTATTTATGCTCCAATGTTTATAGCTGTCTTGTGTACAGATTTCTTCTCTCTCATACTTTATTGCATATAATTTTTTCTTGATATTTATTGTTTGTTGTTGGTCCATGATTTAATCTGGTTAAAAGTAAGTTGAACTTTGTAATGCTAGACAGAGTCGCTCCCAGTATTTATAGTTCTCTTATGTAAAGATTTCACTGATGTACTGTTAGCATCTTGATGTGATAATTTGTTCTTCATTTGGTTACTTAGTTGGTTCCCCTTTAAACTGTTTTTGGTTCAATTGGTCCCTTAGTTACTTCCTCGGTCCACATGGCTGCCGCCGAATAGATTTTCTGCATTTTTGTATATTTTGCTCAGATCCCATGCACCATTTATGCCTTTTCTATACATTTTTAAAATTCTCAGCTTCATGAAAGTGGAGCATTTCTGTTCTCTTGTAGGTTATAAAGATAGCAGTCTGCAGGTTCTTTTTATTCTTACTATAATTTTGTAATTGCTTTTCCATGCATCTTTTAAGCATTGAAGGGCACAACTAATTTGTTGTTGGATTCTTTGTGGTGTATCGATTATGGGTTGCTGTGCCACATGACCAACATGGATTATGTCGATGTCTAAACCATGTATGGGGCTGACCCCGACGGTACCTGAATACACCACCCTGGTTACTGTCGGCCCTTCCCGACCAACATGGGTTGCTGTGCCACATGATCAACTCCACTTTGCCCTCAAGTTCTGTTTTTTATGTTATGTTCAGCACAGCGACTGCCCCGAATATTCAGGTACCAACAAGAAAAAGTTCTATTGTTTTTGTTTGACTGGCAGTCCATATGCTAGTCCTTTTAGTGGAGATGGCAATTCATAAGGTGCTGGTGCATCTTGTGCAGCGAAGCTTTAGTACCAAATCATTTGAGTAAATCAAATGAATAATCTCTTTTCTAGGTTCCGGAATGATATTTGGAACAATTTAATACTCTCCACGAGATTTTAGTTCGTATCCTGGATAGTAGAAAACATAGCAAAGTATTTGGTGTCCAGTATAGTATTTTGGGAAGTTCTAGGACCATGTTCATATTTTGGACTTTTTAGGCATATTTTTCCGTGACAGTGTTCGTCTTGAGTTTTATCTAAGCTTTTTGGGCATTGTTTGTTGCTTGTTAAAGTTCAAATCAGTAGGCACTTTACTATCTGCTGATGCAATATCAGGCCTCTCAATCTCGTGACTTGCCTGCTAAGCTGATATAATATATGAGTAATTTTTGGCACATATATTTGTTCTGCTGTGTTCGAGACATGTATAATTTATCTCAACCGTGTTATAATTTGTCTGTTTTATTTTGTACGAATTTAAGACAATATCTGTTTTAGTTTATACTTGCTTTGAGCTCAATTTGTAGAGCTAATGTCTGACTATCTCTTTGGGTTCTGCGACACTTAAAATCAATCATGTTGTCAATTTTATTTCTGAGACCAATTTAAAGCTCAGGTTCTGACTATATCTTCCTGAGATCATTTCTCTGATTTGTTTCTACATATTTGAGTCAATTGTTGAAATATTTTTGTACAGAATGTACCTATTCATTTGTGATGATGAAGATGAGATCAATTTGGTTTCTGTCAACAGGTGAGGTAACTATTTTTAATCCTTATGCCTTTAGTCAGCTTGACAGCTACAAATTGGATATAGACAATGTAAGTAATCTTAGATACAGAGTGAAAGCTTTCATTTCCTACAGACTGCAAGCTACAAAATCGTCCATCGTATTTTCACAAAGTAGGAGAGAGAACTGTTATGCAAACACACCAAGACACATTGCTATCCACATTACATATTTGCCCACACATTCATACATGTTGGCTACCAATTCTTCGCCATAGATCTAAAAAAGAACTGGCATAACAATTGGAGCTTTGTCCTGCAGTTTGTTTAAAGCTACAAACTTTGAGCTGCAGCCTGGAAGACAGGTTTTTGGGGTTGAGCTTAGCATGCATAGTTTATGCGGAATGCAACTATAACCGGCGCAGTGGAGCGCGCCTCACCCTTCTGCTTATTGTGGTTGCAGTTCTTCGAATCAAAATGTTATCCAGTCGGCTCCCAGTTCTGCTTATTATGGTCCTTGCTTAGCCATATAATCACATGCCAGATAGGTCACATGGTTTATTAGAAAAGAGCATTGAGGGTCTATGCTTATTGTGGTTGCAGTTCTTCGAATCAAAATGTTATTCTTGGTTGCTAGATTAACTTGGTTATCCAGTCGGCTCCCAATTTCCAGTTTCTTATTATATGAGGAATTGGTGTTTTACTGTTAATTATTTTGTTCGGATCTTTTTTTTTCTGATTCTTTGCTAGATGTGTTTTCGATTGGGAGCTCTCCACTAGGAAGATACCTCCATGCCTAGCCACCACTTCATCACCACGCGTGAGTTAGCGCATGAGGTGGCGGAACTGGCGGCTCCGTCCAACAGGAGCATTGTTATGAACCATTGTTTGGACTGCACCCCTAATATAGAATACCAAATGTGTGTGTGTGTGTGTGTGAAGTTCTGCTCTAAACAAATATATGAAACACACAAATGCACATATGTGTATTCTTGTCCAATTGTTGCGACTGGTGCAACTATATTTTGATCCAAATTCGTAAACAAGCATATGTACAGATACTAATGGCAATGCAACTTCCTAGGATGGCCTGGATGGCCTGAGGTGTGCAGCCTTTGATACGTCGTGTTAGGCGCCCAGGTGCTGCCTTCCTGATAAATCCGGCTGCCACAGAACGGCGCGAGCTCGCTTCGGCCTCCTCCTCTGCCCCCTAATGGCCTCCTCCTCCGATCTTGCAGCTACTGCCTCATCGCCAACCTACAACAAAAAAGGTGAGCCTCCTGCCTTTATATGTTATCATGATTAAGAAGGTTGGAGTAGCTTTATTAATGGATGAAATACCTTGCCTGTTCCATTCACCACCCCCAGTGACCAGTGTTTAGCCCCAACATCCGTCCTGCTAGGTCCCAGCCTCATTTCATTGGTTAATCTTATGTATAATAGTGTGATAAGAAAGTGAGGTGTATACAGATCTATAACAGTATATCATACTTCTGATTGTAGTGTGATAGGACACTGAAGTATAATCTGGCCTTTTTGGTTCAGAGAGATAATTTGATCACTTTCTTAAGTTGCTGCATGCTGTCATATGCACTATGCTTAGGTTATTTGCTACTAAACCAATAGTGAAATATACTTTTATGTTCATATATTGTTTGGTGGCTTCTCAATTTGTGCATGAAAACAAACTTTGCTTCTGAGTGACACTTCATGGTTGATGGAATAATGGATGCAAAGATAAGTTTCCTTTGATTTGGTTGCTCGGCTGACAAGAATATGCATTCCTCTGTATACCACCTTACCTCTCGTGTGATGCTTTCTACATTGTGGATTCCCTGTATTAGATAAGGGCGATTGCTTACTTGGACCATTTTGATTCTGATTGGCCTATTATTAAAGTTCAAGATACTAGGGTTGATGCTTGAGTACAGAAATCATTGAATTCCATATATCTCACAGTTTGTTTGTATCAGGTTCGTGTGAGGTTGTTCCTGTGAAGTATATCGGTAAGGCAGATGTATTACGCCACTTATTAGTATGCTTAGTGATAATGGCTTCGTAGTTGGCTCTGTTTATTATGTTCCTTTTCTTATTACCTACTCTTATATGTTCTCATTTTTGGTATTGAACTTCATGTCGAATGGCTATCTTTTGTGGTCGTATGAACGCACCGAGCTTGATCATGTATAAGCGCAAATGCTATACCTGGGTTCCTATTGACATAGTATTACGTGTTTCGGCAAAACGCTTTGACCGGCACCATCATGCCAGGGTGCGATCCCGATCTAGTCACATAGTATAGGAGTACCATGGAAAAATAAATCGCTCCGGCGGCCTACTTTCTTGCTAGCACCCACGGGCACGGCAGATCAGCAAGCCGGCCACCTGTCGCATGTGGTTGATCCATCTGTTTCTAATATTTTCTCCCTCCGCGTGCATGTGTGGTCAAGTCAGGTCGGAGTCGGACAGCTTGGACGGACGGAATTTCCGCTTTATTGAAGCCACAAGCCACTCAAGATTCCCATCTTCCTTGTTGCTAGCTAGCCGTTGTTCCTATCTCCGTCGACATCATTCTTTCATTCTTTTCTTAACACACACCGCCGGAAAAAAATTCATCTTTCCAAATAAACAAGCTTCATTTGATTTCCTTGTAGTGCTGCTTATTACAGTATATCTTCAATAGATTACGAAAAAACGCCGCCGTGCCCAAAACACTGATAGTAAAATTTAAGGCACCTAGGACAAATACACAGCTTATTTCCTTGCGATGTTGCTTAATGGAGTTTATTTGCTTTTGTCGAAATGTATTCAAAAGCAGTCTTATTTCAAAGCCCCCACCACAAACCACTGAAGATTCACATCTTCCTTGCTTGCTAGCTAGCCATTGTTTCTCTCTCCGTCGACATCGTTCTTTCGTTCTTTTCTTAACACACACCTCCGAAAAAAGATTCACCTTTCCAAATAAACAAGCTTCATTTGATTTCCTTGCAGTGCTGCTTATTACAGTATATCTCCAATAGGTTACGAAAAAATGCCACCATGCCCAAAACACTAATAGTAAAATTTAAGGCACCTAGGACAAATACACAGCTTAT